>NW_024609838.1:49048251-49379993 GCF_016920785.2 Ixodes scapularis | reverse complement strand
GATGGAAAATTTTCCAGTACATTTAGCGGACAAAATTTTCCAGCAGATTTAGCGGGGAAATTTTTCCGCTAAACTTAGCGGCAAAACTTTTCCGCTAAACTTAGCGGCGAATTTTTCCACTAGATTTAACGGCGACAATTTTCAGCTAAAGTTAGCGGGGAAATTTTTTTGCTAAATTTTGCGGGGAAATTTTTCCGCTATATTTAGCGGAAGAATTTTGCGCTAGATTTAGCGGGCAAAACTTTCCGCTAAATTTAGCGGGAAAGTTTGTCTGCTAAATTTAGCGAGGAAAATTTCCCGCTAGATTTAGAATTTTTCCTCTAAATTTAGCGGGGAAATTTACCCATAACGCGCCGCGCGGTTACGCCGACGGCGACGGCGACGGTGACGCCGCTCAAGCCGGAAACGGGCGCCTAAGATCTGCGCTCTAAAAATTAATTTCAACGAACAAGTAGAACATTCTTTATGACTTCAAAGGTAACCCATTTAAATACAGTTAGCTAATCTGTTTACTTCTCGTTTTTTTACCGAACGAAAATTCGAATCGTGGGAAAAACACGATTGCCAAAACACGCAAATTTCTGGTGAAGCAATACATTTTTGCGTTTGTTGGCTCAGCAAAGTAAGTGCATTGAACCGCTGTGAAATATCCCAACATTATAAGAGCTAGCACATCGAATGACTTCAAGATGTTCGGATTTGATACAAAAAATATCAGTATAAATATTTCATGCATTAGAAGATACGCTTTTTAGTTCATCGAGAAAACTCGTGTATGCTCTTACCCTGAGCGTACAAGTGAAGGAGGCCGGATGACCTTGCCTTCTCAGTTTCGCCCTGTGTCTTTACCGAACATTCTGGGTCGTATATTCGAGATGACGGAAAAAGTAGATAAAGAGTCGAGTGCCGCATTGCCGATTCATTCCCTGATTTTCTCCCGCGATAGCCAGCTGTTACGCCGACGCACCTTCGCTTGCTGCTGTCGCCATGGGCGCTCGCTGCTGCTTTCTCGACCTGTGTTCTTTTTTCATTTCTGGCACAATTCGGCCCCCATTGGATCTCAGAAGCCCGTGGTTCCATCTTTATCTGCAGCTCTTCTCTCACGACTGCGGCGATGGACATCGATGCCGGGGGGTCGGCAGCAGGCACCAGCTTCTTTAGTTCTTCGCGAACAACATCGCGGTTAATCTCGCGAAGCTCGTCGGCGCTGGTGCTGAACTCTGCACGGGCACTCAGCCGCAGGACCCTTTTGACGAAGCTGGTGAAAGTTTCGTTGGGTGTTTAAGTCTTCAGCTGTATGTCTTTCGAAAAGCAGCAGCAACCGTCGGCGGCAGCAGTGGCAACGGACGGTGAGTCGGCGTAACAGCTGACCATCGAGAGAGAAAATGTGTGAATAAATCGACAATACGGAGCTCGGATAATTATCTATTATCTCTGTCATCTTGATTGCTCACCCTAGAATATCCTGGAAAGAGCTAGGGCTATACTAACTAGTCCAAGGCCATCTGGCTTCCTTCTATTTTACGCTCGGGGTAAGGGTATACACTAATCTTTTAGGTGAATGGAGAAGGGTATATTCTCGTTCATGCACGCGAGTACTTGAGCCGAGTGCCGTATTGTCGATTCGTTAGTGAATCCCTCTCGCGACATCCAGCTGTTTCGCCGACGCACCGACCCTTTGCGCTGCCGCCGTTAACGCTTTGCTGCTGCTTTCTCGGCGGGTGTTATTTTTCGTTTCTGGCACAAGTTTTCACCTATTAAACCTTTAGTTCATCCAGTCATCTCCTGGCTCCTCGTCTGTGATTCGTGACAATATGGGCCCTCACTTTGTCACTATTATCTCTTGATTTTGTGGTTGTATAATGGTTGCGGGCTATGAAGCATAACGGTGCCCATTGCCAACCGGTTAAAGGAGATGTGTCCCCAACTCTGATGACGAATATGTGAGACAATTTTATCTTTGTCGGTCAGTTTTAACGGCGGGTACAGTTTAAAGTTTAAGCAATGGCCAATGTGTTGCCATCATTCCTTGCATTCATCCTTGGTGATACATTTGACAGGCACTTCGGAATTGCCGTTTACATGACTGTTGTTTGATGCAGCTACTTAAAGGGATGGTGAACCGAAATTTAGATTTCAGAAAAAAAACAATGCAGGAAATGTGGGCGGGACGCTACAATCCCTACAACACTACTAGTAAGGCGATATCTCGAATGGATGGCCGTATTTTTGGAAAAAGAGGTCGAGATTGAACCAGGCCGACGAGGCGCGTGACGTCATTATACCGAGTTTCCTCCTCTCTTCGATTCGCTCCCTCAAGGCCGCGAGGCGGAGAAGACACGAGGCCATTCCCTCTCCTTCTCGGAGAAACTCGACGACATCATCTCTGTCAAATGCGCCTCCTTTTCTTGAAATATTTGGTCATCCGTTCGAGATATCGCTGTATGAGTGATGTTTTGGTGTTTGTAGCATCCCGTTGCACGCCTTTACCGCGTGTTTTGTGGAGTCAAAATTTCGGTTCAGCATTCCTTTAAAGTACTATCGAAGCCGTCTACTTTAGACCTCCTCTGTGACTGCGGCTGTCGCTAAAATCTCTACTGACAACTCTGGGAAACGAGGCAACACGCCCACCCATTTTGATTCAATTTCACCCTTGCGGCCGACAGCTGCACTTCCTGTGAATAGCTGCGTGATTGAGCGCATTTGTTATTTGTTTGTCACGTTAAACTTTGTTTTTCGGCTGCCAAGTAAAACGACATTGTTCGTTCAAATGTAACCCTCCAAACTTGCTTTCACAATTTATTTCATGTTTTATCCACGTTTCTTCTTTCTTTTCCGCTGCCGACCACGAATAAACTTATCAATGTTAAATCTAACGGGTCCTGCAATAATTTATGAAGTGGTTTAAGATCTACGCTGAGCCAAACTTTATAGATTGTAGAAGCAAGGAGGCGAAAATTGTTTTCTGCCAATTCACTATATTTTAAGAGTTACATCGAACTAAAAAAAAAAATCAAGCAAAGCGTTATCTCTTTGTGGCGAATATGACGAAATTCAATTATTGGAGGGTTGGAGCGAAGCGGATGGCCAATTGGCTTAGGTTAGGCTAATGGCCGCTGCGTCGAGGACGTACACACATTATCACCTTATTCTAGCATCAGGTTCAGAACGCGATAGGTGCTACTAATACACCTGGGTTTATACTTCCGTCGCAATGAAATTTCTGTGCACCCGCGCAAAGCGATGTTTGTCGTGCACTATATGGGGTCCCGCAGTGCCACGTTCCATTGGGGAGCCCCACAAAACGTGTCTGGAGCAGAGGTAACCAACTTTGACCGTCAAAGACCCCCTGACCCTCTTTGAAGCCATTCGAGGACCTCAGTGCATTCTACGTCACAGAAAGTGTGCAATGCCATAGCAGTGCTTTTTACTTTTTTGTTTTTTATGGCGGTTACATTACTTGATGCGGTCCGCCATGAACGCTTTTAAGGGCCCTTATGACCTAGGAGTCCGTGGTTTGATAACCACTAATCTAGAGCACGACCTCCTCTATAATACACGATCAGCTCTCCCTCGTTGTCCCCACCATTTCTTTTTGGGCACGGGTTACCTCTGCCGTGATAAGTCTGAAAAAGAAGCTAATAATAAGAATAGCGAGTGCAAATAAGCATTTATTTTCACCCAAATCTCACAAAAATGTTGGCGAAGAAGAGTAGACCACAATAGTGCATTCGTCAAAGCCGCTTGAATGATGCCAGAGACGTTCCATGCTTCTGCAACAAGTGCGCCTGCCGGCTTCGACGGAAAGAATGGACCCTTTGTTACGGCGACGTTTGTCACAGATGAGCCGTGTGCTATAGTCGTAGCTAGCGTTTTACCTTTACTCATGAACATACGTTACATTGAAAAGATCGGATGATGCCTAAATTACTCAGTGTACATAGTCAAAATTGCAGCGCACTTTATTGAGCTCAAGTAAACGTTGCGGGATTTAATTTTATTTTCATCGTGCACCGCTTTTATTGTTTACAGGTTGAGATACTCCAGATGAAAATTTCTGAAAGCCTATGTAGTTTATATATGTGTCACCTTGGCCATGTGCGTACCATCTACACTTTAATTTTTTTTTGTTTAGCGGGAACGGCAGCCGACACACGTGATTATCAGGTGTTCTTGCATAGCTAATGAGGTAGTCATTAATTCTAATTTGCTTCACCTTTCGCACGCGATTGAGTTTCAAGCTTTTGCCTGCACCCCAAGCAAGCGCCATCGGCTCAATGCGGAGCGCAAGTTTGTGTGCTCCTTGCACAAGGGTTGCGACGATTTCAAAATCCCAATCTCTTATTCCCTGATTAAAAAAAAAATAGTGGTTGTACCTTAAGCCATGTAGCATTGAGGAATACCCACTATCCTTCCAATGAAAGCAAAGCACAACTCAGCGTCGTTCTGACGTCAACGGAACTACTGTTCATGAAGCAGATGACTTGCTCTCCGCTTAGACTTAGGATGTTTCTGAAGATAGCAGGTCCTCCAACAGTCGTCCACCTGCAAGCACATAATCGCCCAATCAACCACATGAACGGTCAATTGAATGCGAAGACATTGAATTGACACTGAGCTGAGCTGCGAGTACAATGCACAACTTACGGCAAGAGCTGCATGTTTAATTCCTAGAGATACGCGTCCCGCACAAGCCCTCCCTGCTCCCAAAAGCCCGATTTTTTCTATGGAATGCTCATACAAGTGCTTCTGGGGTAGCCACCATCTGTTATCAATTACTGGTCAACGCGCTAGTGTACCTGGACGACGGTTCGTTGGGTGTTTTTTTTTTTTGTATGTTGAATTTTTTCACGCTTGATACAAATAGATTTTTTTTAAGAATGACGATGGTTTACATAGTGATACACTGTATTTAGTCTCCATAAAACAATTATAGCCGTTCTTGCTAACACTGCCAATAACAAAATA
This sequence comes from Ixodes scapularis, assembly GCF_016920785.2. Taxonomy (NCBI): domain Eukaryota; kingdom Metazoa; phylum Arthropoda; class Arachnida; order Ixodida; family Ixodidae; genus Ixodes; species Ixodes scapularis. The sequence goes on along the minus strand of NW_024609838.1, from coordinate 49,375,025 downwards.
ATGTAGCTTTTATGCCACCACTAACCACCAGCCACACCTTCTAAACATAGTGCGGCGCCACCATACGTTGAGCTTTTCTTTTGCCTGATAAAATTAAGACACCAGAGGCCTGCTGCACCAAAAACGGGATATAAAAAGTATTAAGGGCGAATATGTGCTGATATAATATACAAGAAGCATGACGGTGCAGGAAGGTTGCTTGTGGGCGAGGGTGCGGTTATATTCTGCGGATGAAGATCTGTTGACTAAATGCATGTAGAATGTTGATTATGATGGATGGTTAAAAGGGTAAGAGCGTTAGACATAGAGTGGTCTTCAAGGTGGCGGTCTTCGCGGGGCTGTGATGGGCTGCTGAATTCTGGCAGGCCGGTCTCGAGTGCTTGGCGAGGGCTCCCTGCGTGCCTCCCCCCCCCCCCCCCCCCCCCCGCAGAGTGCCCGGCCGGATTTCCGGCGACACAGGGAGTCCAGAACTCCCTTGGTAGGTTTCGAGAGGTTGGCACTAGTGTCCGCTGGTGGCGGTCTTCGTAAAAGGAGGAATTAAAATCTCCCAGCTTGTGGTTGGGTTTGTAACCGAGCAGCCTAAGCACCTGTCGATCGAAGACATGGTGTCTTCCACTGGTCCGACTGGCTCTCGGTTTTTGGAACAGTAGTGTGGTTATAACCTAAAGGGGCAAGAAGTTCAAATATCATTGGTTGCTCCCTTTACTGGCCACAAGTGGGGATTCCTAAAGCCATATCATACGCTCTTTTACATTTTGGTGAATTTTGCCATAATCAGGGAAAAAACATACGTAGCTTATTTTCCATAAAGGGCCAACCATTTCATGCATTATGCCTGGTAAAGACGACTGAAGGATAATCGTAACAAGGTTGACAGACATTACATATTCCTGGTGTTTGGAATGTTGTACTAGCATTTCCTTTTTCAGTTGCACCATCCCTGTTGTCTGCTTTTCCCTCTTCCACATCTTCTTTTTTGCAAAAAAAAAAGTTAATTTTAAAGTTCATGCTCTCAAACCTCTATGATGGGCACCTGCACCACTAAACGCTCATACTGTTTCGCCGAGGTCTCCTTGATGCGTCATGAAGGCTACTATTTGTTAAGCTTATTTCTGCTTGTCTTTCTGTCTACTATGTTGGGTTGCAGCTACGTCATGTGTGCGAGGAATTTGTACTGTGCTGTAGAACACAGAAATGCGATGAAAAAGGCAGATCGGCGACATTTTACCAAGCAGTTCGACAAGAATGCTACCGCTTGAGTAGAGCTATCTGCCTCTCATCTGGTCATTTTACTTAGGAATGCTATGTTGCCTCCAACTTCCATATCAGTTTTATAGAAAAAGAAGGTTAACTTTGCCCCACAGCTTGCACACACCAGAAAAAGCAAAATAGAGTAATATCTAGTGGATTTACAGCAGCACCTATGTATCACTGCTGCGTGTTCTGGCCGTGTGACGGAATTTCGCAATTGTAGGTCGGTTAACATTTACCAACCTTTCTTGAAGTGCGTCTGCTTAACATCAGAGTTTTACAGAGAGCACACAAGCCACAACCGTACACAAGCATGCAATGAATTTAAGAAGTATTTGCTCCGGCAAAAACTTTGTCTTTTACAACATTGAAGCGTTTAGACACTTTCGCTTTCAGAGGAGCACCTGTGTCCTGTGCTAACATTTTGGGAACTTAGCTATCGGCTATGTGGTTGCTGGAAAAGTTGGCTGAATGTACACAAAAAGGGAGTTATTTAAAGTGTTGAAATTAATGTTTACCAGTGTGATGATGTGGGAGAGTCAGCGATGAGGAGAACGACGCACGTAAAAACTGTTAATTGGACTGAGCAACACAGTAGACTATGCAAAGGAGAAGGAAGAAGACGCAGCGAACATGGTGAAGATGTGAATAAGTAGAAGAGGAAGAGCGAAAGGCAAGAGATTGATATAATGAAAAAGAAAAGACGACGACGGGAAGGGAAGATGAAACAGGCTCGTAACACGTGAGTGAAGGGCGGGCACTAGACGGAACCCGGCTCGGCAGCGCTGGTCCTGGCAGCCAAGGAAGTGCCCGGACGGACGAATCCAGGCCCGTGGGGCTTTCACCCAAGCTTGCTGAGAAACCTCCGCCTATGCCTAGCGAACCTGCCAAGCATTTCCAGGACACGACGAACGCCATGCCAACGCAGACGTGCAACGCAGTGCCGTAAGCGGATTCGTCGAACTGGACTTTTTATATATATCCACACCGTTTTTTTTTTTAACTTCGTGTTCATATGACTGTAAATAATATGTACCTTGTTATATTCACCGCAATAGAATTCTGAGTCCCTTTAATTACTGTTTTCCCATCACAATCTGGCGTCCGCGAGAGGATTCTTTCTTTTTAACATCATGTAAAAAAGAGCAGAATTCCAGACGATGCTGTAAGAATAATCACAGTATGAATCCATATAAATTGCTATCAGTCGGGAGAGAGCTGGGGTATGCGAGAATAGAACTCCGCGAATTGGTATAAAAATAAATAGTCAGACAGAAAGAAGAACTGGTCAGAATGAGAGAAGATGCTAGAGAGGCAGCTAAGGAGGCGCAAGAGACGGCTGACAGAAAAGCTCACAGATTCCAACAAGAACAGGAGGTGCTGCAGATGCGTCTTAAGTTGCCAGGAAACAACAGTTCACTTCGAGATTATAATCCGCAGGATACGGGCAGTGGAGAAGACCCAGGGTCGCAAATATCTTACCGTAGCACTGGTAAGTTAAGCCCATCGATTAATGACAAAAGGGAAGACCTAGATGCTTACATCTAACGTTTCTAGCGAGTGGCGACAAGTCAGGAATGGCCCAAAAGAAGTGGGCGATGTCATTAAGTCTTTGCCTCACCGGTGACGCCTTAATGGTCGTTGGAAGGATTACACCCGAAGAGTAATTGGACTGTTCAAAAGTAAAGCGTAGCCTGCTTCAGCGGTTCCGCTACACAGTAAAGGGTTACCGCGAAAAATTTCGTCAAAGCAAGCCTGAAGAGACAGAGACCGGGAGGCAATTTGCAGCTCGGCTCCTTGGTTATTTTGACCGATGACTTGAGACGGGTGACACCATTAAGACATTCGAAGGGCTCAGAGATCGCATGGTCGCAGAGCAGTTCTTAAGAAGATGTAGCACAAAACTGTCTGTGTTTGAAGAAGAAAGAGCCTGCAAAACCCTCGATAGACTGGCGGTAACTGCGGACCACGTTTTGGAAGCGCAGGGCCGGACTAGTTTTTCTGACTCGAAAGTAGAGGACATAAGCCATAAGAGTGAAAATCGTAATAAAGAGGGCACTCGACTGAAAGTTCCCACCAAGGAATTGAGTCGATGTTTCCTCTGCAACAAGCCTGGACATAAAGCCGTAGAATGCTGGACCAGTTCCCGAGCTCAACACGGACCTGCGTGCTGGAGGTGCGGCAAGCCAGGACATAAACTATATGCGTGTAACTGGAAGCTGGAAGATAAAAGCGGCAAGACTCCTCAAGCATCCTCTATGCTAAAAATCGGTAAAAGCAAAAATTCATAAAAGACATACATCGTACTGAGAAACGAAGAACAGATACCGATAGCAAATGCAGCGCTCAGAAAGGCTGCACGGTTCCTCGTAGATAATATGCGAGTGTTGAGGGGAGAAGTGGGTTGTCGTCCGGTTACCATACTGAGAGACACTGGCTGCAACACGGTTGTGGTAAAAATAGATCCGGTTCCAGATATATTTTTGATCTAAGTTAACTGGTGTCTCTGGTCCGGCTTTCCTTCTTGATAGGACTGTCAAGTGCCTGCCAGAGGCAGAGATAGAGGTGAGAACTCCGTATTTTACGAGCAGTCTAACAGCCAAGTGTACGGACAACCCGTTGTACAATTTGGTGTTAGGAAATGTTCATGGGGTGAGAGGAATCGATGATCCCAATGAAGAATGTAATGACGAGGAAAGACTAAGGTGGTCTCGACTGAACGAAGAGAGACAGATATCCAAGGGAACGTCAGGAAAAAGTGAGACGGCCGAAGGACTTGTATTGAAGGAGAGAGGGAAGAATGGGGCTCTGGCGTCTTGGAGACCGATATTAAGTTTGCGGGAGCGCTCGAGGCAGTAGCCGTCAGGAAGCAAAATTCCCAGCTACCCGTTATGAGGCTCAAACCGACGGGAATTGACCACAGCAACGTAAAACTGTCTGAGCGTAATGACAAATCATTGAAGAAATGCTTTGCTGCCGTGGGCAAAAAAGTATATCTCGGGCAACTCACACGAGTCTGAATTCGTGTTGCGTAAGGAAACCCTCTACAAGAGGTACAAGACGCCGGCTTACCAGCAATGGGAACAACTGGTTATTCCCATAGATTTCCTAACCATCGTACTGAAATTGGCGAACGAAGGAATAATATCTGGACATCAGGGAACTAACACCACTGATCGAATCCATGAGGAGTTCTACTGGCCTGGAATCACAATGGATATCAAACGATTCGTGAAGTTGTGCGACATGTGCCAGAGAACTATTCCTAAGCACATGGTGCCGAGAGCGCCACTCGGAACCATGCCGATCATCGACACTCCCTTCCAGGGAGTGGCATTGACATCGTCGAACTATCGCGAACAGTTCAGAAACGGGGAACAAATATATACTGAAAATGGTTGGCTTCGCCACCAGATAAACAGATGATGTCACTCTGTAAAGCATCGACACTGTAGAGGTAGCGGAGGGCCTACTGCAAACGTTTTCCCAAGTAGGCTTGCCACGAGAAATTGCCAGTGGCAGAGGATCATGCTTCACTTCGGCTCTCATGAAGGAGGTCAGTCGCCTATGTCGCTCAGATTGCTGACGACCACCCCCTACCATTCAATGTGTGATGAATTGGTTGAACAATTTAAATAGACTTTAAAACGAATGATCAAGAGAATGTGTTAGGAGAAACCGTGATGCTGGGATCGATATCTTACCCCGTTGCTTTTCGCATACAGGGAAGTGCCGCAGAGCAGCCTGGGGTTCTCCCCGTTTGACCTTGGTTATGGAAGGTATCTTCGCGGTCCTGTGGCGGTTCTAAGGAAACTCTGGACCAGCGAGAACATCGGCCCTTTGACCAAGACAACATAGGAATATATGGTTGATGTGTGCAAGAGACTCGAAGATATGTGTAAAGCCCCCCACGAGGAACTCAAGAAGGCCCAACTGGAACAACAGGAACACTACGACAAGAAGAGTCGAGCGCGCCAACTACGAGAAGGGGACAGAGTACTGATCTTGCTACCAACAGACAGGGGCAAGTTGATTCTAAAATGGAAGCGTTCAATCCGAGCAGTTGAGAAGAGAAATGACGTGGATTACGTCATGGACCTTGGTCAGAAAACGGCCTTGTTTCACATTAATCTGTTGAAGAGATACAAGGAAAGAGAAGTTCTTGAAGCTCCCAGGCAAGTTTTGGCTAGTATTGCTGTGGAAGAGGGTCCCGAAGAAGTGGAGGCCCCTCATGTAGGTCTTCACAAGCCTCAAGATCACAAGGATGTGCACTTCTCAGAAGAGATGACCAAGTCCCAAACTAACGATGCCAGGAAGCTGCTGGAAGAGTACCAGCACGTATTTTCAGATCTTCCAGGTCAAACCAGGCTCATAAAATGCCAGTTGAAACTGAAGACAGATACGCCAACTCAAGTGCGGAAATACCACCTTCGTTTTGCGCTACCGGAAAAGGTAGAAACGTAGTGAGGCGACATCTTACTCCAAAGCGTAATCGAGAGGTGCGACGGGGCCTGCAACTCGCCCGTAGTGGTAGTAAGGAAAAAAGATAAAGGAACACGGTTATGCATAAATTTTCACCAGCCTAATAAGGTTCTCGAACCCGATTGCAAACCGATTCCTCGAGTCCACATGATGTTTGCTGAACTAAGCACTAAACAATACTTTTCTAAATTTGCCTTCGCCAAGGGATATTGGCAAGTACGTATGGCCGAAGTATCAGAGAATGCGACCACTTTTTCAACGATGTCGGGACTGTATCGGTTCAGGTTCATGCCATTCGGCATAAAAACTGCCCCAGCACTATTCCCACGATTAATAAGGAAAGTTCTCGAAGGTGTGCCAAAAGTACATCACTGCTTCGACGACGTCCTAATGTCAACCGACACTTGGGAGGAGCACATGAGGACAGTGAGCCTGTTCTTGACTAAGTTGAGGGAAGCTGGACTCACCGTCACGCCAAAGAGAAGAGATCGCGTTCTCAAGAATTACTTTTCTTGGCCGCAAAGTCGGACAGGGGACTTTCAAGCCTCTAACAAAGCCGCTAGATAAAATTCAAGGCGCTAGAAGACCAACGACTAAAACAGAAGTCAGATCCTTCCTGGGACTATCCGGCTATTACGGGGAATTCATTCCCAATTATGCCGAGACAACGCTCCCTCTGACGGAGCTGACAAAGAGAAGAGCGACCAACAAGGTTATCTGGAAGGAAAGACAGGAGAGAGCGTTCGAGCTACTGAAGAAACTCCTCTCCAATAAGCTGATTTTGAAATCTCCAGATCTGTCGAAGGAGCCTATTTTAAGAACAGACGCGTCGGAAAGGTGTCTGGGCGCCGTACTAATGCAAGAACATGAAGGTGTCTTGCATCCGGTTGCGTGTGCAAGCCGGAAGTTACTGTCACGAGAAGTCGCTTATTCCACTATTGAGCGTGAATGCCTAGCCCTCGTGTGGGCAGTGCGAAAATCCCACATATTCTTGTTTGGCAAACGCTCACTGTACAGAGCGACCACCACCAGCTTGAATACATTCACTCTGCTAGGCCTCTGAATAGTCGCGTGTTGAGATGGAGTTTATTATTCGCCAATTACGATTCTAAAGTGACGTACATTAAGGGCTGCCAGAACGTTGGAGCTTACTTTTAAGTCGTCTGTAATGCGCCCACAGGAGTTGCTGGTTTTGCTTTGGGGGGAAGTAATACTTTACCTACGTATGAAACACGATTCGTCGTTATGGCGTGTGTTGGTAACAGTTGTTTGTTTTAGTTACTCACCTTATTTCTTTCACTTAAAAGCATGGTAAACAATTGTCTTCAAAGGGGAGTAATTGTGATGATGGGTGAGAACGAACAATGAGGAAAACGACGCACGTGGAAACTGTGAGTTGGACTGAGCAACACTGTAAACTAAGCAAAGGACGAGGAAGAAGACGCAGTGAAATTGGTGAAGATGTGAATAACTAGAACAGGAAAAGCGCAAATCAAGAGATCTATATAATGTAAAAGGGAAGATGACAACGGGAAGGGAAGATGACACACGCTCGTGACACGTGAGAGAAGGGCGGGCACGACGCGGAACCCGGCTGGACAGCGGTGGTCCCGGCAGCCAAGGAAGAGCCCGAACGGACGAGTGCAGGCCCGTGGGGCTTTCACCCAAGCTTGCTGAGAAACCTCCGCCTGTGCCTAACGAGCCTGCCGAGCATTTAAAGGACAAGACGAACGCCATGCCAACGCCGACGTGCAACGCAGCGCCATAAGCGGATTCGTCTGTCTGGACTTTGTATATATATCCACACCGTTTTTTTTTTTTTTTTTTTTCTGACCTTTTGTTTATACGACAGTAAATAATATCTACTTTCTTATATTCACCGCTCTGGGATTGCGCGCTATTTTTTCCCATCACAACTTTAATTATTTTTTCCCATCAGAACCAGCAACCCATCCTAACCACAATACCCCATTGAGTGTTGCTACATTATAGGGACGAAATGCATTTTCACTTCAAATAAGATGTGCCCGGCCATTGGATGAACAGATTTCGCCTTGTTCGGTTTTAGCTTGTCTGCAGAAAAGTCAGCTAGCTTCGTTTTTAATTTAGATCAGTTTATAAGTAACCGTTGGTCCCATTGATGACGTAACTCTCTGTATACCCGACTGCAAGACAGCACTTCCAACTTGCCGTCTCCGCCTTTTCTTCCTGGAGGCCGTCTCGGCACATAAGCCCGGCTGCTGCTTTCTGCCTCCAACTGCTTGAGCTTGCACAGTTGTTTACGATACGAATTAAATTCAACCGGGTTAGAGACCACTGCGTATTTGTACATAAATCAAGCAATACTTGCCCCTGGACGATTTGGCGAAATGTTGCAGAGGAACCGTTTTGGTTCCCAAAAGTAGTCTGCGGTTATTTTCGTGACTTTACACACAAGCCTTTTTATATTTTCAAGAACTGACCCATATTTTCATGAAAGGGCTATATCACTAGCAAGCTGATTCGTATCGCTTGTTATAGAAGCATGCCGAGTGCTTTGCTAGACTGCACATAAGATACGCGACTGGGGTAATGTTTGATGGACTTCACGTTTTATTTATTTTCCCCTTGAATCATCCCTTAGCCACCTCAAAGAGACATTTTGGTAGCCGACATGCCGTGTCTTGAAGCGCTGACTAGTCTTAAACGGTCAGTGCGACTCTTTTAACGTTAAAATATTGGCAACTTGTATTTTTATTCTTGTTTATTTGGCACAACTGAGGGAAAACTGGTCGCTCTCTACTGAAACAGTGCAATTCCGTTGCATAGTTTGAACAAATAATGTTTGCTTATTTCCTAATCTGCAAATTATTCATGACGGTCATGGGCACCATGGTGCGACGTCATCGAGGGACATTGATGTATGATAGCAAATTGTCCAATTGTGTGTTCATTTAAACGTTATCACTAAAAAGTGAGTCGTTTAAGTTATCATATCTGTTGTAAACCACGTGTGTTGAGTGAATGGAGAAGAGTTTCTGACGCGAGTTTTATTTTCCGTCTCAGCTCCAACCACAACCTGTGACATTAGGCAATATTGCCCGGGTGCGGTCTTTAGATGTACGTGAACTCGACTCTGAAAAGTCGACATTCGCTGGAGGTACAGCACCGACAGCCTAACCCGGAGCTTGGATTTACCCTGTTGACGTCAATGTCCACGTAACTTAGACGACTGCGTGGGGTTGAAATGTACCAACAATGTCAACATGATTAGACATTTACATAAAAACTAGTCGATGCAACCAAAACATTTTTTTTCTATCTGCACCCTAGGGTTTAAAAACACTGAAACTTACAACAATTAGGCAGAATTCAAAGATATATTTAAGAACCATTTACCTCTGAATATGGGCCGGTAAAGCTATGACGGATAAAAGCAGCGAGGTTTACGAAACTGCGTACTGTTGTACGTGTTAATTGTTTTAGGCGTGCACTTGTTTTTATATGTGAAGTGTACGTCGAAGAAAATACATGTCCGATCAATTTGGAGAATATATTGCATTTCCAGTAACAGATGGCTCATGACATGGCTCCTGACAGTGTGGGCAAGGCGATCTGACTGGTACGATGCGTCTCACAAGTTGGTTTGTTTATGTCATCCATGTTTTTCTGATTGGTTCCTTCTTGGCGCCATCCTTTGCTGGACGAATTTAAACATCAACTGCGCAGACATCGAGCTACCGCGCATGACATCGCCTTTGGCGTGCACCTTCACTTCGTAGAAATCACGCAGCAACCAAGCGAGCTGCTTTTCAATTGACGAACATCCACGAAGCACCATTGTCGGCGACAACAGGGGCGCGGCATTGGCAGCACACTATCTCTTTGAGCGACAACCAAGTGCTCGCCAGTAGGGACGGCGATACGATGGGACGATGCGTCTCACAGGTTTGTTTGTTTATGTCATCCAGGTTTTGCTGATCGGTTCCTTCTTGGTGCCATCCTTTGCTGGACGAATTTCAACATCAACTAGGCAGACATCGAGCTACCGCGCGTGACATCGCCTTTGACGTGCACCCTCACTTCGTAGAAATGACGCAGCAACCAAGCGAGCTGCTTTTCAATTGACGAACATCCGCGAAGCACCATTGTCGGCGACAACAGGGGCGCGGCATCGGCAGCACACTATGCCTTTTAGCGACAACCAAGTGTTCACCAGTAGGGACGGCGATACGATGGGACGATGCGTCTCAAAAATTCGTTCGTTTATGTCATCAGGTAAGACGTGAGCCTCTTGAACGCACATATCGTTGCAACAACGTGTTTTCATTCATTGTGCCCTGCCCACGGTTAGCATTTGCATTTCTGTCCGTTCGCTTTCACTTTGTGTGTGTAATGCTCTCTGAGCGTGGGGATATTCAATCGAGCCCTGGACCAGCATGGACGGAATCTTCGAGCAGATATAGTTGCTGGCCCGCGATATAAAGGATATAAACGAAAATCTGTCTGAAACAGGCAAATTGTTGTTTGAGACATGTGTAAGAATAGTTTTGATTGTGCAAAACATCGATACCAAGTACCCACCATACCTGAATACCAATAAAACGTTATATCACTAAAGAAAACACTGATGGGCTGTTTAGCGAGGTTGACTATTTAGAAAACAGAAGCAGAAGCACTTATCGTTTACGGAGTGAAAGAATCTCTAAATTGACACAGCGTTTCGTTGGAAGATTTTGCTTGTAAAAGCAGATTTTCAAATTTCTGTTCGTTCGAGATGTGGCTATTTAAAGAATTCACAGGCTGGGCAGCAAAACTGAAAACAAATGCCGACCCGTTATTCTGAGCTTGATGGGTGACAAAGATAAATACAACATTCTTAAGAACTGCAGTTACCCAAAGGGCACACCCTTCAGCATATTGAACGATTTCTCGCACGAGTGCAACAAATTCCGAAAAGCTGCGGGACTGCACGTTTGACAAATGAAGAAGAAAGGATAACGTGTTTTTTTTTTCTATGACAAAGTAAAAATAGCGGCGAAAACTTTATTTGGAACAAGTCTGCTGATATGAAGGTGCCGTTGCGAAGGCCCTCACTAGATCATCAATCAGCCCCGTAATTTGGCCTATCCGTAAGCGTCAATTATTCAATCCCATGCAAATTCTAACGCGCTCCAGCTCCTTTCCTAATTCTTAATGTTTGTGCCTGAAGTGTTGCACGTACATTTTTCGACTTAGAATGTCTTTCAATATGCTATGATTCATACCTATGCATTATTGCCGATAAATGGCTACACAATAACATACCGGATGTCGCAGTTATTTTTGATACTTATGGCTTCATTCTGGAAGATCGGGGTTCAGAGGGAGGAGTGTTAGCCATTATAATTAGAAAAAGTATGTATTTTCTGATATAAAGTCTTAAGGAGCGTTCAGGACGTGGACATTTTGAATGTACTAGACCGATCGTACCATGAATTTGTTAACATGCTGGTGAAAGTGAATTGAAAATGAACGACCACTGTGACTTCTATTAAACTACTAATACTTTCCTGCATGAACAAATGTGTTCCTCTCCGGAAAATAACAGCACGCAAGGAGAGTCCATAGATAAATAGAGTGAAAGTTCAGTTAAAATTTTGAATTGAGCGTATGTGTAAAAAAACGTATAGTGCAGAAATGCCACTATCGCCTCTCAGAAGACAGCTGCGGTTAATGATTAAAACTGCAAGGTTTCTTTAGCGTGACGACGCACACTTTTCAACGAAGGGATCCATATAAAGTTTGGCGCTGTATGTCTCTTGCGAAACGACTTGTAAACAAAATATACATAACAGAGAGGGAAATAACTGAGAAGCTGTCCCTCTCGAAGTGTTTAATTAATGTTTCAGTACGGTTTCACGGGGCATGATAGAGGTGTAGCCGCACTTGAGTTTAATCAGCGTACCACCCCTTATGTTGCCTTATTAGCGGCAGGCCTTTTTGCGACACTCCTATCTTTAAATGCCACGAAAGCGTGTTGGCCACACAGCATCTCAAATATATTTTTATATCGTTTTGCAGACTGGTGCGCGCGCGTTCGATTGTGAATCGCACTCAAAACATTTTTATTAACTAAGACTCCAGGTCCATAACAATAACATTCTGTGTTGGTTGGACTGTGTTACGGTTCTGAGGGACGGGTTTAAACTTTGTTATGAATATTAATAAATTACGCCTTGGGAATTAATCCCCCAGAAAGAAGACAAAGGCATTTTTCCAGGAAAAGACAAAAAAAAAATCACTCTATTAAGAAAACAAAAGGAAAATAGTACATATATGCAAAGAAGGATCTTGAGGAGATATGTAGTACCGCGCTAATTACTAACCTGTCCCTGAATACAAAATCATCGCTTGCGGTGTCACTAACGTTCCGATTCACCGTTAAGAAAAACACCCGCAGCGCAGTTAATCAAAGATTTCACCGGTTCGGGAGATGCGGCTGGCGGCGTGGCAGTCCTGGGTCAGGGGAGTGTCGTGGGCGTAAGTCACGTCGGGAACGAGGCTCCGGCTTCAGCCTTCCGGGACCAGTGTCTTCTGGAACGGCCGACGTGGTGGCCATGGTGAGGGTATGACCGCCGCCGCGGTCGGAGATGACTGTCGGGCAGCAGCAGGCGGACTTGGTAGAGGTCTGGGGCGAACCTCGGGTCTGGACGCCCGACGGGTTCACCTCCGCGCCCGAATCCTTCTGGTCACCGATGTCTTGCTTTATCGGCCCTGACCACCGGTTCTCCGAACGCCGCTCTGCCCACCAACACTGGCCGTCGTCTTCACATGCTCTTCTTCCATTTCGCACGGCCCGGGCCACTGCGCTCGCGTTGCACGAATGCCGGCGCGGCAATCAAAAAATATTACTCCGAGTCCTTCGCGCACATCACAGACTGTTACTTACTCAGCACTACGATCTGTTAACATAAATAATGTTTAACCCTCCACAGCTCCAGTTTTATCAGGGGTGCCGCAAGGCTCTATACTCAGCCCGCTGCTATTTTTGGTTCTTATAAATGATCTGGCAGGTAGTGTGCCTATTCAGTGCCGATTATTCGCGGATGATTATGATCTGTTTTCAGGGATACGTCGTGTTGAAATCCATGAAGTACTCAACAACTCTCCTCCTTCTATTTGCGACTGGTGCTGTGATTGGCAGAAGGCACGGAACTGTAAAAGGTGTAGGTAGATCACCATAACCAGAAATGTACCCCCCAATCTTTTTTTACACTGCGTGAATGGTGTTCCGTTCGAAGCTGTTAGGAGATAGAGGTAGCTTGGTGTTGTGATTGCGTCAGGTCTCACGTGAAACGCGCGCACGTATACTACATAGCTGCTAGAGCGTAAAGGAAAGTTTGTTTTTAAAGAGAAAAAATTAGCCTACTGTACATTGAAAACAAAGTTAACGTTACACACAACTATAATTAGGCCAGTATTAAAATATGCGGATTTCGTATGGGACCCCTACAGAGCAAAAAAAAAAAAACAAAAAAAATAACATGACATATAGAACGCGTTCAAAAAAGAAAAACAAAAAAAACTTTTTTGTTGATAACCATTACGAAAGGCGGACTTCCCTCTGTCCACTATACAAACTGTCAAACGTACCTTAACTCAAAACACGCAGAAAAAATAGCCTCCTTAATTTTTTGACACCGTAGTCAGTGGCACTGTTCATTTTGAATTCGAAAAAAAGGCATGCATAGAATCCATCCAGGCAGAGAGTCATTAAGCATAAGAAAACCATTATTGGGGAGGAGATCGAACAGTCACGTCTCTAGCAGTAGGCTTCAGCTGTGGAGACAGCAAACCGACTTTTTTCTTTGTCTTTGATCAGAGAAATTCCGAAGGCAGTTCGTCGCGCGACCATGCAAGACGCCGGTGAAAGCAAAGCACTCGTGCCCGGACCGTGCAAGACGATGTACAATTTCATTGGTATGCTTTGTTAAAAAAACACCGGGCTCTGGAGATAGCAAGCTCGATAAAGCGCACCGTATAGTTTTATCTTACCTCCGAGTAATGCGACAAACTAAAAAAAAAGACTAAAATATTCCTTCATACCGCGTACTGTTCGCAAATCGAATAAATTACACCTAAGCATGACTAAGCACCTAAGCATGACCTAAGCAATCAAGGAGTGGTAAGCACCAGATTACAACTACTTGATTTGTCGCGGAAATTATAAATAATTTAATGCCATGAAATAATCTTGCATTTTTTTTTTGTCTGTAGTTTCTTGGAGTGTTGCTTTAGTATTTCTTTCGTGTTAGTATGCGGTCGTCACTTTGTGTTGCCATGCCAGGGACTCAAACCTTAAACGTAACCGAAACCGAAAACTGTTTAGGAACAAATTTTTTTTAGTAACGGTAACCGGAACAAGACCGTTATTTTAAATTTGTAGGAACCGTAACCATAACCGTAGCCGCACATTTTTTTGCCGGTAACCGGTTTTAAGCGATATTTCCCGAAAAGCTAAAAATACTATTTTTTCTAAAGTATGACCTGGAGTAGGTATCTCGAAAGGTCGTTGCCATTTCACAGAGTTACTCTCAGCGAATGATGCATCTGGTAATACATTTCCGTTCTATCTTACTTTAGGACTAGTATTACTTAGTTGGGATCAGCGGTCAAGCTTATAACAAAAAAGATATTTCTAAATCCGCCACACTCCTACATCGCTACATGTATTCCGTACGTGTCGCCTTCAGGGTATTAACTAAAAAGTGAGAATTTTGAGATGTCTATCCAACGCGGTTGTTCCTGACATGCAGTATCCAGTATGAATAAACGAGGTAAATTGACCATCATGCAGAGCAGGCGGAAAAGAAAACCTAGCATTCATTTAGTCTAAAATGTGTCGCGACTGATGATTTTAAAACAACACACAAAGAGATAATGTCAGAGGTGCGACATTTGCGTTTTGTATGATATATATATATATATATATATATATATATATATATATAGAGAGAGAGAGAGAGAGAGAGACAGAGAGAGAGAGACCCGAAGGAAAAATCCATCAATGTAACCCTGCTTGGCAGTCAATGTTTTCTAGTGGACCGCTGACTGTGCCTGAGTGTACGTCAAGCATGTCTGATTGGCCAACAAGTTACTCTGACCGACAGTCAAACTCCAGTCAGACCCCGCTTGTCGGCTTTCTGATGGTTTCCTGGTGGCAGTCGGCCGCCGCGAAATGCCATCAGGATGTCTTGGTGGTGATTCTGACTGTACATCGATTGTCTCTGACTGTACGTCAGAAAGCTTTGACGTGCAGACAGACGTACGGTCAAAGGAAGTAAAGTTCGTTCGGATACCACTATTTCGTCAAATCTATGAATACGAAAAGTAATCTATGCACGAGAAAACGATTTTGGGACGTGAGCCCATAAAACCGCTGACGTTACAGATATGACACGCAACCGACCGACAACCTTGATCAGAAGGCCGCGGAAGCGCCGAACACGACACTTCGCACTTCGCCGACTTCGCTTCGCCCATAGAGGCTTCGCCGAGCTTTCATGAACGATCGCTCTCGACTCAGTTTGTTTGCCCGCTTGCTTTAACCTGTCGATCCTGCCCGGGCTCTACAATGTCTTATGTTTTAGTAGAATTTCTACTCAACAAGACCCAGCCTGTTGTGAGTTCCGACGATGTAAGGGACTTAAGCGGTGTAGTTGAAGACGACAGGGTGTACCAGGTCTACTGGGCCGGTGATGCGCGAACAAAAGGATCGTTCTACGACGCGAAAGTACTCTACATGGCAGGTGAGTAGAACTGAAGTACGGCGAGTGATGTACGAGTGCTTTGCATAACATGCTGACGACTTAACTGCATTAGCAGCCAAAGCATTTCGTATAAAACGAATAGTCAAATCGATGTTCTCTAACGGTGGGGCGTAGCATAGCGGTTAGGGTGACCGATTTGTACGCATGTGGTCGCGGGTTCGATGCGCGGTGGTGCTGCTTTTTTTTTTTTTTTTTCTCGAAATTCTTGTTTTATTGAGGCATTTGGCGATATTTATGAGTGCGTATAGCTTTACTCTTATATAAATGCTGCCCTTGTTGATTAAATTCCCTTGGCAGTGGCAGTAAGACGTCATCTGATGGACCATCAGATGACGTCTGATGGTCCACCACGTTCCACCAAGGCTGCTGACTGGCAGTCAGTGTCCCAAATTACGTAGCTTGATGGAATTTTCGATAGGGGAGAGAGAGAGAGAGAAGAAAAGAACCTTTAGTGAAAACAGCAACAACGGACAATATAATCTTCGACGTTTCGGCCGGACTCCGGCCGAAACGTCGAAGATTAAATCGTCCGTTGTTGCTGTTTTCACTAAGGGTTCGTTTCTTCTCCTATACCCACGCCTTCCGCCCCCGCCACTATGGCCGTTGCATATATAGACATATATATATACAAGGTGTTTCTTAAGCTTAACAGATTTCTTAAAAAAAAAGCCGTAAACGTTACACTTATGCTGCTTGTGGAGGTGGGTTATACGGCCAGGGGGACACAATATAGGGGGCTAATCGTACCGATCAGTCGTTTAATTAATGAAAAGTCATTAATTAACTTTTTAATAATGAAAATAGACATAGGGTTTCAATTAGGAACCTGTTCAGCGTCATCGAAAACCACTAAATTAGTCATTTTCAGAAAGACTTTTGGCCCGTGAGAAGCGTAGTATTGTACTAAAGTTACCACTCCTGGAGCAGGTACAAGGCTGGGGCTAGATAAGAGACGGAAAAATCGCGCGGGCGCCTTATTGCAACCCTTAGCTTTGTACCTGCTCCACGAGTGGAAATTTTAGTGCACTACAACGCTTCTCACGCGCTCAGTCTTTCCTAAAATTAATTATTTAGTGGTTTTTGAGGACGCTGAGCAAGTTTCTAATTGAAACCATATGTCTATTTTCATTATTAAAAAGTTAATTAACGACTTTTAACTAATTAGACGACTGATCGGTACGATTAGCCCCCTATACTATGTCCCCCTGGCCGTATAACTAACTTCCACAAACCGCATAAGTGTAACTTTCACGGCTTTTTTTAAAGAAATCTGTTAAGCTTAAAAAAAACACCCCGTATATATATATATATATATATATATATATATATATATATATATAACTGAGAAGAAAAACCCCTTAGTGAAAACAGCAACAACGGACGATTTAAGCTTCGACGTTTCGGCCGGACTCCGGCCGAAACGTCGAAGATTAAATTGTCCGTTGTGTCTGTTTTCACTAAGGTTTTTTTCTTCTCAGTTATATACCCACGCCTTCGGCCTCCCGCCACCATGCCCGTTGTATATATATATATTATAGAAAACGCCAAGGCCTAACCTCTGACATTATATCGCATGTATAATGTCAGCATAGATATATATACATGCTCGGGCTGACAGCGGCGAAAGGAACGAGGGAACGCTCGAAGAGTTTCGGATTTTTTGTTGTTTCTTTCCCTTCTCATGCAAGGTCTATTTTCCAACTGAGTGTCAGCCGCCGGCACTGCCGCGAATCTCAGCATGAGGATGGAAAAAGCCAAGGAGAAGGATGCCTCGTCGTCGAACGCACGAACGAACTTGGCCGCCAGCGACGGAGCCGTCCTCGTCTATCAGAGAGAGGATCCCATTTCTGCCTCCTTCGCCTGAACCTTCGGAGTGGCCCTGCTTCCAATCGTCAATGCCAAGGCCGGTCTCGCCCCTCACGGCCAGCAGTCTCAGCAGTCCTTGTCACACAACTCCGAACGCGAGCTATTCGAACGTCAGCACAGTGAGCTCGAACATCCACAGACACGCCCAGAAATCGCTTGCAGCATCGCCGGAGCCCTCTCCGTGCTTCCGCCGGAGGTATGGCTTCTACGGGAATCATTTCTACCAGATACAGCAACGCGATCCGACTACTTTCGGTGACCCCCCCCCCCCCCCCCCCCATTCCCGGAGCAAGGGTCCGTCACGCCTGCGACATTCTGCGCGACCTCGCACAGAACACCGGAAGTTTGTTCACGAGAGATGCCCACGTGATCCGGCATCTGCACCCGTATTCGTACTAATGGGATGCCAAGCTTCCCGAACACCTGCACATTATTTTCGATAGACTTGAACTCTTTCACGTCGTCGCGAGAGAGAACTGGGGTACGGCTATCCTGTCCCAGACGTCGAGGCTTGAGACCGAGGTTTTTAAAGAGCTCCCCGACCATCTGCCCAACCAGACTCGACGCACACGCCGCACGTCTCGTGCCCCCGCGAACACAACTACCGCCCAGGCACCAAGTCCAAGAGGCCCGCTAATTCTAAGTGTGTCCGGCAGCTAGCCTGGGTCTTCGACACCCACCAGTGCCGTCATCGACGACACAGTCGTCTTCTAGACGCTCCTGGACGTTTTCCCCGTTTGAGGACGTTCTCGCCCCTGCGTTTTGGAAGGCTGGCGTCTCGGCCGACTTTGCGCATGCTTGATCTTTATCCATACCCAGGCACGTAGCCAGGGGGGCGGACCATGGGCCCCACCCCCCCGATATTTTCCATTTCGCTGGGACCTCCTCTCCCCCCCTCTCCTCATACAGCATTTTGTCATGAGAGCCGAGCCCCCCCCCCCCCCCCCCCCCCGAAACAAAATCCTGGCTACGTGCCTGTCTTGAACCCGAGAAAACGGCCAATTAAATCTGAACTCAGCGGCCACCGCCGCCGAGCGAATCCAGGAGTGACTCCGCAGGAGCGACAGCGTCATCGAGACCCCACGCCGATGACAACTCCTTCGGCACCTACGATGGCGAGGAGAAAAAACACACTAACACAAAGGAACACACTACAGATGAACAAAGCTATATCGAAGACACCGAGTACAACCTGAGTAGCTCTGCCTACAAGTCGAAAGCGACGGACCTCCGCCGCCAGTCCACCCCACCCAGCAGGCACCTCAAGGCGATTGGACAGTGTTTAGTGGGGCATGTAGTTTTCACGGGCCGCCCGACTTTGGCGCACTTTATATTCGCTGCATGAAGGCTTCTTGCTTCACGGCCCGCCAACTCTCCCTGACCAGGTCCCCACGATCGACGCCGCCTTGACGAACATGTTGGCGGCATCATGAACGCTCCTCACATGGTCCGTACCTAAGCACCGTCTTCCTTGTATTCAAGTCAACCACCGAGTTCCGTTTTGTTTTAAACTGTGCCACACTTGCTGCTCACCCCCAGGCGCGTCATTTCCACCTTACGCCGCTACCCCAGGCCCTCAAAACAAACCCCTCCCGCCCCAAGCGTATATAGTGAAGCTCGACCTTGCCCAGGCTTTTTACTTATCACGGTTTATCTCTCCTCGCGTAACCTGACCACATTGACTACGCCGCAGTTACTGCCGTATTTGCCGTATGCCCTTCGTGATACGCCGGGCGCCGTTCCACATGCTGCGGTTCGGATTTCGCTTAAACCTAAGCGACACCAGCAGAGCCTACGCGACGCATGGATTTTCTTGGGTTCAGGCTCGACACAGCCTATTGCACCGTTTCGCACACTATAGAACGACTCCGAGCCATTCATCGTGTCCTTCGCTCGCTGGAGCGCCCGCTTCCCCTCATGGCGCTAAGGGGAGCGGCGGGCTACTTAGCATTTCATTTTTCTCTGTATGACTCTAGGTGTTTTTTTTTCCTTCTTCGTGCCCTGTTTCACAAAGTTTCAGACCAAATTCCTCTTTCACTCAACTGGCTTCCCTTTCTTCTGCGCGTTTGGCCGACTTTGCCAGACTGCCAACCGCTCCCCCTTCTCCTGCTACCCAGGAGCGCAAGGCAAATGTCTCCGGAGTCGGTTATGGCGCAGATGTTGGGGACTGTGTGCAGGCAATCATCGATCCTCTGCCGAGGCCTATATACCTCCGGGGAGGTCCCTCCCTGTGGTGGTGCGCGTGTATTCCCGAGAAAAGGGCGCTTCTACACACGGCAACAAAGCTTTGGCTCTCGCCCTGCGCCGCGGCATTGCGCGAGCTTTGCCTTGGGCTATTGCCAGTGCCATATTACTTTCCAGGCAGCACACAGTATTGAGCCAACATTGAATTTGAGGTGGCAGAGAGTGGCCCAACAATGGCCAAACTGAGCCATATGTTCCCCAATATTGGAAACACATTGGACAATAATGGACTATCACAGCCAATGGTTTTCAAATATTGGTGATACGTTGGCATAGGCTGGTCAACATTGGACTGTCAAAGCCAACAGCTTAGCAATGTTGGATATATGCCGGCATAACTTGTCTAACATTGGACTGTCGGAGCCACTAGCTTTCTGATATTGGCTATATGCCGGCATAAGCTGTCCAATATTGGACTGTCTTTAAGCCAATAGCTTTCCTATATTAGATATACGCCGGCATAACCTGTACAATATTGGACTGTCAGAGCCAATGGTTTTCCGATAATGAATATACGCTGGCTTAAGCTTCGTAATATTAATCTGTCAAAGCCAAGAGTTTTCCAATACTGGTGATGTCTTGGTATAGGCTGGTCAATATTGTACTGCCATAGCCAATGGCTTATCGATATTTTTGTCGCCTAGGCTGTAGACCCGCGACCCTCTTTTTTGCATTGCAGAGGTGGGAAATTGGAAAAGAGTCATTTATCAGCTCGCTCGGGTGAGAATTTTATTTAGCCAAATTCATGGGGCGTACGTCGCCGGCGCTTTATAACCGCGATCACAAATACGTTCTTAGCTGCCTATAGGACTATTGCAGTGTTTTTCCGGCTGCTCTCCCTTCGCATTGCCTTACCTCGGCGTTGATAACTTAATTCCGTTTTTTAGATTTAAATATTTTTGTCTTTTCCAATGCATTTTGTATGTATTCGTAGCGTTAACGTCGTCTCTTTGTCCGTGCCAATGCCATGTTTGTATTTTTTTGTGCGTCCTCTATTTTTTATATTTAATGTTTCTGTGCATATTTAGTCATTGTCGACGCAGGTGTCAACAAACATAAAGCCGCCGCTTACGCCGCAACCGAAGTGACTTCTACCTTTAGTTTTACGAGAGTCTATCGCGCTATAAAGTCATATATTAAACCCGAGTGAAGTCTCGAGAGGGTTGCTTCGACTGCCAGTGCACATGTCATCAGTGTAGGCAGAGCAACGACGTAGCAATCGCGACGCGAGAGCATACTGCGCCTCGATCTGGCCGGCCGCGCTCGCTCTGCGGAAATGTGAGCGTGGGACTCTCGAGACCCGTTAGCTTACTGAAGCTGCAAGACGCTACTTGGTTGTCGCGAATCATTTGTCCTTCGAACAGTCGCGAAGCCGTTGCACCCGGCGTACCCTACGCAGCATCTGTCAGAAACCGTTCGCGCAGCGTCGCAACCTTCTGACTGCGAGCGACGGCGATTCATCGTGTGTTGAAAGCCGGACGATGTGCTGTTCGGTGTGTCTTTTATGTGTAACTCTTTCGTAAAAAATTTTGAAGTTTAAAAACGCGAACCTAACAGTGTACAGTTCTGAATTTTTAGATAAAAAATATATTTATATATTTATAGATATATTTGTGTACATCGTGCGCAAAAAATAGTCGCGCTTAGTTCTTCATTCTAAATTATAATGTGGTTTATACGACGTAAAACTTGCCCCGTTTAGAGCCACTTTTGGCCAGGACAGCTTCTTTACAAGTTCGAAAGCTGACCTTCAAAGAGCTGTCCTGTTCAATCGTATTGACAGCAGGGTAGACGCTATGCGTGTTTAAGGCCAATCGTGTCACTGGTTAGGGTCACGTGACTACTGTCTCGAATCTGGTGATAAGGCAGACCACGGAACCTGCCTAAAGCCCAAGGTCACGCATAACATCTACTGCACTATCAAGCTTGGGTAGAAGTGACAAATTCTCTCGCACCGTTCATTGTTTATATGTCCCTGAAGATTAGCCTTTTCTAAGCGCACCCCACCCCCGTTCTGGCCTGCTTGCTTTGTACTCCTTCTCTCTTTTTTCGCTCTCCCCCTAAGCTGAAGGAGCGGTGACGGTGCGTACTCGCCGGACTTGAATCCGCTCTCTGTGCGCGGGTAACGGCAGAAGCGTGATCACGTGGTTTGACGGATGACGCATTAGCCGTTGACAAACTCGGAATCCCTGCGTCGCAAAGACCGGACCTAGTTTCGCGCGTGGTGCCGCCTGCGGGGTGCAGGCCCGCTGTGGATCTCGCTTCTGTGGTAAATGGTATCTCATTCGAAAAGTCCTACCCATGTTGATTTCTTTAAAGAAGCCCAAGACATTCTTGTGAGCAGTTTAGTGTTCGGTTCGGCAAATGGCAGCGTGTGCTACATCGTGTTGAATCTTCACGGATCACTTATTGTAGTTTTTGTGTTTGAGTGGTTCTTTTGCAATGCCCCTCTTGACATATAAGTCGGATTACATCTTTCAAGCCCGGTATTTTCGACGTAAGTGTGCTGCAACCTACTTGGTGATCATTGTCCGTTCTTGTAAGGGTAATCTTCCGGATTACCTCTAGAATTGGGCAGTGCCTATCTCCTGGTAGCTGGGAGAATAATTTTCCCGGAATCTTACCGACAGTCGCCTGCCATTATCTGTCTGAAATAATGTCACAACTGCAGGTAGAATACTAACTTTTTTATTCTCCCTGCGTTTCGCAAAAACACGTTTCGTGGCCACCTTTCTGGTCGACATTTACGTTTCATCGACATTCGTTACGCGAATTGCGCGCTGTAGGGGCATTTCGTCGCGCGTGTATTCCTGAGGCGCGTGCTCACCGAACCAGCCCACCCTTTCACGCCGCTTCATGCTAAGTCTGAAGCGGTTCATTGCAACAAAAAAAAAGAACAGAAAACATATTTTGAGTTTTTTTATGAAACATCGCGTGTTGATGAAACGATCTGTCTATGAAATGTAGTTCGATGAACTGATTGCACCGCCAATGAGGGGCGACTAGTGGTAGAATTTGGGGAAAAAATTCTGCCAGCTGCCGGGAGACTGGACACTACCCAAGAATTACCCCGGTTGTTGCTTGCTTTGCAATCTTCTTAGTTGTATCACAGCTGAGAAGTACCTCTTCACATATTACAAATTGCTGAGATTGTGCTTGTCTACAGAATAAGCTGTGTGTAATAAACTTTTAGGAGATTTCAAAAATATCCCTTGTGTCTGTTTACCTTCCTTTTTGCAAACAACTTGGCGAGTGCAACGATGGAAAAAAATCAGCATGACGGCCAACACTGGATCGGGTGGCGCTTCCAGTGTTGTCCAATATTACGCCGGTCTTCGCCAATGTGGTAGAACCTTGACTGGAACCATTGTTTAGCAATGGCCCAACATTGGCACCAGTGATGGGGTCGACATTGGCTGGAACGATGGTGGAACAGTGGCCCAACATTGGCACCAATCACTGGGCCAACATTGGAAAGGGTAGCGCTTCCAATATTGTCCAATTTTGAGGCCGTTCTTTGCCAATGTTAGGCCAATGTCGGACCGACATTGGTGTGCTGCCTGGGTTCATTTATTTATTTCCTGACATTTATCCAAAAACTTCGGGAGGCCCTTTGGACGTTTCTTCGTTCCTTCCGCCGTCCTCAGCACGAGAAGGAAAAGATGACTCGGACCGAGAGCGCGAGGACTCGATGGCGCCGGCTTGCCATCGCGTCTCAAGCGCGCAAAGCCAGGTCGATGGGGCGTATAACCGACGGTCAGTGTTGTACACGTTCCCCCCAAAAAAAGAAACGAAAGCTCGTTCCTCGTTCCTTCTGATTTTTGGAACGCGTTCCCATTACAAGTTACATCTGTGAAAAAGGAACTTGTTCCCGTTACATTTTAAAAAATCGAACGTATCGTTACATGTACGTTACTTTTGTAGTTTGCTAATTACTATATTTCGTTTAATCAAGCAGAGCTTTTTTATCTGTCCCATTAGTAGTCCAGATATGAGTTTGTACGTCGTTACGGAAGGGCTGCATGAGAAGAAAACAAGCGGAAGCAGGGTTTTAATTGTTGATATTGTAAGGTTCCGGAACCTTGTTATTTGTTGTCTTCGTCTGGAGGCCCTGCGCGAAAGATTTTGGGGGAGACGTGAGGGGTTCACCAGGGGATGTTTACGACCTTTGGAAGAGAGAAGTTTGTGCGCTGGACGCGGAGCCCCCTTTGTGGCGCGGGTGTCCCGTTACTCGGGAAGAGGCCGCGCCGCGTTCCGCGCCCCGCTCGGCTGCCTGCACCTGGGGAAGCTCCGCGGTTAAGTGCTTTTCCCTTGTGGTGGACCAGGGCCACCGCTTGGGGTCTTTTGCTTGGAGAGTCGTTTGTCACTTCCCATTGAAAAGTGCCGGTCGCTTTCCTAGAAGTGTATCGGGGATATCGGGCGCTGCGCTTCGTCTGTCGGCACCTGTCGCTCCAGCCGGTGTTCGGAGTGCCAGGGGTGATTTGTCGTGTCTGAGGGGGAGACTCGTCTACGCCTCCTACGCCTGGCGCCGTCTAGCCCTGTGCTCGGAGCGCAGCACGACAATGTTGACCCCCACGGGAAAATGGGAAAGATGGACCGGCTGCTCTCAATAAGAGCACAGGCGAGACAATTGAGGAGGTCTTTGTTTCGGTACCGTAGGAGAGAAAAGAGCCGCTCTCTAACGGCTGCCAAGTGCGGGGCTTGGGTTGTCGATGTTCGTATTCCTGTATCCTGTATGTTAAATTGTCTTTTATTAAACTGTTGCAAAGAAGTATTTGCGTAAACAGTTCGCTGGCCCGACCTGCTACACCACCGCCAACGTCCAACGCAAGCCTTGCTCCTCCACACCATCGAGGAGGAACCACCGTCTACAATTTATGAAGAACCTCACTGGCGCAACCGACAGGATTGCGTTAGACATTCCTACGGCGACTGCGGCGGATACGAAAAGGCGAAGGAGACGCCAGGACGGGTACCGGTACAATACCTCGACAACGACCTCACAGTTGGCAGACGCCAAGTGAACGGGAGGAGACGCCGAAAAGTCGCCAGCATCAGAGATGGGGCCAAGGTGAGGGAAGAGAACCGAACGGTTGCACCCCTTCCCGGTTGGCTGGGTCAGCAGAACGGGAGTGAGAGCTAGCAGGACGTCAGCGATCCCTTGATCCCGCCCGTCAGAGGTGGAGAGGACGGCCGGACCGCAGCAAGTTTCCGCTGGTCGACAGGAATCGACAGAGCGGAAGACTTCGGAGGACGCTGCGGACAAGAAGCTCCTGTACAAGAGCCTGGGCCACGGTGCGGAACACGACCGAGCGACAACAGGGAACTTGCGGTCGGCCGAAACCAACCAAGTATGAAGCATTGGAGTGTGCTCGGCTACAGGTATCAGTGCGCCACCACGGCAGGAGGAAGAAAGGCTGGCCGCCGACAGTGCACGATAAGCTTCATCACCTTGGGTGAGTGGAGGCTTTGCAATTTGGGGTGGGCGTGTCAGTTTGGTCTCAAAAGTAGCAGCGAATGGTTGTGGTGACTTGAAGCGCCCAGAAAGCAGAGCCAAATATGATTGAGGGCTCAGAGGGGTCGGGTACGGAGGTGCAGGCGTCAAGGGTTGCTGATACCCGCGCTGAGACCGAAGTCGCTGCGTTAAGACGCCTCGAGATCGAGTTTGAGGTGCAGAAGCTCCGGCTGGAGTCGTAAGAAAACATCGCAATGCGAAAGCTCGAGCTCGGGGCTAGATGCGAAAGGCCAGAAAGCGCGACTGCGTCGGGGCCAGCCGGTGGCCCAGATCCCGCATCTCAGTGTGCTAAACTACTGAGAAATCAAAAAGTGCCCGAAGACGCAGAGCTGCCTGCATGGTTTGACCGGGTAGAGAAGATGTTTGAGACTTACGGCGTGCCCGAGAGGAGCAAAGTGCACCTAATCATGCACGCTCTCTCAAGTAAGGCGGAATACCTTTTCTCTCGGCTAACCACGAAGGAGCTGTCTAGGTACAGCGCTGTAAAGACAGCCGTACTCGAGGAGCTTAAAGTGACGCCGGAGGAGCACCGCGATCGTTTCATGAAGGCAATGAAGCGCAAAAATGAGGGGCGGGCTCAGTTCGCCTCGCGGTTGACGAGCCACTTTAGCTACTGCATCGAGGCCTGCGAGACTAAAACTCTAGAGGCGCTAATCGAGCAAATGGTGGCTGACCGCCTCAGGGAATGTCTGAGCCCGGAAGCCCAAAGGCACGTAACGCTGCGCGAAGAAGGGGGGTGGCTCGGGGCTCACGAGATGTCGAAGATTATTGACACCTTTGAGGTGGCTGAGGGAAAGCGAAATTTAAAGGGGCGGGTGACGCGGACGCTAAGAAAGGGGAGAAAACTTCCAACAGCACCTCGAATCCGAAGTCGCCGCCCGGTGTTACGTGTGTAATAAAGGGTCCCATCTGGCCCGAGACTGTCCCCAACGGAGCCAAAAAGATGCCAGAGAAAAGAAGTTGCATGTTCAAAGCATTCGGGCTGGGCACGCTGAGAAGACAAGGGATGAGCAATATCATCTTGTCGCTAGGATAGGCGCCGCTCGATTAGAGGGTCCCAAGCGGTCCAGGTGTCTCGAGGTCACACTCGAATGCGGCGGGGCCAACGTGTGCGCCGTTTTAGGCACCGCCAGTGAAGTGAAGCTTATGCGCGCGAGTGTCGTTCCACCCGAATTGTGGGAGCCTAGCGGCACTATAATACTTGTTTCGGCCTTCGGCCAGGAGCAGACCGCGAGGCTGGCACGACTCCCAATATCCGCACGTTCGGATGGGGATGTTAGCCTGAACGGCCCCGTAAGCCTGCTCTGTGCCATCACCGAGCAGCTGAATCCCCAGATCAACTGCCTCCTTTCGATGGAAGACTGGGAGCGGTTGTCAGGGACTAAAGCCATGACCGCAGGCCCACCTGTAAGAATTGGGGCTGTATCCCAGCGGCACGACCCGCCGGATGAGGGGCGGCTAAGCGCACCGGACGTCGCCTTCATGTGTGGCATGTCTGGTGAAGAAACCGGCGTGGCCGACGTAGGGAATCGGGACCCCGACGAGAAACTTGCCGCTATAGAGGGCCTGGAGCGTCCACAGACGAAAAGGCAAATAATGAGTGTCTTGGGCCTTTCTAACTATTACCGGGACCACGTAAGGGGCTGCGCCGCAGTGGCGGAACCACTGACCAGGCTGACAAGACGCGGCTTCCCTAACGTAATACCTTGGCCGCAAGATGCGTACGATGCCTTCCGAGAGCTAAAGCGGGCGCCGTGCGACGCCGTGGCACTATTCACGCCGTGCTCATGCGAGCATTATTGGCTGTGTGCGGACGCGTCCTCTGTGGCCGCCGGGGCATGTTTGGCACAAATGAGTTCCGGGGGCAGGGAGCGACCCATTACGTTTGCGAGTCATCAGTTCGGCCCGACGCAGGCGCGCTGGTCTACGATAGAATGCGAGGCGTTTGCGATCATCTGGTCCCTTAGAAAGTTCGACCAGGGGGCGTTCGAAGCGAGGGTTGATGTCGTTTCCGATCGCGACCTCTTGACCCACCTCACAAGCGTTACGCCTCACGGCGCGAAACTGGCCAGGTGGGCGCTGGTCTTACAGCGTTATGTTGTGGTGGTGTCCCACCGAAAGGGGGTAAGCCATGGAAATGCTTACGCATTGTCGCGACTGCCCAATTATTGTTGGGTGGAGTAAACCGCACGAGACCATGCTGGCGCGCCTGCCTGCAGATGCCGACGCTTCCGTTCACTCGGCCGGTGGGGTTCCGCAGGAAAGAACCTCACGGCGAAACACTGTAATGGGAAGGGACGGTCTGCGTTATGACCGCCATTGTGTTGTTTTAGCTTATATTTCTTATATCCTACAGTATATGTTGTACTTGGGTTTACCTGATTATTTTTAGTGCATGTTCCTAGGTGTAGTTAATGTTCCGGAATCCTTTTTGTTTTACTGTTGGCACGTCTATACCCTTACAGAAATGTCATATATGACCCAGATATATTTGATATAGGGCCGTATATGGGCATATAAGTATACATATACGGTCATATATTGCCATAGAAGGGTTGAAATCAGGACAGATATGGTAAGATGACACCATATATGACGACATATATTGCCAGATAAAGTCATATATGGTGCCAGTGGCTGCCATATATTAAAGTATAGGATGCCTGATACTCCTGTATATGGCACTATATGGTACCAGTCAACATGTAGACGCAGGTAGCACTCCGCGTCGGCCGGTATCGGGACTACGCCGGCCCGCCCATGGTAATAGGATGGTAGCGCCTAGCCATGGGCACCGGGGAGCTACAGGCCCCGGCCGGCGTCGGGGTTTCGTCTTGCTCATTGGCCAGTCCAGCCGTAGAAGTTACAGTGACTGGACGGCATCGGGTTTTTGCTGTCTTTGCTGGCTAGTCTTTCCATAGAGGTTCCAGTAACTGGCCGGCATCGGTATTTTGCTGTCTTTGATGGCTGGTATTTACGGAAGTTCAGTAACTGGCCGGCACCGGTATTTTGCTGTCTTTGGTGGCCAGTATTTACATGGTAGTTCAGTAACTGGCGGGCATCGGTATTTTGCTGTCTTTGATGGGCAGTGTTTACATAGAAGTTCAGTGACTGGCCGGCATCGGCGCTTTGCTGTTCGCAGGCTGGCGAGCCCCGGGAACTTCCGTTTACTGACCGGCATCGTTCTATCTTTTTTTTTTTGCCTTTTCACTTTGCAGTCACGTCATTGAGATTCCGACGAACTGCGGCGATTCATATGTAGCGAGTGGAAATGTTTGCGTTGATCAACCCTTCGTAAATGACAGCCGACGCTGGCGTCAGCAGTCCAATTTGGTCGCGACAAAATTGGACTCGTCCCCCCGTGCTTCCCTTACCCTACGAACCCCTTCGAACTTTCGCGTTAACTAACCCTCTCCCTAAATATTTTATAAAACTAATCTACCACGCCATATGGGCTCCCGTCCTGAAGAAGGCAGTGCCACTGCCGAAACGTCGACGGATGTCAGGCCCCTTTCTTATTTTTATCCATTTTTTATTTTAATGCTTTATTTTATTTTTCATTTAATAATTTATTTTTGTAAGTTCTTGTGTGTTAACTTTGACTTTTACTCCGTCCTGTTTAGAAGTTTCTTTCCCGCGTAATTAGCGTTCTTGTGCCTAGTCTTCATTATTCCCGTATATTAAAACAAATGTTTTTCGGCACTTCACCCTTTTTTCTTGCGTGACTTTTTTCGCCATTAAATTAGAATTTTATTATTTTCATCCTACGGCTGCTGTGTCTGTACACATCACTTTTGCCCACATATATATATATATATATATATATATAAATTGTAGCGGAGACGCTGAGTGCGGGGTGAACGGAACGCGACGGAACAGCCCGCACCACGAGCGTTCAAAACTAAACAAAAAACATAAAAGGGAAGCAACCGGCCCGCAACAAAGGGAACGCTCGTCGTGCTCGTGCGTGTGCGCTCGGCAGTTGGAAGCCAACCACCGAAGATGTCGGACCTCTCTGTGCGGTGATTAAACCAGTTAAAAAGGAAAGCAGAAATTGTAACACTGGTGTCAGAAGTGGAGCTCCGTTCGGGCCGACGCCTTCCGCGGGCAATGGAACCTCCTACCAGTCCCGAAGGGGACCACACCGCAACTACCGGCGCCGAAAGTCTCGCTTCTTCAGACCCGACAGCGCCCCAACTCATGGCCCTCTTCAAAAGCTGGCTCCAACAAGCCGAAGCGTCCTACGCTCGATGAGAGAGCCTGCTTCTCCAAACCATGGCATCATCCATTCAGGACTTCACTGCCTCCATGACAAAACGTTTTTAACGCTTGGAGTCTTGATTCCCTGAACTCGAGGAGCTGCGCACCGCAAGCCCCCCGGTTCAGAACGCTAACCGACTTTCAACCCTGCGTCTCAAGCCATCGACCATTTTCACAATGAGGTACTGCCAGAGGACTAACAATGAAGCGCACCAAATACAGGGTGGCAAAAGAGAAAATTTAGACTGTCTTTTCAACCGCTAAAATAAACTAGGCTTCGCCGAACGCTCATTCTCCACCTAAAGGGAGAGCTAGAGGTCACAACCAGACGCCAAAGTTTGAGCCCGGTCCAATAACTTAATCAAAAGTTATGTCATTTTCTGAAAATTTCAATGGGAAAATGGAGCCCATTTTCCCACGTTTTTTGTTTCTGGTGCGATAGATCCCCATGCGTTTGAAAGCTCCGTCGGCCGCCATTTTCCCTTTGATATATTCAGAAAATCACTAATAACTTTTGATAAAGTTATCCGATCGGGCTGAAACTTTGGCATCTCGTTGCGACATCTAGCGTTACCTTTGGGCGGAGAATGAGCGTTCATCGATGCCTAGTTTATTTTTGCGGTAAAAAATACCCTGTAAATTTTCTTTTGTGACACCCTGCCTTGCACCTCCGTCACATGATGACGTCAGACGCCGGTAAGCACCATGCTGGTGGTCGACTCGATGGTCCTTCGCAGGAGTCGGCCCGCCCTATGGGAGAATACATGGAGATCGACGCAACACGGCTAATTAAAAAAATAAACGGAGAGTTCACAGTTTTAGAAACTAGTCTGTCGTGAAGTTGGTAAAGCACTAAACACTTTATCAACGTTTTAATGATATTGGATGCGTATGAAAATGTTGAGAGAATCTCCGAGGCAATGGCGTATGAAGCAGACGATTTTTGCATGCAGCGTATATTGGCTTTTTGGGTTGGAGCGGGTCACGTGAACGCTGTTACGTTGCCGCGTCTTCCGGTGCATGATGCCGCTCATGTAATTTATTTTTAATTACGCCCTTACTTGGCATATACCTCATCGCAAATTATTCTAAAATGTTCCTTTATTATTTCAAAACTATTGTCGTTCTTTACATTTCAAGAATATTGAAGAAACAACTACTTTTCTCACGTTCCCCGTGCATTTTCTACCGGAGTTGGAACCTCCGGGTGTTCACCGCTAGTCGCCGAGAGATGAGTTCTAGATTGCGCTACTCTGCTCCCAAGGAGCTATATTGTACTCTAGCCGAGACAGCGCCGCTGGGGCCCGGATCATCGGTTTGTGCCGTCCGCGAGACGGAAACCTTCGCGAGGAGCGGAAGTATGCAGGCCGAGCCGGTTAGGAAACATCATAGTTTTAACCCGGAGACGATGCGAATTGTCTTGTCCGTTATTTGATTTGTCTCGTAACGGTGTTTGGTTATGCTGGTAACCTTGCGTTGTTTACCAGTAGTTCGCAAAATGGTAACAATTTTTCTACAAGAAACTCGTAGATCAGCGCGACAAATTTTGCGGCACGCAATTAAGTTCTGTATTTTTTTTTTTGCGACCCAAACGGTTCTTTGCGTCATAACTCAGTCGGCGACATATCGAAAATTTCTGCTCGTAGCACAATCGCACCAAAGCCTAAAAAATTGCACATACTGGCTAAACGTCATCATCGTAAGCTCGGCTCGTGTTTCCAAGTTGGCATCTAACAAAACTAGGTATTATTGATTAAAATATGATGTATGTCAGCACATGTCCGGGCAGTTAGAGGCATCCTATGCCTTGGTAAGCGCATCCGCTCGGTAAGAGGTCCACCACCGGCATGGCGCAGGTCCGAGTCCTTCCCTAGCCTGGCGTCACTTGCAAGGCATGTATACAGCATTTTGTGTAAAATGTCCGTGTCCCAATCGAAAAACTATTCTTTATACTCTTCGTAAGCGACATATAAATACAGACACCGCTTCTAAAGGCGCACGGCACAGAATATTTCGAGTAGTTTTCGAGAACGAATATCGAACTTGACTCTGAACACCCGCAGTGGAAACAAACGGTGTGTAAACACTAGCGCTAGCACGTAACGGGTACATAGCAGACACAGGTTCCGCAAAGCACACCGCCACCCGTTTTGTAGGACTCAAGCCATGTCTACCGATACAGGAGATAAAGCTCCCTGATACAAATTGCAGCAAAGTGCAAAGTTGGGCCAGTTGGTTCATGGTTCTTTAAATAATTAAAAGCGCCAAAAAAGACAAGGACGAAGAAGTGGAACGACACAAGGTCGTTCCACTTCTTTGTCCTTGCCCTTTTAGGCACTTTTAATTATTTAAAGCCCCCTGATATACTTACCAAGTACGCCTTCCCCCTTCCTGCACCTTCGGTGGGACGTTTGCCTCGGGGTGCGTTCCCGCAATCCGACTGCTCGCTCAGTGACAGGTCGGTTCCGGGACTTCCTTGGCAAAAGCTCGAGGGGCATACAATTCGCAAAGCACGTGTGCGACAAGGAGACGCACACGTTTGCTTTTACGCTGCCTGCACACAGAAGGACACGTCATAAACGCTCTGAAAAGAGAGGACTGAAAAAGAAAATCGAACTGAGGAGCACTCACCCATTAGACTCAAATCCACAGTTGGCTCCATGCGTACGCCGGCACCTGGGACACTTTTGTTTCCAAGAACGGTCTTCGATGAAGTTTGTCACTCCCTTTGTTTTTGAGTTTTGTTACGATAGCGATGCCGACGCGGCGATGTTCGTTGGTTCGACCATAGTGGTTAGGACGAAGCTTATTTGACGCAACGTGAATGTGCATGTTATAGTCGACTTACATTTGAACTTTCAAATGTAAAAATAAACTGTTTTCACATTTATATAATTATTTGCAATAAAGCATAATGGAGTGCATTGTGTACTAAACTGAAGCTTGGCCGGCTTAGGTTCGTTTTATTTAAACATGGCGGCGAACACCGTTGTTCCATCTGCCATGCTCGACCTATTTGCTGTGCACTGGTTGTCCTGTTATCCACCTCCTGCGATTCGCATCAGCCACAAGCATGCTGTCTAAGTATTGTGTGCCCGCTGGAAAGAATTTCCAGCCCTCTCGGAAGCAAGGTCCCCACTAGGGCTGTTCGGACCGTGTCTCGGACGTCGTCGGCACCCACGAACCGCGTCCGCTAGCCTCACGTCGTTTGCTTGGTTCCTTTACGTTTCCAGCGACGAATCCCCCGGCCCTGGCTTTGTTCCTACAAGATTTGGCTTGGGAAAAACAATCTACGACAACGTGGCGACTTTGGAATGCGATTATTACGATCAGCAGCTCTTAAAGTTTCAATCTTCAACGTGAATGCGTTTTGGTTCTCGTATGACACTGACTTTCAAAAAGCGACTTCTAAGTTATGCCTAACGCAGTGGTATCGTCCCTGACTAGTATGCAGCGGTCCCGAGTTCGATTTCCAATAAAGCTTTTTTTTTTTTATATTTTGCTTTGTTGGAGCCTTTTGCGATATTTACATCTCTTTCTTCTGATTAACACAGAAAAAAAAAGAGTGTTTTCGACGTAACTTCGCTATACACCTATTTTTAAAGTAAACAACAACATACAAGATGGCGACTTCCGGTTGCCGCGTCAACTTCCGGTAGGGACAGAGTTCATGTGTTTTCTTTGGTACTCTCGCCAGAGTAATATACACAAGGTAAAGAGCGGACACTGCCTTAGGCCCCAGCGGCCCAGATAGACCAGTGACAGGTAGCGCTCCTAGCGGGCGGTATTAAGTATAATCTGATTCCGTTTCCGGTCAAGTTAGTTTCGGTTTCGATTTGGGCGTTTTTGCTCCGGTTCTCCAATACCCTTCTCTCTCTCTTTCCTCCCCGCCTCGCTCATCTCTCGGGAGCACCTTCACTCCCGAAGCCGCTGTTTTTTGTTTTTTTTTAGTACTGACACACTTTTGCTTTATTTTTTTACGATAGAGTCCGTGCAAAATGTGTCAAACAATATTTCAACTTACTTCACAAAGCAGAAGTATATATATGTCTTGTTCTTTTTATATTGTAAAGCATTGAAGTTACACAATCACCGCATTGGCTCCTGGGTGGTGGAGCATTTTGGGGTCAACAACAGTAAGTTATTCGAACACATTTTATTGGACCACATTCATGTACACATGATTTACTTCAGAAGCTCTATATGTTTTATACGAAAGAGATCGATACTCACAAAAATAAATGAATCTGAAGGACTTCGGCATTCGTACATTTCGTAATAGATCCTTAGCGGAACCAAGTTAAAAAAACCCTTCCACGGAGAATATGCTGTATGATACATTCACTTTCACGCCGACTCGGGTACGGGAAGTAAGTGCAAAAATAAATAAGACATCGCTATCATTACCAGTCATAAGAGTATAATAACAGTGCAAAGCACACGCCGGATTGTACAAATTCCCGATTTCCGGCAAATATAAAAAAACACCAATTTGCATAGCCTCAAACCCACTGCGGGCGAGCCATTACCAAAAAATGAGAACTCTATTCGAACTCTGACAAGATTCCACGTCCCTAAATATTCCCCGAGATTGTTCAGAAAAGAAATATGGCTTCAGAAAAAAGCGGCTAAAAAACTATGGACAGTGGATACAAAAGTGGATACATTTCCTTTCAGATATTGTTAGCCTCTATACAATTTTCTATCGAATTTTTTTAGAAAGTGGACAAATATTTTTGTTAGGAAGCCGTGATACAAATTCGCTGGAAAAAGGGGAAACAAATATTTAGAGAGCAAGCTGCACCGCCCACTTAATCACTTTTTGTTTTTGGTTTCGCAACCGCCTCTGTTTATACGCTATTAACAGTTAAACCTGTCTCGTTCTTACTAGCCACTGAAGAGTGCAACCGAACTTTGTCCGATTTCCGGTTAAAAAATCAAACATGTCAACACAAGCGTATTGTGCAAAACAATTTTAAAACCCTTTGTGTTACTCCTTTGGGCAAAGGCGAAAACCACCCAGCCCTCAAAGTGCGCTATACAAGGCGGCACACACTCCTCGAACATGTGTCACACTCTCTATTATGGGAAGAAAGTGAGTTTCTAGTTGCTGAATGAAATGAAAGGCAGCCTGTGATGGTACTACTAAGTTCCCGAAGAATTTTTCAGGCACGTGGTATGCTTTAGGAACAAGACAGTACTGGTGAGGCCTGGTCAAGTTATTAGACTCATCCCATAGCAGCTGAAAACAGCCACAGCTGTAAGTTGTCTGTTCAAGCAAAAGCTTGATCATATAGCCCCAAACGTAATAAAAACGTGGACGAGTAATCAATTATGTTAGACCTGATGTCTGATGCCAGCTCAGAAATATCCTCTAGTGGCGGGAAGTTATCAATCGGAAGACATTCCAGAATGTCTGAAATTAAACTTTCATGGTGCGAAGATATTTGCAACTCCTTTAGAAGGTCAGCCTTTTCATCTTCTACGTTTTCATTGTCCGACAGTTTGAACAGTTTCTTTATCCAGAGGTGTTTTAGTCCTGAGGTGAACTGATGCACATTTGGGTTTGAGTTGCAGCCCAGCATTTGTCGTATATAGCTCCAAAAACGTTCTCAAGTGTGTCTTGCTGCAGGCGTTGTGTAAGTTAGAACTTAAAGTCATGGCTGCTTGAAAGCTCAACCCAGAGCATGAGGACACTTTTTATAGTAACTTGCCACCCAATGATGGCGTATGGCTGCCTCCTACTTTGGAACTGCCATGCTGAAATCCATCCGAGTTACTGGTGGAGAAAATCAAGTATTTGAGATTCTCCCTTCAGAATGGCATGACGCAACTTCTGCCCTGTCTTCTTGAATTTTCTAGCTATTTAGACAATCAAAAAGTATGCACATCCTATCACAGAAATAGGCTGTAGCCATGGCTGCCTCAGGAAGTTCCTTTGCATAAACAAGAGATAGGATTACAAGAAAGATTGAGGCACTCACTACCTGTGGGGCACAATTTTCTTCCATGTTACAGAAAGGTTTTTGAATAAATGTGTCTCTCAGTAAGTTTCGGAGTCAATTGCAAGCTAATCTCATGGATAGAACAATGAAGTTCAACAATAGAAGACCGCTCAATGACCTAATTTCCAATGCAAAGTTTGTGGGCTTGGAGATTGCTCTTGTTTGTTTTGGGAAGGTGCGGAACATCAAAGACAAAGTAAACGTGTTCGTTGTCAACTTCAAAAAATGGCTTATCACCACACACACCAAGCTTACGTTTGAAGCCCCCTAACCACAGACCACAGCCTTTACTGTGAAGCCAACAGTCTTAAAGGGGCGATGCACTGATGTTTGTATTTTGCGCAAATACCGCTTACAATGAGTCCCTGACGTTAATGATCCGTAAAATATACCCGTTCGTTTTCACCACACGCAATCGAAGTCGCAGAAAAAAATAAAGAAAAACGAGCAGAGTTCACCCCCTCAACTCGCAGCCAGAAGAAGCTGCCCCGTGATCTGGAGCCGATTATATGCCGCCAATGTTGATCATAGTCATGTGCTGGGGTTGGCAAGGCACAGGACACGCGCTGAGTTCCAGACATTGTTATGGTTCGGCTGTTGTCGTCATTGCAGCGATTTGACACAGGACACTGCCCGAATGTTTCTCGAGCTATCCATTATCACGAGCCCAAATCGAGTGTCCACGCCATGCTCGGGTCCAATCTATGAGCCGTATTCAAATATCGTCACTGGGCGGTACTGCTACCGTCCAGCTATGTCATCAGGTTTTTCGAAGGAGAGATTGAATAAAAACA
The DNA here is from genome assembly GCF_016920785.2 of Ixodes scapularis. Classification (NCBI taxonomy): domain Eukaryota; kingdom Metazoa; phylum Arthropoda; class Arachnida; order Ixodida; family Ixodidae; genus Ixodes; species Ixodes scapularis. The sequence goes on along the minus strand of NW_024609838.1, from coordinate 49,338,817 downwards.
CTGGGTTTTGTCCTCGAAATTACAGCGCAACAGAGGAGTTTCTTGGTCAGTGGCGTTGCGTGCGAGTACTCTTGAGTCCCACTAGTGCCAGTAAGCTCGTGTAAAGTGAAAAACATTCCAATTGAATATCATTGCACCTCCCCTTTAAGCTCCCGAATGAGAGAAATGAGGAGACTGCGTTAAACAGTAGACGTTGTTGGAGTGTGCACAACAGGGTGCGCAAACGCACCTCCTGGAAATTTCAGACAGCATAACAACCAATTAAGGCTCTATCTGCAATGTTAGAGGTTCGTTCAACACCGTCATCTGTTAACCCATGGACAATGTCGTGTGCAAGGTCGTAAGTTAAATTCTTTTTATTTTTAACAACCTCATCGAAAATCAACATGCACACACGTTCAAGTGCAGCCAGACAGCCCGGCAGAAACAACAGCGCGAGAAGCTCGAACCGATCGGCTCCACGAATTCACGCCGAGCATGCGAGCACGCGGGCGGTCATGCGTCACCTTGATTGATGCAAAGTCGACCGAACATGATGCAGCAGAAAGCACAGGTGGACGGCACGCACGGCACAGACGAGCGACGCAGAGACGAGCAGAGGCCATGCAGAATGATGCAGAATGATGCAGAGGCGACGGCGTGCAGGCAGGCAGGCCATGGCAGGCGCCATTCATCACGTGGTTTTTGCGACGTATTTGATTTAATCTATTTAGTCGTTTTAAGTACTTTAAACAATTTTAAAGCATTGCCATTTAAAAAATAAATACTTTTCACAGAAAGAGTTTTAATTAATTTTAACCAAATTGTAGAAAAGCGCCACGTAGCGGAGGGTATGAAACGCACTATCTGGGTCGCGAATCGGCTCCTGTGTCCTCTCTTTACGTTTACTATATTACTCTATGCTCGCGCGATGACAAGCTCGTATTATCGGAGTTTGCCTTCGAACGACCGTGTCCGCTATGAGCAAAAGTTAACCTGTCTTGGAGGCCGTGCCATTATCGACCCATTCGACCCATCAAATGCCGGACTGTTTAATGAGGAGCAGCGCTTGTATCCTCAAGTGATTTGGCCCGAGCTGCACGATTACTTGATCAACACGCCCGGCCTGTTCACCCGTGACCGGCTCAAAGCTTACAAGTCCCTGGAAGCTTACAATTATTTTATCAGCGGAAAAGTGACCAAGGTAAAGGTTTGCCAACCGAGGAAAGCACCGAGCGTCCGACTGCTCCTGGGCCGAGTGACCGCTGGCCAGAAAGAAACGAAAGCCTACGACGTGTGGGTCGCCGCGGAGCAGTCTGGCCCCATCCTTTCCGCGCACTGCACGTGCGTTGCGGGGTAAATATTTCGTTTTTTTAAGCAGTATATCTCGCCATACCGGACCCTTCGTTGCCCATCTTTATCAAGCGTACATTCAGTTTTTTACGCACTTCACTTACCGCATCAGTATCAGCACTGCGTGCACTGGCTAGGCTGCCCATCTATCGCGGAAACTGGGCGTGCCATTTAAGACAGGCAAACTAACACCCCCCCGTCTAATCATACACAACATACTTTTAGAGATTCACTTTATCAGAAAAATAAGAAAACTAAAGCTAGGAATGGTTCGGTATTAATTCCTCAGATTAGTTTGGAAATATACTAACTCTGACACATCATCTAACTAAGCCCAGCTGAAGCTTTGTTGGAGAACAGGTTTACAAAAATTGTTTCGTCTACTAGGCTGGGCGAGGTATGCAGCCACGTTGCAGCCATGCTGTTCCACGTTGAAGCAGCCGTCCGAGTGGGTGGCACAGCCGTGTCAAGCACATCCGTACTCTGCTCTTGGAGGGCAGCATCAAGCTCGGGGAAAGTAAGCATCTCAGATTCTCTCTTATGTGTTGTGCTAAGGTATACAATATTTTTTCTCACTTATAAAAACCTGGCAAAGTTGCCATATATTATATTTGGCACAAACAAAGTTTCTAATGTGCCAAAAACTTTGCATACTTATGCAGGTGCAAGCATCCAAGATTGCAGATATCAACTTCTCAAAACCAAGGAAGGACCACCGTGGCAAAGTACCAGAACCATCAGATAGACAAAACATGCCATCATCATCAGCACCACAAGCAAAGGGCAACTTCTCTCAATTTCTTCAGTCAGTGAAGGTAGTAAGCTGTCCTTTGCAAAGGGAGATCTGCCCATCATTAGTACATGTCAGGGTCATAACTGGGATCACCGCACTAGGTCAGTGGGTAGGGGGTTTAGGCTCATAGCGTACGTTTTATTTTGTCCATGCAATGCCTAAGACTCAAATTTGCGGTATGTTGAACAGTTTATCCACACTTGTGGTTATATGTCATCCATCAGCAAGAGTGCTCGCTAGGAAGCAATATGCCATCATTCCTGCATTGCCTTTTTAATTATGATGGCACCAGTGATATGTGTTCAGAATGTAAATGAAACATAGGAAGCAGCTATCAATAAGGCAATGTTAGAAGGGATTTCGATCAAACTATCCTTCACGGAAACAATATCATGTCAATGAAATGTCACTCGGTGAAACAAACATTATTGGCCCGTAAAATATCCCCTCCCCTTTTTATTTCCTTAGTTCATGCGGGCATACAGTGTTGAGCAAATTTCATTGCTTTTTCTATTTCATTTTAGGAGAGTTACCCGGATGCAAAGCTCTTCAAGATGCTGCCCTCAAGGTTTTTAGACCCAGAAGACACTGATACTGCTTCGGAAGACGAGGGTAGTCTCGAACACCTGCCGCTACCTCTCACAGATATTTACAAAGAAGATTATATTAATTACTCAGAGGAAGATCTGGAGAGTATCCTGATTTCAATTGGAGACTCGCTGTATCTGAGTAAAGCTGAGGCAGACTTTCTCGAGAAGTCAACAAGAAAACAGCGTAGCTCAGAGGTATGGTTCAAGCACAGAGAAGGTCGTTTGACTGCCTCCAATTTTCACAGGGTATCAACCCTCCGGAGCACTACCAGTCCGATGTCGCTAATACAGGACGTGATAAGCTACAGTGCTTGAAAAGGAGCAAGCGTACCAGATGCGATCGCATGGGGACTTGCTAACGAACCTATTGCTAGAAGCCTGTTTGAGTCGGTTGAGTGCTCTAAGCACACTAATCTCAGAGTAAGGCTTGCGGGCCATGTTGTGAACCCGACCTTGCCATTCCTAGGAGCTAGTCCGGATGGCTTCGTAGAATGCGGGTGCTGTGCAACCGCAGTCCTGGAGATCAAATGTCCCTACAAATACAGATACGGGAAGCTAAAAGAGCTTGTAAAGTTGAAAGAGTTCCAAGATGACGGCTTTTGCCTTGGGCCTGACTGCCGACTGAAGAGGACACATTCGTTTTACTTTCAAGTGCAAGGTCAGGTAGCTATTTCAAAGGTGCAACATAGCTTCTTCGTCGTTTACACCACCAAATCCATGGTGATTGAGAGGATAGACAGAGATGAAGAGTTTTGGAAGATATTGCTGCCTAAACTGCAAGATTTTTTTTTCTGCCATATTCTTTCGGAGTTGGCTACGCGACGTCTAGATCTTGGACGAAGGAAGAGCGCAGAGAAATACTGCATCTGCCAGGAACCTGAGCATGGGCGCATGATCGCTTGTGACACTCAGAAGTGCCCACTAATTTGGTTTCACTTCACGTGCATGGGCATCAGTAGAAAACCACATGGCAAGTAGTTCTGTCTAAATTGCAAGCCTGCCTAAGCTGGCACTGAGAGAGCGACCACCTATGGGCATTTGAGTGAAGCACTTTTTCTTAAGTGTAGTACAGATTTTCGCATATGAAGTAAAATTCTATTTTGCATTTCAGGAGGCTGTGCCTATTTACATGAGACAAAAGCCAAAGTGTGTGTTTGACGTGGTTTTATTATTTTATACACTGTATGATACAATACTGCCAAAAATGTGTTACGTGTGAAATAAAAAAAAATGTAGGCAAGTTATACATAACACTTTCTTGCATTGTAGCTGGCGCTGCCAACACGTAAGTATGATACTTAGCGGACATTATGCGACTTTGAGGCAGTCGTTCTTGACCCCGTTCAGCTACAGAAAAAATAAAGACGTGAAAACATTAAGACGACACTGCCTCACTCCTGGCAATTTCAGCCTATTCCTACTATAGTTGGTTCACCTTTTGCCCCAGCTGGAATAAACTTACTGTTTCATAGAAGTAGTCTCGAGGCTAAAAATCTTTCCTTTCATATTCACTATTGCTGCAGCTATGATTAGGATCTTGTCGATATTGGCAAGGTTCTGCTCCCGGGTTCTCTTTAACTGCGAGATTGGCAAGATGCTCTTCAAAATTCTGAAAGTTTTCAGCTGGCCGATGGTCCTCTCAACTTGAATGCGTACCTGGGAGATCCTTCGGGATATTTCAACGTCTTTTCGACTGAGCTGTGGCTTGCCACGAGTGGATGCGGGGATGTGGAGCGATGCGCCACGAAGGGCCAGGAGCTCCTCAGTGTGGAAGCCCCGGTCAGCCATAATCAAGTCTCCTTCTTGTACAAGATCAAGAAAACCACTTCGCTTTATGAGCTCTAGGTCACTCACCCGGCCCCCCCCCCCCCCCCCCCCAGCACTGAGAAATGTATGAAATGCCTCCGCTAGGGCAGATGCCAATCAAAAACTTCAAAGTATTATGATGTTTATACTGAGAAAACGTCTGAGAGCGAGCTTTGTAGCTTAAGGGTCGTTCGATAAATACTTCTGAACAGTCAATCGTGCAACGCAGGTTGTTAAACAGTGGTACTTTGCAAAATCGTGGGAGCCGCCTGCGGATGTCGTCCATGTGCGGCCAGAAAATGCAAGGTCGAAGCTCCGTGCTCAAAATGGCAATCCAGCTGCTGCAGATCTGCGATACAGAGGAGCAGGAGATTCTGAATCTTCTAGCGAGGTCCTTGTTCAGCAGCCCCAACCTCAGTTTCATCAGAACCATTAGCAGCTGCTGAGCATGTGGTAGTATTCTTGAATGCTTTGCCTGATAGTGCCCCAGTATGTACTGGAGCAATGCCACAAAGAGGGCGCAATTCGGCAGCCCGGTAAAGAGCTTCACGCCGCCCTCGTCGTGGTAAACGTCAACCACCGTTCTTAGGTCGCAAACTTCCTTCTGCAAGTGCTCACACTCATCTTTCAGCTTCTGGTTTTCTTCCACGAGGGCGTCAATGTCACTCATTGTGATATCGGTACCACACTCAAGAGATACCTTCTCCCGTTCCTCGCTTGCTTCATTTGAGCCCTCTTCAGGTTCTTCCACTGCGGGTGAAGGTATTGGTGGACTGGGCTCGGCAGCTCGTACCTTGCGCGTCCGGGCGGAAACACGCTCGTACCGCTCCAGTGCCTTCTGATTTGCAGGCGTAGTACAGCCTACGCCCCTGGGCATCGCCACGTTCGGGACCCAGTCCGGGTGACTGGGGGACACCGATGGAGTTCCTGAAAAGAACACAAGTTACACTCCTGTCATCACCACGGCATTGAACAATTTTGGTAGGCTTACAAGAGCTAGAATAATGAAAACAGTGACTGACTGAAAGCAGATCTTTATTTTGAAATGGGTTCACCCGCTCAGGGTGAACCCATTGCAAAATGAAGCCTAGGGTGCCTCCTAATCTGCACCTGTAACTGCCTGACACGTAGGAAATCTCGTATAAAACTAGAAGGTTTTCCGCGGAAGCTGCAAAGTTTTGTTCTTACCAGTGATGAAATGCTTGCTGCATATTCTCGTAGCATATGTGGGCTCGAAATTTTGGCGTCCTATCGCGTTGGTCCAAGCGCGGCGGTGATTTACATCCTTCGGGAATCGGTAAAAGTTAACTTCCGACAGCAGATTCACACCGCTTCGTATAGTGCACCCATAAGCACAACACTGAGGCATCTCGGACACAAATTTTCAACTGCAGGAACATAATAAAACAACGTAATGAAAGGCTGTGTCTTCGCGCTCAACAACACGTCTTTTCCGATAGGGGCATGGTGGTTCAGTAGGTCATGGGTTGCAGGCTGGTGTATGCAAAGCGTTTGTTTTCTGTCCTTGTATATTTCCCATATACCCAAGCTGTTCAACCGGTTTTTTTTGTGTTAATGTTGTACTTTTCCTGGTTTATGCAAACCGTTTTTCAGATTCCATGTTTATTTTCCACTGTTTTTTTGTGTACGGCTTTTAATAAAGGTATGTGAATATTCCCTTCTTTTACTTGTGATATATTTCCTTTTAGTTTTGTTTTAAACATAAACTACAATTGTAAACATTGTTATTGCGTTTTGCCCTTTTATGGAGATATTTCTATTTTCTCGTTCCTAATTTGCTTCAAATTCATCAAAATCAGGTGTAAAAAACATTTCAGTTTTTCGCTAGTCAGCGGCCTTATCGCTTTATTTATTCATCTTCGCCGGTATGACGAACTGATAAACCACCACAGCTTTCGCACTTATCGGTCGAGTTGCAGGGTGACCGCTGTGACGACTTTGCATTCCTTAAATTCCTGTAACGTCCGGTGCGACCGGAACCACAGTCTGGTACACCGGATAGGTCCGCCGCTATGACCTACCCGGGCTCCGGACTAAGTAAACCGGTCCCGGTGAAACACTCTGGGCCGCCGGTATGGCGTCACCGGGACCCCGGACAACGTATACCGGTCCCGGTGTAACTACTCTAGATCGGCGGAATGATCCTACCGGGCCTTTGGCGGCAATATAGCGGACCGGTATGGACCGGTAAGATCCGGTATAACATCATGTGGGTTTTTTTTTTCAGTAGGGGATCCCTGCCTTTTCCCTCCGGCGAGGGAGTAGTCCAGTTCGCTCCGGCCAAACCTTTTCCGCGTTGCCCGCCTGCAGCGGTCCCACTTGGAGACGGGGTTGAGATTTTTAGCCAGAGCCACGCGGCAGGGATTCCCAATTTTTCTCCGTATCTCCTGTCTCCAGCAGTGCAAGTTAGTTCTGAATCATTCAATTTTCCGCGAGTTGTGCGGGTGGCCAGCCATCTTCCGAGTCAGAGCTGTTTTCTGCGGTGGCGACTGTTGGGGGCCGCTCACACTCGGCCTGTTGACTTCACAACCGCCTTCTTCTGACCAGGTTTTTAGTGAACTGATATGTGATATGTGCCGTGGTGACGTAGTGTCTGTTCCTTGTGTCCCTCTGTGGAGAGATTTAATATGTGCCTACTAGCAACACCTTCCTCATAACGAGGGAACCCCGGCAGCGCAGCTGCGTATTTGTCGTCTCGCCAGTATGGTCAGCCTCAGCCCTCATGGCGACAACGTAGCCGACCTTCAGGGAGTCTGCCATAAAGTGACAGAAGTCAAATCTTGCTTTTTACTTTTCCTGCTCGCAAATAATTATATGTTTCACTGCAGCATGGAGCCGCTTACGATGGGTGCAGAGAATGTGCCCCGTTTCGAAAACCACTCGAATGGTTCTATAAAGAAACTTAGTGTTGTACCTTGTGGGGGCGAGGGGTACGGGACCGTGCCCAGGGGTCACTACCGACCGCCTATGGACTGCCTCCTGGATTTGCCTCCAGCCAGGTTGCTGGGGCAAGCCATTCTTACTAATTGCTAGAGTCCAGAATCTATATAAGGGGGACCCGCCAACAGAACTCATGAAACGGACCGAGGGCACGGAGTCGTGTACGTGGAAGGCCAGAATCATCGTTGTACATTACTACAAACAAACCATTCCTGTTACACTAATAATTGTACATTCTTGTTTTGGAAACCCCAAATTTGTGTTGTTCCTACAAGATGTGCCTGCAGCAAGGCAACCTTACCACATCCCTTGCAGCAGCTCAGAGTTCCTCCTGTACTCTTGCTCTAGGTTGTGTACAGGTACAGTCGCAGCGGGAGTTATTAGCTCTTCGCGAGCGCGCGTTATTTTCCGAGAGGTGCTTGACTGGTGGCTTGCGATAGAACTGGAGTTTACGGCAGGGCGAGTCCATGTGGAGTGGACGGGGGATGGCGTGTCGATTCAAGGGAACCGTTGTTATCTTCCGCTTGCGGGGGTGATCGTGGTTCGAATGAAAAGGGTAGATGATTCTGCAGAAGTCAAGATCGCCAAGCGCGAAATGAGATGGCTGATTGTAAAGAGAGAAGGAAACACGTCGTATTTTCTAACTTCTGCAGAATCATCTCCCATTTTCAATTGAACTACGCTCACCCTCAGACAGATGATAGCAACTGTTCCCTTGAATTGAGCGGCTTCCCCCATCCCCTCTGCATAGACTCGTTCTAACCTCATCTCTAGTTTTATCGCAAGCCACCAACCAGTCAAGCACCCCTCTGAAATAAACGCGCGCTCGCGTGGAGCTATTAACTCCTGCGGCGGCTGTAAATCTTAATCTTCTTCAGTTTTGCCTCTCATTCATGCTGGTCCCTTCTATCTATCGAAACCATAATGGATGTGATGAAATTACACAAACTTTATCAACTTGACCGGATACCCGTGGGCGTATTGTCGAGTTCAACACATGCTGAATATTTTGAGTTGTGAAAATTTCTTCAAAAGCTTTAGAGGCAAAACAAGCCCCTCAATCTGTTAGGATTATTGCAGGTGGTTCCTAACTGATAAGGAGGTCCTCAATGGACTTTATTATAGTATTCGTGTCACGCAAAGGGCACAGCTTGTAGGAATTAACATTTACGTCCTGGGACCGGTTCCCAAAGGAAATTCGATGGCTGTACCCCCCCCCCCCCCCAATGCTAACGGCCACAAGCGAGGGCGGTCGCCACGCAGGGATTGTGAACGCCATGCCAACAATGATTATCCCGGTATCCAGCAACTTTTATCAGTAAACAGGGGTTCCCGACAAGATGGTGCAGTAAAACAAGCCGTCGACACAGGGTGCCCGCAGCGCTCCACGCTCTGAGAGCCAAAAGTGGTCGGGGGGGGGGGGGGGGGGGTCATCGACTGTGCACCAAGCTCACGCTGCTATCCGTCTTCGCAGGAAATCAAAGCCAGATAACTTGGCAGACAGATTTCATCTTAGAGGAAGGAACGCTGACTGTCAAAGCAAAGGGAATCGCTAGCGTTGAGTCATCGCATCGCTGGTCGGACGAGCACACCCCGCGACTCGACCCAGCGCCCGGAGCCTGCTTCACGACTCTTCTGCAGAGGGTCCACCACTCGGAGGAAGGAACGCCCCACTGTCCCGCGAGATCTCGCTGGTCCCTCGAAAACGGTAGTCACGGAGGGATTTGAGAAAGTAGGCCAGCAGGCCGGCGTTCTCTCCCCGACACAACAAAGAACTAGCCGGCTTAAAGCAAGACGAACCCGTCCGGAACCTCTGCGACTTACGCCATCTCGGAGGAGGTGAACCAGTGGCTCCCGGAACCCTGCCCCCCCCCCCCCCCTTTCTCTTAAACAGTTGGCACCACTTTAGAGAAAGGTGTTCTGGGGGCGCACCTCAGAGCCCCATAGAGAATACATGAGGTTTTTCACCAACTTAGAAAAATTCTCACATAATGACGGCTGCGCGGATCTTCTTTAAAATTTCGGCTTTAAAGACATTGAGTCATTGTCGAGACATTAAATGGAACAAATGTTTTATTATAAATTTAATTATATTCTTAAAATATGAATATGGTCAAAATCGGCTAATTCGGCACTCTTGCTTTCGGAGCGAATTTCCAAAATTATCTGAATGCAAGCAGAAAAAGTGTCTCACTTAATGTCTTCTAAATTTATTACGGAATCGAATAATATCCAAATTATTCATGTAAGTAGATCTGTTCCGTAACTACAGCGAATATAAAGAACCAAGGTGTCGCTGCTTGTTTTCGTTGATTTTAAGGTACCTCTCTCTCCCGTGCGGTGGCGCTCGCTGTCCACGAAATGCGAAATCGTCCGTTCGGCGATCGGCCGGATCGGCACATTGCAAGGTGTTCTTCCGCGGCCGTGTTCCGCGCCCGTATCCTGTTTAATTCTGCACGCCGAGGCGTCAGTGTGCGTGTCTTGCTTTCCTGGTTCTCGGTGGGTAGGTCTCCGTTTTTCGCACGTGGCAAATTCACCTTGGAGATAAGGGTCGAAGACAACCGTCGTGTGGCAAGCGGACCGCGAGGTGTTCCACAACCTCGCGGTCCGTCAATGCGTTGTGCTTGTTTGTACTTTTTTTCTTTTAGAAACTTTTTTTTTTACGCAAAGTTTTACTTTATCGTTATCTTTCACACAAATGTCCTTCGGCCTTGGGGTCGTGGAAATCGGGGATGAAACGTGCACAAAGTAGAGCGTTCTTTTCCTCTTTTTTTATTTTTCACGGACGTCCTGTAACCTTCGTACAGTTCGTGGTCACCGCAATCTAACGCGGGGAAAAAAGGGTATCCTGCTTTGTAGCCAGGTTATTCCTAGGGGAGGGTGATAACTCGCTGTTCTTCTGGAAATTCACATATAGCCCAAAAAGGAGACATGGGTAATGGTTAGGGTATGTTTTTTTCCGGTGTTTATTTTTGAGCAAAAATCGGTGCATGTTTTTCGGTGCTTATTTTTTGAACACTAGTGTATTATGGTTGAACGTCTCGCGATGACGCTAAAACGCGTTGATAACCAAAGAAAAATGCGATTGGACAAGAACATTTCAAATTTCCAATTCTATTCACATATCTCATACGCTCTTCTCGTGGGAGCATCTATCCCGACGAAAAAAGCCTAAGTCATTGAGTTGCGAACGCATACGCAGTGTACAATCTTTAGACGTAGAGTGGTATTGCGCACGCTCGAACGCGCTTCACAGCCAGTATGCGAAGTTGGTGACACCCAGAAGGCGAGTTTTTGAATGGTCTGTGGTAGGCGAAAGAAACAAATAACGATCAGCGCATATTCGTTCTCCAAGCGAAGAGGCGCGTTTCTAAGGTCAGTGGTTCCGGACGGTACTAATGTTGTTGTCGTTGTCTTCCAAGAACCGCACCGACCTCTGAATAGGCACTGGAAAGATGGAGGATCGGCGAAATAAAATGTTTCACAAACTTCTACAGAGGAGGCGTTTCAAAGAAACTAGCCGGCGCTAGGGTGGAAGCAGTCACCGACTGGAGTGTTTTTGCTTTACCCAGGCCGAATATTGCCAACCACCGGAGTTTTTCGGTTGTAACTAATTTTGTATTTTCGTCACCGGCGGATGTTTATCAACTCAGAATAATAAAGTTTGTCCTGAAAATATGGCTTTTTTTTTCTTGGTGAATAGAGGTGATTTGTTGAGTTCAAAACTTCGCATTATGAAAATAACAAACATCGAAATGCTCAGCACCGGATAATGAAGTTGCTAAAAGGCCAAAGCGCCGGAAGGCAACCCTGAACTGCAACAATATTTGTTAACTTCGACTTCAAAACGTATTTCTGTAAGAGAAACTGGATTAGGGCAAGAAAGAAGGGAGAATAGAAGGGCCGGGAAGGGAAAGGTAGTTCGGAACAGGGTTGGGCAGTATCGCGATACAAATATATAGCTATAGTATTTCAGAAATACATTTCGTATCTGTATCTCCGTATCGCGATACATTTTTTTCATTAGTATCTGTATTCCCGTATCGAAATACATTATGATGTTCCTTTGTATTGCAATACAATCAGTGTGAAATGTATTTCATTACATTTCTTGAGAAATACCCCCCCCCCCCCCCAAAAAAAAAAAATTGATCGGATTTTTTTTTTTTTCATTTGAGGGCACCGGGGCTAAGGATGTGCTGGGGAATTGTTACCATGCTGGCCAAGGTTCCTTCCGATTCTCCCAACTATCCTCCTATGCGTCCTCTTCTCCCTTCTGCGAAGTGTTGCGTAGTCGGGGACTCGAACTAGGTGGCGTGCCAGGACTGGAGTCAGAGCATCTTGTGCCGGAGGTCCCTAGGTAGGGATTTCTTCAGTCATTGTTTGCTGGCATCCAAACCCCGCTTCTAACCGTCTCGCTTGCCTTAGTGTACACACTCCTCCCAGCCGGCAAAGCTGAGTCACAGTCCGTTGCAGCACGAGCCTGGCGGTGGTTGACTTGAAATAGTAGGATGACTCACGCAGTGAAGTTCAACACATATTCGAATGCGCCTGCGGCTGCGCCCGTAATATTGCACGGCTCAAGGGTACGTCATCAGCCGACGTGAAAGTAACCCGCTGCTCTGGTGATCCGAAACCCAGGAAGGAAGTCAGACGTAGCCTCGCTCTGCCGACCCAGACTACGTACCCCTGCGACTCGTCTCTAGCCCGCCGTTTCTCGAACAGCTCGCACTTGTACCGGCAATATCAGGTCGCAGTCCACGAGGTCTCTATTTGGAGTATGCAAGACAAAACTTCAGGACTGCAATCCATGCGTCGGTGGCAGATGGTCGACGGGAAAGACCTTTGCAAGAGAAATGCCACCGTATCGCTTTTTTTTTTCCAACCGTAAGAGAAGATAAGACAGGTGTTCCAGGATGCTTCAAGCAGTCCACTATCCTCGAAAAATTAGAATGACACTGCCTGCGCAGGCAGTGTCATTCGAATTCGTTGCAGCCTGCAGGTTACCTCGGTGAAGATCGAGCGCTCGATCTTCACCGAGGTAACCTACAACGAAAGTACGTATTGTCCTTTCATACAGCAGCGTGCTAAAATTTCATGTTCAAGGCGACACCTACAGATAAAGAGTGCCAGTTCATTCCACCGTGACGTCATGTGATAAATGTTGACAGGGGCGTCCTTATTCGACAAGGGCGTGGTGATTTAGGATGACATATAATTTATTTAGAGGTCGAAGTCTTTTCGCATCCCTCATCAGACAGACAGGATGCCAGGGAATGGATCGCGATCAATCCTTGATGGAACGTTTTTTTGAGCACATTGAAGACTCCTCCTCGTCCGAAATCCCTACCTTCAAGGCAAAGTACCAAGCCTACGGGAAAGTAATTTCAGGATCCAAAACTTCAACCTCCAACTTCAGGCTTCATCTCATTTGGCCCGTCTCAAACAAATTTTAAAATGTATTGCAGTATCAGTATTTCTGTATTTGTATTTCTGCCCTCCCTAAAATGTATTCCTGTATTTGTATCTGCAAATACTTTTGGCCTCTTTTTAAAATGTATTTCCGATACGTATCGCGATACACTTTTACAGATATATCTCAGTATCAGTATTTTAGCTACAATTTTAATGTATCCCAGTATTTGTATCTCCAAATACATTTTTTAGTATTTCTACCTAAACCTGGTTCGGAAGAATAGAGTGAGAAGAATAGGGAGTTTCAGCAGATCGTTTCCGCGTCATCCGCCCTGAGACCTTGAACTACGCAGAAAAGACTGGAGGTGTGAATGCTCAGTTGCGGCGTTTTCTTTGGGGATACCGGTACGGAGGAGAAAAACGTCCTGCTGAATCTCGCTATCTCCAAAGCTGACTGGTAACTTCACGCAGAGGAAACGGAAGCCAAACGTTCCGGGCGTAGCAAATCAACCCGCTTTCGAGATACGCTCATGAAGGTGGTGCTTAAGTTATGTTTGCAGCGGCGCATAGCAAACGCCTCAACGATCGCGATTCCTTCAAACCCTGACCTACGCAAATGATAATCTAAAATGCGACCAAAAGCGATGTGTTGGGCACCCCGATAAGTCGTTTTTGTTCGCACTGCGGGTTATCGGTTTCCCGAAGTTAGCACAAAGAATTTCAAAGTGGGGGTTTTTGTGTGCTTAAAAGGAAACGAAGCCCCCTAAAAATTCCATAGCTTCACTTAGTGAAGTGGCCTACTAATCCTTGGGGTCTCGTGACTGTTTTGAAAACGAGCAAAAAAAAAATCTTTTGAACGTTTTTTCTTAGATCTGAGTGACACACCCAACCTCTTTCGTTACAAGAGTCGTTACAAAATTCTGCCTCGTTTCACAAGGAAGAGCGAAGAGAAAAAAAAGGCCCTCCACTTCTCACCCCGTACGTCGTCTGCTCCGCCAAGTGGGCTGTACCTAGCATCCGGCTGGACTTCAAACTCGGTTTAAAATCGTGTAATTTGGAAATTTGAAGCGCAAATGCGCGGATTTTGAAGTGCAATGTGTAATGCAAAGCTCGATAAAAAGACTAACCGAATCTAATTGCAATTCTACTTGCGTGCGGATAAAAAAAAAGGAAGAAAAAACTCTGTCAGAGTGGCCGGTTGCTCCGGTGAAAAGTAAATCCGGTTGGTGTAGCATTTTCACTATTGGGGAGGAGGACAGACCGTGACGCCCCAAGCGGTTAACTTAACAACTACACGGATGGGGACAACAAATACAATGACACAGCGCTCGGCCGACATAACCGAACGCGGCGACAGCGTTCGCCTGGAGTTCGTGCTCTCCGGCGAGGGGGAGGAGGGGCTCTTTTGTTTCCACTACGGCCTGCATGAACAATGCAGCATGCACGGTCCCAGCTCAGCACAAAAGCCGAAGCGGGTCAAGCTCGCATTCTCTTAGGATAGATCCGGCACTTAACGTCGCTTTGTCGATTGTTAGTATTTTTTACATTAAACTGTGCCCCGCGCTCTATTGTAGAAGATGACATGGCCATGCCCATAAGGCCTGTCGGCATGTGCACACGCCTTGTGTTGAGTAAACACCGAGCGTGGGGAAAACAAACGGGTCAGAGCGCCCCTATAGGACCGTTCGGCTGGGCCAGGGGGCGCGCTGGAGCGATACCAGTGGCGTCATGCCGTGGCCCAAATTCGCCCTACTTAGCCGTTCGCTCGTCCCACCTCGCTGCCAGTTGCAATGGCGGGCACCGCGTTGAAGCTTTTTGTCCGCTAAAAAACTGTGATAATTTTTTAGGGAGGCGAATTTTCGCAAAGAAAGGTTGCCTGAGTGTTAGGTATCCGGTGTGAAGAAAATAATCCAGGCATAGGAATATTTGTCGTTTGCGAAATATGTCTCGGAAGTGCAAGACAGCGTCGGCTGTAACATCCGCCTCGAGATAAATGCTCTTTTTCTCTAAGGTTTCGCTAGCTCTTCAAAGTCGGGGCTATTCGGACAAAGATGAGGATACAATATTGTCTAAATTGTCTTTTCGCGCACAGCCGCGCTGTCTCATACCCACCTGGAACTCAGGTCAGTTCTCGGACTTACCGGCTGATGGGAGCATGCCGCGCCTGTTCTAATTCATCCGGATGAAGATAATGACGAGGCATGCACAGCCTGATCGCAACACTGGGTCAAGTTCTCATAAAAAAACGAAACGGGACGTCAATAAGGCCTCCGCTTTTAGTTTGAGTGGGTTTAACAAAAAATATATATATTACTGTGCGCCGCAACATCTTGCTGTGTTTGCGCGCTTCTGTCGCTGCCGTCAAAGTGGTAGAATTGCAATTCATGTACGTACGTCCGTCAGTAACCCACTTTTAATTTTATTAGTGAAGAGAGGGATTTCTAATCGACTTGCATTTGCGTTGTAAAGCGTCCCTCTTTTTAAACTTATTTTTATGTGACCGCAGAATGATAATTTTGAACACTGTTCCGGTTCACAACAAATAAAATATTTTGCTTCACTATTTGTTTTGGTTGCTGTTGAGGTACAATTAAACTTGATATATCTTGAGTCTGTGAGCCAGAAGAGGATAGTCAATATTCTTTCACTCTCTCTATCCCTGCAAGAAAATATTACTTAATGTTAAATTTCAGTCATGAAGGCTTAGTTACTGGCCTTTGTGACGTGCCCTGTCCTCGTTCTCTTTATTTCGCTTTCAATTTTTACATCTAACATTGCCGACACACCCTTATTGGTTGACCGAGGAATGTCCGGGTTTGATATTGTAGAGTTACTTGGAAAGTAATTATGCCTGTTGTAGGTTAACTACATCATTTTAATAATGTAAAAAAACTAGAGTACGGCCGTCAGTGTAAATCTCTTTTCAACAATGCGCTCAAGTCAGTGCTCAATACGGGCTATGATTATCTGCCTCATCGGCCCTCATGTCTTTCGCTGCTCACTCGCCTTCTCTTGTAAGCATCAGGGAACAACATTGGTAGAAATTACTGAGAGAGCGTAGGCGAGCCGGTGTGTATATATTAACAATTTGGATGAATTGCCCGAGACTAGGGCGAAAAAAACTAAAAATATCAGCAGTGTATGATAGATACCTCTTTCTGTCCACGGTTGATGTTTCTAGTTTTCTCGACCCAGTCTCCACTAATTTATCAAAATAGAAAATTGGCTAGTAAGCAAGGTGAGCTGGGCTCTCGAATTTGAACTTGTTTAAAGAATAGTAACTGCATAATTGGGTTTATTTTGTCGACAGCCACGAGGAATCATCCTAGCTATTACATTAGGAACATCTAGCGACCCAGGGATGTCCTAGTCTAATTTTGAGAGGCCCTTGTAAAGTGATTATACCTGTTGTGGGCTAGCTGCATTATTTTAATAATATATTATGAAAAAAACTTGAATGCAGCCGTCAATTTCTTTTCAATTGCACGTTCAAGTCAGTACGCAATAGGGGCTACGATTATCTGCCTAATTTTTCCCCAAGTCTGTTGCCGCTTACCCGCTTTCTCTTGTAAACATCGGGGAACAAAATGGGCGGGTAAACAAAGTGAGCTTGGTTCTCAAATTTAAAGTCTTTATACAAAAAAATGGCAACTGCATATTCGGGTTTCGCTTGTAGACAGCCATAGGGAAGCATCGTAGCTATTACATTAGGGACTTACCGTAGAACGTCAGGGGCGGATTGCGGGCCCCACGGGCGCCAGCTGTTACCGCCTTCAAGCAACGCAAAACCCCTGCATGCTCTCGCGTGTGACCTAGGAAAAGTCCCTATTAATGTGACAAGAAAGCCTAGCTGCATTACTGAATCATGCGACAAGATAGAGAAACAATAATTAAACCTGTCCTCCGCACAGCTGGCGATTCATGCTTCTGGCGATCTTTCTTGAATCACCTCCCAGGAACCAAACAAAACTTTTCGGGAGCTGGATGCCTTTCCGTGTAATACGATGCTGTGACGTTTGGTACCTTTTGCATTCGGTACATTACTTCTCGAAGCGCGAGGCCAGCACGACAAGCGCACCAGCCTCCCGCGTCGTCTGCTCCTCGTACTTCTAACAAGTATCGGCGCGCCTCGCCAGGGGGAGGAGTGGCGCTGCGTATGCGCGGCGAAACTTCAGCCGCACAGCCCTATAGTTCGATCTCCTGCCCGATACGAAGTTCGTACTGGTGTAGACCTTCAGCAACAACGAGTGGAAGTTTGAAATAATAAATAAAAACGTGCTTTCCTTGCACAATCGACGCAGTGGTTGAGTTGCCGGCTGACTCCACTGCTATTGAAGTAACGGAACAAAAATACGCCATTTGATCATTTCCTGAAATAAAACAACAGAGCGCTAAAGGCTGATTTTAGAGCAGCCAGAAATATTCTGAGAACGCGAACCACTTCATAACGGCAGCCACTAGCTAGAGTTCGATATTCGGTACACCCCGCCGGCACAGCCCAACGATGGAGAACGGCGACCTCCGGGTTTGTCGTCTGCTAGCAGAGTCGGGCGGGTGTCCTCTCTCTCGTTTTACGCCGCCGAGCCTGCTGAACTTCCCGGGTGTGTGGAGATGGCGCTGCGGTTTAACCAAATGGCGCCACCCTGAGAGCTCTAAATGAAATGGTCTATATATATGGCCCTGTAGGACCGCCGAGCTCGTCAAATAACCCCAGCGAAGCACAAGGGATCGCTCTCTTGCGGCAACAAAAAATATTCCGTAATATAATTATTACATTCGTTACTTTCACAACGCCATGGTACCTTGTATTTTTTCCTTTCCTCGTTCATATTCGTTTCTGCGCATTATTGTTGTTATGGCGACGAGTGTGACTTCACTCGCAATTTTGAACGTTAGCTGAGAGCATAAATCCAAATATAGACCGATCTCACCAGCCAGTTAGCTTACGCCACCGCTGCCGTAATGCATCGATGAAACTGTAGTCTTTTTGCGCGTGCGACAGCCTCTTTAGAGCTCTGCGCGTGCAGGGCTCCATGTCGCACACAGCGCATGCCTACTCTGCGCCGCCCCGCTGGCAGCTCAGCAAGAAGGGTTCGTCGCCATTTTCGTTCTTCAGTGGTGAATCCACGCGTGTTTACTTCAGGTGACTGCTTCCTAAAATTCACGTTTTTCTGGTTTTGATCGAATGCTAATGAATACACTCTCGAAATCACTCATGTGTGCTCGAAGAATTCAGCAAGTGTGGATTCAGCGAGAAGATGATGTACCACCCGGCAACCCACCGGAAAAGTTGGCCCATTTCTGCCTAGCTGGTGCGAGCCCGCCCTACACAGGCAGCACAAGACGTCGAGATGAAGTCAAAATAAGGTCCTAGACGTCGGGCGATGTCGAAGTTGTTGACAAACGTTTTATCGACGGCATTGGTACGTCCACATTAGAGGTTCCGACAACGTCTAACACACGACGTAGTGACAACGTCAGAAGCTTCACCTCGACGTCTTTAACAGTAATCGACGTCTGTTCAACGTCTTGTATCAGAAGTTCTTTGAACGTCGAGGACGAGACTTCCCAACAATGTCCTGAACAAGACCTTGACGTCATCGACATTATTCGACGTCAGTCATACGTTTTTTGTTCGGGAGGTTCTTTGCACGTTGAGCGCGAGACGTTCCAACGATGTCTCAACTAACACCTTGATCACCCTGAACAAGCGCCTTATAGAGCCCAACGTGGTGTGATATCCCTTTTAAGATTTCTCGTCTATGTCGGTATTTTTGATACTGTGAATGCAATCCACCTTTCTACCTGCCTGAGTTGCAGAAAACTATCACAATAATATCATTCTCGTGATTGCTGTTTTAGCAGGAATTGCTTAAAAAGCCGAGAAATCACAACAAAAAATAGAATTTAGTTCGGAGTCAGCGGGGCTGTTCGTAGCATTTTTAGCGTTTCTAACTTAATATCAGCGTCTTTGAAGCTGTAAGAGGATGATAATAAAGTAAGAGATTTCTGCATCTGAGCCAGGCTGAACGGTGGACAGCATGCACAGTATCGAAAACGATGTCATTGACGAGAAATCTTAAAAGTGATATGACAGGTCCTTGAGCACTATGGGACGCTTGTTTGCGGTGACTCCGAATTATAACCAAAACTGTGTAACCATGCAAGTGCCCGAAATTACCGATCACTAGTGAGCCCAAACATCTCGTCCCTTTTCCTGAGTTCCCGATTTCCTGGTTTCATCTCGTCCGGGGCCTGCGTTCTGCGGTCCCTGGCTACGTGTCGTCGCGCTCCCCGGCAAGGGTGCCAACCGCCATGGCGGCCGCGTCGACGGAATCTTCTCCCACGCCGAAAGCGCACGCTTTCGACGTTGTGGCTAGTAGGCACATCGGCGGATGACTTCATTGATGGGGTATCCGCTATTGAGGGGCTGCCCGAAATTTTCTCGATGCAGCACCTAGGAGGTACGAACTTCCAAATCGTCGTCAGCACCCGTGCCGCCGCCCTCAAGCTTCGTGAGGCCGGCAGCGTCTCCATCACCAACCAGTCAGTCCCCATCGTACCGACGGGTCCGCAGGTGACGAATGTGACTTGCCTCTACCTGCCGACGTTTGTGCGCAACGACCAGCTCGTCCAAGCCAGACTTGTACACGTTACTGAAAAATAGCAAGGAATTACATTTACAATTACTCGAGGCTAAATTGTAATTTATTACAATTACAATTACCCTCCCATGAAAGTAACTAACCGTTACCCCAAAAAGTAATCCGTTACTTTCGTGCGTTACTTTTAACATTATAGTCCTCAAGTAAGAAACAAAGGAAAGAGGGTTATTCAAGTTCTTATTGTTGCCACCTGTTCCATTTAATGACCTTGAGTATTTTGAGCACCAGCTGGCTCTCGAAAGTCTCGTCAGACATTGTGTGCTATTTCTTACTCAATATGTCGACTGTTACGCTGAACAACATTTGAACTGAGGCACTGGATGGGAGTGCCATATTGTTCCTCACGAATGCTTCATGCTCTGCATTGAGCTTTTTTAGCGAAGCAAGGGAAGTACTATTTACCTCGAATGTAGAGCAAAGCTTCGTCGTTGCAGCCATTGCCATGCTATTCGAGAGATTTAGTAGATCCTTCCGATACCTCCGATACCCGCGATAACGGTACCCGATAACGATATGATGCATACGCAAAGACGGCGGCGAAGTATCGGATATCATTATCGGAGTCATCGGACCGATCTACTGAAATTCGCCACTGTCTAAATCGCGAGACTGTAGAAGTCATCAACAGCAAAACAAAAAAATAGTTGTAACAGTAATGGGATAAATAAATAATAGATAAGGTTTGGCGCGATATTCTTCTTCCTTTGGTTCTGAACAGTTCGAGCCTCACTTGAGACGTTGGTGAATAAAAAAAAGTTTCCAGTATATAAATATAAGTAATTAAAGAAAAAGAAGGACACTCATAACAATTAATTAGAGCGTTGGTTAAAACAAGGAAATGTAAACGCACGTTTGCCGTGTGTAGTTTTCTTGGTGCCGCTCAAAAACGCACGGAGCGCGGACCGACTGCAGTTTACTCCGGTGTTCTCCAGATAGACGTCCGCTGATGCCACGGGCAGCAAAGGGTAGAGTACTAAGTAAGCCGCGCTATGGCCCCACTCACGAATTTCACTCTCTCCTCAAGCCCAAAACATCAAGTCTACGTCAGCCACCATTATGTTTTATTTGTAAAAATATCTGCTTGAGATAAGATGCGTCCTGCTGGGGCAAAACAGGAAGAAGAAGAAAGGAAGACTATTACCATTTTATAAGTGCTCGCAAAAAGCTGACTCACAAAGTGTGAGTCAGCTCACAACACGAGACAACGGTGCGTTGTCTCGTGTTGTGACATTATGAAAATGGAAGGACATTGTTAATCCTTTTCAGTGCACTTACCACCTGGAGCTTTTCGAAGAGACGCACAATCACTTGGTGTCCTCCTCCTCTTCCCGTCTTCGATCGCAAAGAAAAAACAAAGCAACAAAAACAAGCGGAAATAACTTGCCCCCCCCCTTTTTTTTTTTTTTGTAGAACTGTTCATTTGGATTTTTTGACATTGATGTTAGGGTCTCAAAAAAAGATAGATACAGGGGCTTGGTGTTGCAAGAAAAGGGTTTTCGCAACTGAAGAAGAGTGCCAAGCCTCGATTTGCGCTGGTCGATTCGCGTGACAATGTCACTGCGCTCGACTTTACAAAAAAAAAATCTTTATTTAGAATTGGAGGGGGGGTTGGTTCTGACAAAAAAAAAATGTAACGGATTACAAGGAATCCGTTACGTAAAAAATGTAACGGAATTACTTTAAAATTACTCTAGAAAATATGTAATTAATCCGTTACTAAATTAATGAGAAATGTAAGGGATTACAAGTAATTTCGTTACTTGTAACGGATTACGTACAAGTCTGGTCCAAGCCCTGGCACCGTACGGCAAAGTCAGCGACGTCTCCTACGCGACCTACCACCGAACGGCGACTGTGAAAAGAGGAACCCGCTTCATCCACATGGAGATGAGGGAAGCTAACCGCCTGCCCAACTTTCTGCGCGTCGCAGGACATCGTGCTACTTTTGACTACAGCGGCCTGAGGGCGTATGCCGACGCTGCAGGCAGGAGGGCCACGTCCGGGCACAGTGTACGACGGGCTACTGCGACCGCTGCGGTGTCTTTGGGCACCCCACTGAGGGCTGCATTGCCAACTGTAAACGCTGCGGGGTAACTGTGGACTGCACGGCCAAGAGAAGCTACTCTTCCGTGGTCACCGGAAACTACTCCACCGATTTCCCGGCCCTGGGCCCAGGAAACGCGACCTCTCCCGTCGCCCCCGAAGCTCCGGCCGTACCATCTGTCTCCACCGTCGCCCCTCCGTCACCACCTGACGCCACAGCCGCGGCCGCACCACCGCCTCTTCCGTAGCCGCCCCCACCCGCCCCACCTGAACCAAGCCCGACCGGCTCGGGGGTGACTTCAGCCGAAGCGACGGACTTTGCCCGAACCGCCGCGGTTGTTGTCGGCGACACTTCCTATGCAGCGTGGAGCCCAGCGTCGGGTGATGGCGAGGTCTCCAGCGACAGCGACAAACCTCGTCATCGACGATGACCCCACTCCAGGGGCCCCGCAGCGATACCGACCAACAGCATGGACACCACCACGACTGACACGCCGGACTCTGACTCGAGCCGACTAACGCACGAGGACTCCAAGCATCCTCTCACGAGCAGCGGTTCCCGCTCCCCTGACAGTGGGGGTCCACGAGCCACTTGCCCCAAGAAACCGCGAAAGTCCTCCCCCTTGCGTCCGGACCCCTCTCCAGCATCGTCCGACAGCTCTACGTTTTAAGCAACACGCCGGCGTCCCTATCCCCCTTCTTTATTTCATTCTGGCCACCCTTCGCATATTATCCCTGAATGGGGGGGGGGGGGGGGGGGGGGGCTTTCGAAACCGAGCGGGGCTTTCAAAACCCAGCGATGCAAACCGAAGTGATGCACTTCGCGAGGATGCAGAACTGCGATCTTCTGTGCTTGCAAGACACCAACTTTGCCCGCTTCCATGAGGTTGCGGATTTCAAAACCAGGTTTTCTGTGGCTGCTTTCTTTTCTTACGCTCCGCGCCGCGCGACGGGTGTGGGTGTGGTTGTCTGCAATCGCACACTCTTAGAAACAAGGGTCAGTATAGTCCTCCCTAAAGGGAGGAACGCTCTTGACACATATGTTCCTTCAAAAAGGGAGAAACGTTCGTCCCTCAAGCAGGGGAGCAAACGTTCCTCCGTCGACTGCATCTCATTATGGCGGCCACGAATCGAGCAAATCGAGCTCGATAAGGCCTAACGAGAACACCAAGTCTACTGTACGAAGCGAGAGGAGCAGCAAATAAAAACGTAACACGAGTTTTCCGCGAACTGTATTTATTTCCGAAGTTTCTTTACCCCTGCAGGTAAAAAAACTAACGTTCCGAAAGCATGCAGTCACTCAGTCTTCTCATCGTCAGCACTGCGATGTTCAACGGAGACAACCGGCACCCAGTTCGCGCACTTTATGTCTTACCTTTGCTATTCCTCGAGCGACAATTCCTTCGTCAACCGTCGCGTCAACCGCACTTCACGGAGGAGTAAAAATCATTCGCCCGCAAAACCAAAAGCCGCTCTAAAAAAAAAGCAAATCCGAAGCAACCTCTTGGCTTATCTCAGCACGGTAACAAGAAATTATGGCGCAGCCGCGTAGCGTAAAAGGATGTTAAATCGCTTGCCACAAGATGGCAGGGTCAAACAGAGTAATCGCAAGTAGCTTGGCTAGGTGGCGCTAGGTACCGCCCAATTCATGTTTTACAAAAAAAAAATATTTATGTTTTTTTACGCTACACTTGCGTTTCCTTTTCTTCGGGAATCTCTAACACATGTAGACATGTTACGCACACTACAAGCATCAGGTGAACATATGTTGAGCGCATACACAAGCACCGAACATACAAACATCAATACAACAGCCACAACAGCACACTAACCCGATCACTACTCCCGGGCCCTGCGTTTCCGTCTTTTATACTGGTCGTTTTGAACGTACGGAATTTTTCGGTGACTCCCTAAGCAATAAAAAATATTCCGAACATGTTCATTCTTTTCCAGCAATGTCATACATCTGAGACTATTTTAATGGCCCAGGGGATGAATCTCTTATTAAAAAGAACACGCTCGATCATTCCGTATTTATTTGAGAGCCAATAAATCGAGCCGCTCCAATGTGGTTCCAAGCCATGAGTTTGTTTTCCCGCACGGCCCTTCGTAGCCAGTATTTATATTGTAGTGTTTGTTTTTCTATATGTGGTGTTCGCGCACGGCTGCAATTGCCGTCTTGAATTAATCTTTGTAGAGCGGATATTCACTCAGCTGGAAGTGATGCTTCACGGGCAGAGAAATCGCTTTCCGATCAACTTTAATGCAGTCAAAGCCACGACTTGCGGCAACTGTTTGTACGGAGCTACGCCGTTGCGAGCTCGAACACTTCTAGCACTCATCCCAACGCGCCACTTGGAGGGCAGTTTCTACAGGAACCGTAATATATTTAAACAATAAAATAAAGGATAGCGTTTTTTTTTTTTTTTTTTAATTTTACCCGGTTTTTTTTATGCTAAACTTACGTTGTAATTATACGTACTTTCCGTCATACTTTCGTACTGTTCAGTCTTTTCCCCAGAGCGCAATCGCTCTCGGGGACCGACAGTCACATTGGCCACAATACATAGAAGCTTACCGTTCAGACCAGCGTTCAACATGACTATCCACACGTCGATCGACTGCACCTAATCCCTCAAGTGGTTTTAAACTCTTTAATGTAAAGCGGAATGTCATCCTGCGACACCCCGCCCCCTCTGTACACGGCCCGACCGGCCCGACCCTGGGCATCAATGCCCGACAGTTTACGTCATCTCATCTTGTTGTTACACCACTGATACGCGAACACACGGTCACATCGGCGACAATTCCAGTCTTCTGTTCACAACCCACAACACTGCCATCACGATGTCGCTGACACGCAGAAATGCAGAACCACGTTGACGATGTTGCTGACACGCAGCAATACAGAATCACGTTGAACGCCGGTTGGCACTCGGCACGGGGCAACAGAACCGAACTCAGCATGGAAGGCACCCAGGCAGCCGGCAGGAAAACCTGCCTTATTTGGACGCAGTTCCCGCGATTTCCATAACGTCGAAAACGTCGACACAATTCCTCGTGGTTTCGCTGCTGTAGTTCCGCGTGTGTCCCGCAAATCGGAGACGGCCGTCTCAAGGTATACCTTGGCCGTCTTACCCAGTGTATGTAGCGCTGCCGGCACTGCTCCGGAACTTCGCTGTTTCTAGCGGCTTCGTTAGATCGTTTGATAAAATTAGTGGTAAAAACGTCAATGCAACCGAAATGTTCTGCACGTTTGGACTACAAGACGGAATTACAGGCGGCCTTCGCTGCCGCTGAAGCTCAATCAACTCAACATTAATTTATTAAACAACGTGCGCGATGTGCTCGAAAAACGAAACCGAAAGAAGATGAATCGGGAGGGCGAAAGCTTTCTCCCGTCTGCCTGGAGGAGGAAAACGTCTCGGTGAATAATAAGGACTTTAATTTTCCTTTCATCGGTCTGGGTTTGTTTATGTGTGTTTTGTTAAATAAAAAAAAAAACTTTACAAAAAAAATAAATAAAAAATCCCCGCTCCTCTGGGGATCGAACCATTGACCACTTGGTCAGTAGCGCGATGTTTTACCCCTGCGCCAACTGAACAAGGAGGAACTTCTTTTTTCTTTTTCCAAACGAAACAAGTTTATTTACAAGTTATTAACAGACATCCTTGCAGTAGGTTCCGCAAACATTAGGCAAGTACAAATTGAAAAGTAATTCAGAAAACAACAGGTGGATAGTTCAAGGAGGAACTCGCCCTCATCCTTTCATCTGAACTGCCGTTCCTCCCTTCCCTGGGCAACTTGTCCGCAACAAGGAGGAACAGTCGCTGTTGCTACCTTTCTCCTCCTTTTTTTCTTAGAGTGCAGTCTGCTGCGCAACGCCACTTATCTTTTTGATACGGAGGCAAGGACTGTTGGTTTTGATTTTTTCTTCAGCGAACGGAAATTTCGCCCCGTCACTGTCTACGCGCCAACTGTGTCGACCTTCCAGCACGACTACAGGGTGTCACAAAAGAAAATTTACACGGTCTTTTTTACCGCAAAAATAAACTAGGCATCGCCGAACGCTCATTCTCCGCCCAAAGGTAGAGCTAGAGGTCACAACCAGATGCCAAAGTTTCAGCCCGATCCGATAACTTAATCAAAAGTTATAAGTGGTTTTCTGAAAATTTCAATGGGAAAATGGCGGCCGACGGAGTTTTCAAACACATGGTGCTCTATGGAACCAGAAACCGAAAACAGGCAAAAATGGGCTCCATTTTCCCATTGAACTTTTCAGAAAATCCCTTATAACTTTTGATTAAGTTATCGGATCGGGCTGAAACTTTGGCATCTGGTTGTGACCTCTAGCTCTACCTTTGGGCGGAGAATGAGCGTTCGGCGATGCATAGTTTATTTTTGCGGTAAAAAAGACCGTGTAAATTTTCTTTTGTGACACCCTGTACTTCCGCAGCCTAAACGTGCATCTACTCGACGCGGGCCCGCGCTTCTTGGTTGGGGACTTCAATGGCGTTCTGGACTTTTACGCCGACGTTCGGGGTCCCTGAACTTCGGCGGCTTGTCAAGCACTTCAACCTCGTGGACAGATGGTCCTTGCTGCATGGATCCACCCACCAGTCGAGGTGGAACAGAGCGGCTTCGGGAAGTCGCATAGAGCGGTCGTACTTGCCTCGCACGCTATCCGCCGCGCTACAGACCAGTACTGCGGTGGACTTCCCGTCGTGCGCAGAAGATATTTCCGATCACCGTCCGCTACTTATCAAGTTCTGCTTTGACTCTGCGGTTGCACGCTCCCCGCGTCCGTAGCGTCTGGATTCCAGGATCCTCTCCGACGAGACCACGCGCCGCACGTTGGGCTACCTGATCAAGGAGCCGCTAGTGGGCGTGCGCCCAGAGCCGGCTTTTTGGGACCGCCTGAAAGGTCAATGGCAAAGCTTCAGTACTCTGATGGGACGGCACCTCCGCGAGCGGCATCGAGGGCTTCTGCAAGACACTGTCCTCCGATTTCGTATCGTCCGCCGAGGGGGCGCCTCGACCCCCATCATGAGGGCGTATCTCGACCAGCTGCAGAGACGCTACGAACGATACCTTCGGTTGGACTCCACCGCGTTTACCGTCTTGCAGGCAGAGGGAAGCCCGTCGGCCCACCCGGAGGTACTGCGGTACACTCATCGCACAAGCCTACAAGCCTTCGAGAGACAGCAGGCGCCATCCGCGTCGGGGCCGCCCGGCAGCCTTGACAGCGATCGATCGAAGCCCACTTCCGGTAGCTGGCCGAGCCGGACGCGCCGGTTGACCGCACATTGGTGTCCTCGCGCCCTCTCCTCAGAGGCCTCCCCAAGATCTCCGCGCAGGATGACGCGGGCCTGCGGCGGCCACGAGCGAGCTGTTGAACGTTTTGAAGCGGATGAAGAACGGCTCCGCACCAGGACCGGACGGTCTCCCAGCGGAGTTCTACCGCTCGTTCTGGCACATTCTCGGGAACTTCTTTACTGCTGTCGTGCGGGTCTACTTTGAAGACCTCCTCCTACCGCCATCCTTTCGGGTGGGACGGATCGTAATCATCCCCAAGGACGGTGGCGATCATGCCGACCCCGGGGCATGGCGCCCGATAACGTTGTTGAACAGTGACTACAAGCTCCTCACGGCGACCATAGCCTCGCGTCTTCAAGCTTTCCTACCGGAGCTGGTGAACCCCCGACAGACGTGCTCGGTGTCGGGCCGCAGCATACACTTTGACGACTCTCACTCGCGACATCCTGGAGTTCACACGCTCCCGGCGGGCGAACGGGCTTCTCATGTCGTTGGACCAAGCCAAGGCGTTCGACCGCGTCGAACACCAATACCTGCTCGGTGTTCTCGAGGGGTTTGGCTTCTCTTCCGAGAGTGCTCAGCTGTTCGCAGCCATGTACAGTGACTTGCGGAGTGACTTGTTCCTGAATGGCTCCTTAGTGGCACGCTTTCCGGTAACACGAGGAGTTCGGCAGGGGTGCCCGCTGTCCCCGGTCCTTTTCGTTCTCAGCTTGGAGCCCTTTCTAATTGGAGTCGACAGGCACCCCACCATAAGCGGACTTGCTCTACCTGGATCCGGTGAGCTTCGCGTGTCGGCGTATGCGGACGACGTGACCTGCGCGCCGAAGACAGCCTGGTGAAGGCCCTCCGGCTCTTCCACGAGTACGGGTGCCTCTCCGGCGCACGGTTGAACGCTGAAAAAAGCAAATATCTCTGCATCGGGGCTCCGCCCACGCGCCCGCAATCTCTGCTACGAGCCCAGTTCGTCACCATTCTTGGGGTATCGTACGACGCCTCCGGCGTGGCTCCGGAGGCCTGGGATAACCTGCGACAAGAGTTCATCGAGAAGGCCGCTGAGGCTGGCTATTACGACTTCCCCATGGCTGTGCGGCGGTACCTTGTCCAGAGGGTTTTCTGCGGAAGGTTGTGGCATACGGCCCGCGTAGCCCTCACGCCGCGCCCCTTCATCCTCCAAGTGCGCTCGGCGCTCTTTACCTTCTTCTGGAACAGCCGCACGGAACTAGTGAGACGTTCCCGCTTATGCCTCCCCCGCTCTGACGCAGGGTGGAACTTTCCATGCATCAACCTGGCAGCGCCCGTACTGGCCCTGAAGACGACCCTGGTAATCCTTGACGGCCACGACAACCCAGCAAGGCCGCTCACGCTCTTCGTCTTCAGCGCCAATAACCGTCTCTTGGGAGACTCTCTTCCGAGTCCTCTTCGGCCCCGCGCGGAGACGACCCCTGTATTTTACAGTCTATACCGCGGATCTTTTCGACAAGCTCAGCGTCCACGTGTCACGAGAAGAGAAACTTGAAGCCCCGGCGTCTAGGCTTGTCGAACGCCTAGTTGTGGCAGACCAGCCCCCGCCGCCGCCTGGCGCGGTGCAGCCGTACCCGTGGCTGGCACCGACGTCGTTCACGCCGCTGGACCACGTGCGCGACTTTGAATGGTTAAATGTTTAGGGTTCCCCCGAACAAAAGACACGCTATTCCGCTTGGGTGTGGTAAGGGACGCGCAGTGCGTCAATTGTGGTGCAATAGAAACAAACGGCACGTTGTGACAGAGTGTGTACCGGCGAGGGACCTATGGCACATAATACAGCGCTCGTTTCGCGGTCTTGGGTTGGACGTCTACGTCACACGAGGCCGTTGCCCGCGGGGCGCTTTTGCTGCTACTGGTGGCAATATGTGAGTGGGTGCTGTGGCGAAACCGTTGTGTCGCGACGTCACAGCGACAACGACACCACGCGTTGAGACCGCTGTCGTGGGATATCCTATAAGAACTCACCGCCTACCTGGATGACCAGCGGTTCTCCCTTGGCGAACAAGAGTTCCTCCGCCGGTGGTCGTGCCGCTACCTCTGTGTGGTGAGGGGTCGCGTCATGATTAACTTGTTACTGTTTGACGGGCCTTAAACTCTAGTTGATACCACAGATCAGTCCCCCGCAAGACTTATGAATATGTTTGTTGCGTCAAGCGAGCGTCCACTTTTGTGAAATAAATTTTTCTGAACAGCTGAAAAGACAGCGTTCCAATGACTCCTGGAGTGCGGGCCGGGGTGCTTGGGGGATTAAGCGAGTGGTCTATTCCGTCCAACTATACATGCCTTCGCGAACATACCTTAGACCAACGAAGCCAGACCCGGTTTACGCCATTCTTCCACGGTGACCCGGGTCGAGACCGTTATCAATTGACATCCCGTTCAGTCTCGAGGTATTCTCGGCGTTTAATGGTCGTTAGACGGGACGTTATTTCAACGTGTACATAACGTTATCACAGACGTGCGCTCGACATTTTATGTTGTTAAATGGGACGTTATGATATCGTTAATATGGCGTTCTCAATTGACATCCTGTTCAGATTATACGTGTGCTCGACTTTTTATGGTCGTTAAATTTGACTTTGTGTCAATGTTCATATAACGTTATCACTTGACTTCCCGTCCAATTCAGACGTGCACTCGACGCTCTAAGGTCATTAAGTGGGACGTTATGTCGACGTAAAATCCACGCTTTTTTCCAGACATTAGCCTTTCTATATTACGTCGGAAGGACCTGACGTTCACACTTTCGACGTTCTTTCAACATGTGGTTCCTGGCGTTATTGACGCTCTTTCGACGTCTTTTCAATATGGCTGTGCTGCCTGAGAATAAACTAACGTCACCTGATCCTTGGAAAGTAGCGCCACGCTCCCCCTTGCTAAGCAGATCCAACTTCGCGGTGACAAGTTTCAATATAAAGCATTTCTTGAATACGCAGATTTTGTTATCTACACACCGGCGTAACAAGCGCACATCTTCGCACCACCATTTCAGGCGACTAGGTGCCTGGTGGCATTACTGTCCTGTCTTTAAATGCGCAAGAACAACAATACCCATGAAATAGATCCGTGGAGGCAAGCACGCTTGATGAGTTAATTGCATGCTTTTCTGCCAAAGACGCTTATATTTGCGGAGAACGATCTAATTTCGACGATACTCACTATCGACCTTGGCGCGACTGGCTCAATACAACCGTTTCAAAACTTCAAAGGTTTGAATGGACCAAAATGTCGATTACCATGGAATCTGAGAACTCTAAAACTGGCCTGGACTGGTTCTCTGGCACAATCGTTGTGCGGCAGTTAGCCAGCAACGGCGCTCTCGTGCATTGCGGCTTGTGCTCTCTCCACTGCGGTGCGCCCTACTTCGCCACCTAGACTCCGAGTTATTTTGTTTGGGCGAGATAACTCGGAAGTTCTCAAGTGGTCGTCATGCGGCTACGTAGGGCTTGTTTCTGGTCACATTCACTTCTTTTTCGCGTCTCTCGCTCGGGTGCGAGAGTCGAGAGGGAGGGCGATGTGGGTTATGGGCAGCCGAGCGCTACACCTGACTATGCTCTGTTCACCCCTAAGTTGAGACTGCAGCCAAGGCTACAAGCGCGAGTTAGCCCGCGCACCTAGCGTTGATACGTGCATTTCTAGCGCAAGGGCTAGTTCTGCGGAAGAACGCCTCGAGGCAGCAGCGTAGTTTAGCGTTTTCTTTTATTAGGTAAAAGAGAGAGCCCTCTTTTTACGAGCTTACGAGATTTAAGGTGCGAACACGTTTGTCTAGGTAATTTATGTTTGTTAGTTCTTTCCGCCCCGGAATCTTTGTATGGTTGAGATTTTTATTGTCTACAAGGTGCCCGGTGTTTTTTGGTCTTACAGTGTAGAGTATCAATACATTTTTTTTTTCATCAGCCAGTCACCTTTTGAGATGTCGTCGTCTCTATGATAGTACCTGTTTTTGTCCGGTTGGCAGACAGGGAAAGTAATTGGCATACCTTCTCAGCATCCAGTGGCTGTTCTCTGAACGAAGGATGAGCAAAGGGGCATGCCGAATCGCCCGCTAAAATGCCGAGAAATGCGCTTCATGCTGATATGTCTGACCGCACTGGTACTGCGTAGTGTCTCGGTTGCAATAAAAAAACTGGATCCTAGAAAAGTAGCACAAAGCATTCACAGTGTCGCCATATTGGTTAATGAAATGTGTAATTGTTTCTTGACCTCTCTAATCTTCGTGAGCCGATCTAAATTCTCTAGTGACGGGTTACCTGCCTAAAAACGTTTCAGCTTTAGAGGCTTTGCAGCAGCTGTTCATGGGCGCCGCCATCACCGACCTTCAGCTTTTGTTTTCCTCTTATTCTGTTTACATCACTTCATTTATCGCCGCAGGACTGGTATTGCCATTTTAGATTGTGTTGTGTCCTGCTCCTCAGCCATAGGCTTATGAGGTTCTTCAACGCCCTTCTTTAATGGTTCAGTATCTCGGTGCGACAAGAGACGCTCAGCAATGGCGGCTGTAATCTTGCGCGTGTGTAAAGTGTCTATACTGATATTTTGCTATTGACATACTGGTCAAACAAGCGTACATCTTGTAATTGCCGCCATGTGCAGCGTCGGTGATTAGAGTCATTAAAAAAAAAATGGTTTTGTCACAGTAAAAAAGTGCGTAGTCTTACACCTTTTTGTCCCATAAAACACGCCCCAGAAATTTAATTCAAAGTAGAGCGAGCCGAAGTCGAACTAACAGCCCCAACTTTTGCGATGGGCTTGATACAGGTGTGATGTAGCTTATTAAACTGCTAAAGTGAATATCAAAGTCTATGTGAAAAAAACACTAAGTGTTCTCAATAAGGCAAAAAAAAAAAACGACCAATTTATTCGTAATAATACCTAGCTCCAGGGAAGAAAAGAAAAGTTGCGCCAAAAGAGCTACAAAAGGACATACGAAAGGATGGTGTTGGGCACCTACCACTCGTCACCAGCAACAGGCTACGATGCAAGAACTGTGCACCAAGCGCAAACAGATTCAGCTCCATTATCTGTGAGAAGTTTGAACTCACCCTGTGCCTCACCAAGGACAGAAACTGCTTCTATGAGTACCGCAAGCCATGAGCCTATGGGTGTGTAGTTATACCTGAAGAGAGCCCACTGTGTGATATGCTGAATATTTTATTATAGTTGATGCATTATAATGCATTATGATTTCAACTGAATATATTCCATTCGAGGTTAGGAGGCAATAAACATGTTCTCTGAATTTCTTTTTTTTTCAAACTCCTTGTGCTAGTGGGCTTATATATATAATCTTGAGATTTTGAAGTCGGTGCTGTCGCAGGATGGTTTACCGAGCTAATATGCCCAAAAAATCACCCGACAAATAGCATTCCCTTCTTTCTTTTTTTCGTTTCATACATTTTCCGTATCAGTTGATTACACTCAGTGTTGTACACGTTCCTCAAAAAAGGAACGCAAGCTCGTTTCTCGTTCCTTCTGATTTTTGGAACGCGTTCCCGTTACAAGTTACATCTGTGAGAAAGGAACTCGTTCCTGTTACAGTTAAAAAAAATGGAACGTAACGTTACATGTACGTTACATTCACAATTTCTGATTACCATAAATAGTTAGATCAAGAAAAGATTTTTTTTAATCTGTTCCATTAAATGGCAACATACGAATTTGAATGCAATGATGACAGTGCAACAGGAGAAGACACACGACAGCAGGGTTATTTTTGTTGATATATTCACCTTTAAAAAAACTCAGCGTTTTACCATATTCCTGTTCGGGATGGGCGATTTCGACGCGCCAAATGTACTGTTACCCCACATTGGACGAGCTTTTTACAACAGCGTCACACGTTTCAATCTAAAAAAGTACCTTGTTCGAACTTAACGACGGTTGCTTCTCGATGTTGGCGTCCGCAAGACGAGAAAGTAAAGAAGACGGTGCGGCTTTTGAAGGTTAGTCTTGAAAAATACAGGTCCTTCTCCGTGAGGCGTGGATTCGTTATTCTTTTTGAAGGTTGGGGACAAGGGGTGAAGTAAAGATTAATTTTCTGTATCATTCAAGTGACCAAATATTCGGGATATAAGGGTGCGTTCGATGTCAGGTAGCCTGTCCCTTTGTTGTAACTCTTTGTTAAAGTTCAATGATGGCTGTAGTCGGCCTTACATTTCTGGGTGTATGAGTATCCGTGGAAGAAAAAAAATGTGGATAAGTTTGAAACGTCCCTCTTTCTCTGTCTTTTCCTTTGACTAAACGTTTTGAGTTTCGTACTGCACTCTCGGGCACTGCAAAATTAGTAAATGTCCATTAGCTCGCCTGCGGGCGACTGTTACCAAGCGAGGAAAACACAAAAAAAAAACCCAAGTAACCAAAAATTTAACGAGACCCTGCTCTTTGTAAAGACATGTTTTGATACTTTTAGAATTTCCCTCTTAGAAATAAAATACAAATTACCCCATTAGACAAAAAAAAGGAACGCCGTTCCTTGTCCGTTCCAGTAAAATGTAACGAGTTCCCGTTCCAGTTCCAAGAATAAAAAATGGAACGGCGGCGTTCCTTCGTTCCTCCTAAAAAGAACGCGTTCCAGGAGCGCCGTTCCTTGGAACTCCGTTGCGTGCAACACTGATTACACTGATGTACTTGACTATACAAGGGGAATAGATACTCTTTACGGAAATCTGCGACGGCATATATTTCCGTATCGTTTCCCGTAACCGTTTCCAGAGGATCCGGATATCGCTCAGACTCCCTGCAGGAACCAAGTGGAAGAAGAGAAAGAAAAATATAACAGGAGAAAGCGAGACACGATCGAAATAGAAACAATCGTCGCGTGACAACGCCACCTTCCGGCTGACTGGCGGCTGGCGCGTGGCCACCCACACAAACACATAAGCGCTCTGCGTAAACGTTCACATAAACAGTCACCCCCTCCCTCACGCAGGCACGCACACACACACGGAGGAACACACGAAAACGCACGAGCAAACGCATACAAAGACACAAACTGAAACACACACATACGAGTACACACATACACCCAATCACTCAAGCCATGGCACGCACAAGAGCACACACACATACATGCGTGTGCTCTTGTGCACACATTCACATTCACATAACACACACATTCACAGTTACAAACAAGCACACGCATGTATGTGTGTGCGCGCGCGCGGAATCAACCACTGGCGCGTGCGCGCGGATTAGCCCCCACACACGAGCGCGTCCGGTCTCCATCGCCGCGATTAGCATTTCGGTGCCGTTACCATTGGCACCACAGCCCTTTGTCTGTGAATACACGGCCGCCACGGACACAAAGTCCGGGTCTGACCGGAACCACGAACCATAATTTTTAAGACCCCCCCGGGGGGCCCCCTCCTTTCCTCTTTCCGCGGGCCGGGGCTGGGTTACACTGGGGTTGGATTGGGGCAGGCTGACTTTGGGTTCCGACCGCAATGTCTGTTTTTTCTCTCCTGTGATTTCCTCCGCGTTTGTTTGTTCCCCAATTTCGGAAGTATATGGCACCGCCACGTGACACGTGACAGAAGAGATTCGGAAATCGACTTGCTGAACACACGTGCTGCAATCGGTTCGTGGTTGCGGGCCGGCTGCGGTGGACGGGCCGTGATCGCTGCAGACGCGACCAAAAAAAACACGCTGTTCCCCCCCCCCCCCCCCCCCCCCCCCCTTCCCCTCCTGACTCGCTTTGGGTGGGCCGGTCGGCGATAGTGGCTTCGAGTGGCTTTGGTTCACCGACAATTATTTCATTAAAATTCGCTCATTGTCGTTGTCGGTGCTTTCGCTGCTGCCGCAGCGTGCAGTTTCGTTTTGGTGATTTTTGTTGCTTATTGCGTTCAAACACGCGGTATGCAGCGATTAACGGTAATGGTCACAAGTTGCTTAACCTACGCTGTTCTTATGGCCTAATGAAACAGTTTGTTTATTCATTTTATAGTTCATTGACAAATCCATCACCTATCGAATAATTCAAATGTTCAACGTGCACACAAATAGTGCGTTGTAAAGAAGAAAATATACACGAGACTGTGTAACTTCTTAATAGAGGTTCCGTACCAAGATAAACTGACGCAACCAAATGCTTGTTTGGTGGTAAGTGCGCCGAAAGACGTATAGGGCCAGGATACGCAGGCGCAGACGGTGTTGTGAAAGGCCCCCGAACCTGGCATTCACCTGTCGCCAACGGCAGCAAAGCCTATTGACACGATGGGCCCCGGCGCTCTCCAACGGCGCTAGACAGTCACGTTCGGATTCCCGACACCGACCCTTGAGTCATCGGGCCGGTGGTAGCTTTCGAGGAGGGCTCCAAACACGAAAAGAACATCTCTTGCAGGCCACGAGACCATCTGGGACCGCCAGCATTCGGAAGGAGAAGCACCGGCGTGCGTGTGCGTGCCTGTGTGTAAGTGTGAGACCGTCGGTGTTGGGTTTCAGCAAGAGCGTCGACTCCTTTCATCAGCCGCCGAAGCGGGGCAGGAACGTGGAGGGATTGCATCATATGCACTTGGCGAAAGAACACCCGGAAATTGCATCAGCCTTTCCGAACTTCGAACACCATGTGAATGCCTGGAAGGCTCCTCTCTCGCTGCGATAGCCTTCTCGCCCTCGGAGGGTCATATAACATGGGATCGGAGAGCCTGAAGTCGCCGACTGCTGACTGCCGACTGCCGATTCACCAGTCGACCATGCTACTTGTATATTCACTGTATATAAAAGTTTTACTTCAGTACTCCCACACCAGGCCTGTTTCCTCGGGGCCATGCTAGCAGCGAGCCACAGCCCCGACTCTGGGTTCCGCACCTGAGGTCGTCACCCTCCCAGCCGCATCAACGGACACTGGCGGCGTGCTATCCTTGGTGCCACTAAAGACCCTCTATACGAAAAAGTAGCGACGTACTTTGAAGAATGCAGCCTGCTATCTTGGAGCGATCCAGGCGGCGCTAACGTCGACGCGCGAGCGCGAAAGAGCAAAATTTATTAATAATGGTGAATTCCACTCGTAGATCTGGAGCGCTTTCCAAAATCCGCGAGGGAGGCAAAATTCCGCTCCGTGGGACCCGCTCCGTATCGACGAGGGGAAGATAAACTTGCATTTTTGGAGCGACCTCCCCCACACCCCTCCCCACCCCTTCTCCTTCCGCCGTTCAAAATGGCCGCTGCTGGAACTTGACCAGCCCACCAACGCCTTTCAGCCGGCTGATCTTTCCGACGACCAGTGACGACTGTCACTGCTTAGCTGCAGAAGTAACACGCGACACAGGCACGGCGCCCATGTCACAAATAGCGAAGACGTCCGCGTTCGGCACCGTCACATACCTTTCGGCCGCCTCGAAGCGGCGGGGCACGGACAGCGATTGCCAGCGGTGGAGTTCAGATTGCTAGTACGACTTTAATAAACACAGAGGTAACAAACCATCACTTGCGCGGTCGTTGCCTAACCACATCTTGCTTTATTTCACGGGAAAACGCCGATGGAATGCAGTGTAAAAAGGTAAACAATCACTGGCTGCAGAATGAATAGGCCTAACCTTGCGTCTGCCTCCGGCTTTTCTGTCGTTCTTTTTTTCGTTCTTCCTCGGTGATCACAGATGTCAGCGCTTACGATTTGCCACGCTCCACATTCCCGGCTTTGTATCCCTGATCTACGCGAGGTAGAAGCGTTCGAGCCGTCACAGTCCAGAGTAAACAACCGACGCACCCGAACAGATCCAACTCCACCGACCGGCCCGCCGATCTCTCCAACCTCGCCGCGCATGCGCACCGCCGATTTAGACGGAAATCACGTGGGCCGCTCTGTCAATTTCCGGAGAGATCTGTGAAATCCCGCAGAGCAAGTTCGGCGGAGTTTGGGGCGCTCCGTGGAGCGGGCGCTGCCAGAGATCTACGAGCGGAAGATGACCAACTTGAGCCAGATCTGCGAGCGGAATATGCGCGCTCCAAATGGAGCGCTTTTGGAGCGCTCGAGATCTGCGAGTGGAATTCACCATAAGAGTGTGCATAAGTGAGGAGGAGGTAGAGGGGATGTCTAAGCTGTCGGAGTGCAGTGCATGCTATGAGCTCATGTTGCCAATCAAATAACGCCGACTGTGCAACGTCACGGCTTTCATCGTCTTTCTTTGAGCACATCCTTCGCGGCTGGTAGACCGTGAAAGTGCGCTTTTATCTAGTGCATATGCATTTGCGTGTCTTTCAGCCTTTGTCTGCGCTCTGACTCAAGTGTAAACCAAATATAGGAAGGCTGTTCGCTATCTTGGAGCGATCTAGGCGGCGCCCTAGTCGACGCGCGTGTGTAAAAAAGCAAAACATAAAGATAAAAGGTGTGCGCGTCAAAGGAGAAGGGAGAAGATGTCGCTACCTTTCTTATTGAGCGCCGTTAGGTGCCACGGGTTCTTTGGCAAAAACCTCTGTTAGACGCGAGGCCTGAGCCAGCGTGTGGCGTGCACTCGGCTCAGCCCGTATTGAAAACAGCGCCGATGCGTCGGCGTTCGTCCGGGACTCGGATCCAGTCGCGCGGCTCGTGTCCGAACAATGGCGACCGCCAATGTTGCCCGATGGACTCTTCAAAAAGATAATTTCGCACGGATGGCGAACGACTCGTCGATCCCTGTTTCACGCGTCTTACATTATTTAATTTTAATTTTTCACTGTACACACCTACAAAAAAAGAAAAAGAAAGGAGCGCTTCCCATTGAGGCGAAAAATGCCGCGCCATTGGAGTCACGGGGCTGGGGGCGCCTGCGCGGCGTCCGATACATGCCGCAGAAGAGAGACGGTGCATGCGCAGAAGGCGTCTCACAACCAGAGTCGAGAATAAAAATCGAGATAATTTTAAACTAAATCGAGCCTTAAATCGAACCAGATTGACTATGGTGATGTAAATCGAACCTTCCGCACAAAAGTAATCCCCAAAATAGCTCTCATTTACCGTTTGCCTCTCATTTTATGCGTTGTATGCGCAGTTGTTTTGTGCTAAAGCAATAATAATAATAATAATAATAATAATAATAATAATAGTAAAAGTTATACTAATAATAATAATAATAATAATCTTAATATTAATATATCCTCACACGAGAATGAATTCTATTATGCAAAACACAAAGACAAAGCAGTTTTGTTTTCTTAGCAAAGCGGTTTATTGAGTTTTCTTCACTTTATTCGTCAATTACGTAATTTGATATTGCAAACAAATCAGGACGCAAAAAAAAAACTACTTAAGTGAGGTCTTATTGCAAGCAAATTAAAACGTGAAGAAAAAAAGTATCCAGCTAACTAAAATAAACCCAGCTTTTCTTTTGTCTTGTTTTACTGGGGTGGGATTACATAAAAAGGAACTTGTTGGTTAAACCTTAAATTTACAGTAATTCCTTCCTCAGCATTGTTATCAATGATCGGACGGGTTGATCAAGTAATCTGCCATGTTTAGAAATATATGTAGTGATATAAAGTCGCTATTCTGTGGCGACAACGATTTAAATCAAATTAATATGATTTAAATCATATACATCTGAAGTGTATTATTTTTTTTTTTTTTTATGATGATTCGCTTATACTGGACAGAGAGCGTAAAAATACAGCCTTTTTTTCTGGGAGTGTACGGACGCACACGTTTACGGGCCGCCTCGGCTACGATGGATCCGGACCCGCGGATATTCTCATCCGATCCGCCATTCGCAGCTCCTGAAATCCGGAATCCGTCAAATCTGATTCATTTGTATCCGTATCCACCAGTTTACTGCGAATATCCGCAGATATCCGGGAATAATCCTCGGTTATGCAGGGCTCTACTAATAAACTATGAAATACAAAATATTTTAATGCGTTTTTTTAATACTTACGTTTTTAAATACTGCCCATCTCTGGCTATGGGCTTATGCCCCTTTCCCATCACCCAGTACACACAACCCAATACTGCCTATCACTGGGCTTCGAATGCACAGCACAGCGTTTGATATTCCTCATAACAACTGCCCGTGATCGGAACGCGTCCCCTAATAGACAAAGACGGCAGCACGCGGAAGATAATTATCGGTGGGAGGAGTTGCACGGCGTCACGGCTGCCAGGCGAGCCTTTCTCCCGTCCTCCATTATCCGATGTGGGCCAGACAGACACCTGGCGGCAACCCGTCGCCCGGTGTTGTGACTCCCTCCGTCCGCCGCCGAGAGGCGGACGGAGGCCTGGACCTGACGGCAACGCGTCGCGTCACGAGCGCTGCTGACCTTTGACACACGATTTCCGCTCAGCGTGTCTCATGCTTAATTGCTGGATGCGTGACCACAAGTCCTTATTGTTCCAGAGTCCGTGTGCTCCGCATTATACGATTGAGTTGCCTTATGTATATTTCTCGCTGGGATCTGATCAGATTCTTATTTTTTGCGTGTATAAGCGGCTGTACATGCGGAACGATCTGGGCACATACTCGCCCACGCTCTCATAGCGTGCCAATAGCTATTTTAATAGGCTGCACCACTAGGCTATCAAGCCGTTCGTGAAAGTTGGCACCGTCGGTTCGACGTCAGCTTCTTATATTAGGCGAGGATGTAAAAATACACTCATTTTCGTCTGAGAGGTTTTGCCAAAAACACTTTCAGTACGATGGTGCTGCCCAACGATCTCAGCGCGACTGGTTATGAGCGATCCTTTCCTACGCTTTGGGGGATCGTTATTTGGTTGCGACCGGCTCGCACGCAGGGAAGGTAATTG
The DNA here is from genome assembly GCF_016920785.2 of Ixodes scapularis. Taxonomy (NCBI): domain Eukaryota; kingdom Metazoa; phylum Arthropoda; class Arachnida; order Ixodida; family Ixodidae; genus Ixodes; species Ixodes scapularis. The sequence continues at coordinate 49,299,163 of NW_024609838.1, read as the reverse complement.
CGCTAACTTCTCAGGATCGAAATTTCGGTTACAGAAGTTCCCGAACCAGTGCCACATATTTTGGCACACGACAGCAGAATAATTTATTTGAAGGAAATCTATATTGTCTGCACGTAAACTTGCAAGCAAGACGTCTGGAGACATTTCCGAAGATTTTATACTGTTTCGAACCTACAGAGAAACGTTATGATCAGGCATCAGACAGCGTTTGCAGACTGTCTTTTCTAAGATGTATCAGCAGTGCGACTATGGCTTAGAACTTCCACAGCGCTTGGAAATGAATCGGGCCAGGTAATAAGGATAATTCAAGATCACCCGACAAATCCGAATGGGTGACTACCGGCCTCCTAAATCTTTACACATTTCGTCAGCGAGCTCTGAATTCCATCTTTACCGCTCGTTAAATTAATTTGAAACATAATGCCAGACATAAGACGTTTCGTAGATTGCTTTCGGCCGTCCTACAGCGCTGTTTACAACGGTCATGGCGCTACTGCGCACGCGCACCCCTAGCCGTGGCCTCGGAATTCTGGATTTCTCGGAGGGTTGCGAGCAGCGTCACTTGACGGCGGAAAGGACCTACGAAAAGGTTCTATTTAAATATCTTGATGTCGCCCAGGACGCACTTCATATCGGCGAGGATTGACGAGTATAACGGACTAGAAAAAAAAAGGTACGTGAAAAGAAAAAAAAATACGAATGTGTTAAACTTTCGAATCAGCTGGTGCACCCACAGCAGCTAAACCACTGTGTGCGCTATTTTGAAATTCTATGTAAAATTAAAGAGTATAAGCTTTTTGTATGAACTTGACAAACAGTCTACGTAGAGAACATACCGTGGCGGTTAACCCTCCGTCAACACCAGCGTAAAAAGCCATGCCGCAAAAAAAAAAAAAAAAATATATATATATATATATATAAACGAGATTGTGCAGATGAATGAACCGTACTTAATCCAATGAATTAAAGAATCCAAGTTTCCAGGAACCCGCCGAAAGCCAAAAAACGGCGGAGCCAGGATATATATATATATATATAACGGGCATGGTGGCGGGAGGCCGAAGGCGTGGGTATATAACTGAGAAGAAAAATCCCTTAGTGAAAACGGCAAAGACGGACGATTTAATCTAGGACGTTTCGGCAGGAGTCTTCCTGACGAAGGCCGGACTACGGCCGAAACGTCGAAGATTAAATCATCTGTTGTTGCTGTTTTCACTAAAGGTTTTTTCTTCTCAGTTATATATATATATATATATATTAACGCTACAGAACGCATAAAGAACAACACGACAAATAAATGAAAACCGTTTACAACTTTCTGTAACGCCCAAATACACCGCAGCTTTTGAGGAGGAGGAGGGAAGGGTTTCTCCTCACCTCCTCATCCCGTCTGCTATTCCTGCCTCCAAGCGGTGTCGCCGTTGCGTCACGAGGGTCACGTGACCTCACGGGGGTCACGTGACCTCCCGGGGGTCAGGTGACGCCACTGTGGTCACGTGACGATAACGTCATCCCGATGACGTCAGGTGTTACGTCATTGCGTCATCGCCGTCGTCGCTGATGGGATCACCAGTGACGTCACTGATGGCGTCATCATCACTGGTGACGTCATCAGCGACGATGCCAATGCCAATGACGTCACCAGTGACGTCACTGATGACGTTATCAGTGACGATGATGATGCGCATGGTGATGAAGTCATCAATAACGTTACTAATGACATCATCAGTGGCGATGACGATGCAGATGACGATGACGTCATCAGTGACGTTGAGGATGCGGATGTATGACACGTCATCAGGGACGTCACTGATGACGTCATCACTGACGTTGACGATGCCGATAACTTCAGTGATGACGTAATCAGTGACGTCACGCGTGCCATAATACACCGCGCGGTTGCGCCGACGGCGACGGCGACGCCGCTCAAGCCGGAAACGGGCCCCTAAAGCTCGAAACACATGTACGACGAAGCCGTCCGATCCGACGTCCGATCAGGCGATACAACGGTCGGAGGCGAGGGTCTTCGACGCTCTCCGGTGCTAGCAAAACCCACTCCCCCCAAGGTCATTCCGGCAGTCCGCACGTCGGATTGGACGGTTTCGTCGTACATGTGTTTCGCGCTTAAGAGCTGCGCTCTAAGAAAATACTCCTCCTATACAACCAACCAGTCATCCCTAAACAAAAACTGAGTCCGCATCGAGGCGTTTGAATCCTTAAGGTCAGGCCTTGGTTGGGGTGATTTTCTATTTATGATCTCAGATGTGTTGTCGATTACACCGAGCGCGAGCTGAAGCAAAGTTGTATCAAGCAATATTACCAAAGACAAATTTAAAGCTTTTCTCACCCATCTGCATTCCCCGGGAGGACATCTGGATACGAGGAAAACACACACGCAACAAGTAGTGTATAACGCCAATACTGATTCAGACATCGATGTTTTTGATGTAGGATCTCCTGATCATTGTTTAAAACGTATAGCGAAACAGACGGTACGGTAGAAAGGAGCCAAAAAAAAACAGACTCATCCTCCGTCCCGTCTGTTTCGCTGTACGTTTTAAATAATTATGCCTTACCAACACCCACAAGCTTCTATTCTGAACTGATGAAGTAGTTTAAGCAAGAGCCCAGAATAGGTTCCCTAAATACGCAGCAAACTAGTTTAAGGTAACTACTCACTGCGTGCTGCTCCAAAAAGTGCAAATTAAATGTTACAAAAGTATCGTAGTTCTACCTGCGGCATAATTATGAAACTACATAAATATATAATATAGTGCCAAAAGTGAGAGCAACATCATAAAAATAATATCCCAAAACTAAGAATAATATCGCAACTGAAAAACCCAGTGTAACTATTCCCTATCTGGACTATGGAACTGGAAATCAACCTGGAAATGTTTCTTGAAACCCGAAGTTCAGATGACTTTTAAAATTATATTTTAATGAAACCTTTTTAAAATTATATTTTAATGAAACCTTTTTAAAATTATATTTTAATGAAAACCTGAAATTCAGAAAGAATTCAAATCGATTTCCAGTTCCATAATTCAAAAAACCACAGCTAATTTTTTTTGTTTTTAAGTATGTGCTGAAAATGGGGTGTCATCGATTTATATTTACGGAATATGATATTATAAAGTGCTAGTAAGTCGTTTTTTACGTAATCAATTCGCCCTGAGGCTTCGCCGATGGCACTCCGCATGCTCGCGTGAACCGTTCAGAGTTCTGAATGGGCTTCTACTTCGTGTCTCTCGTTCCTGCCACTAGAACCGTCACGGGAACACGTCCGGTGTTACGGTAATGGCACAATAAAAATACTAGTGGCACTTGCTTCGGCGACTGGCTTGCCGGACGACACGAATGCGATTGGCAACTCTGCTACATTTCGCTCTATTAGAGAGGTCGTAACAAATAATTTTGGGGTGTAACCCCAATGGCAAGTGCTCGTGAATGATGTACACTACGCCTGTGACTATTTTTTTTTATGATCCGTGAACTAACTAGCCACCGTGGCGCCCGCAAGTAGATGTCTCGTAGAGTTATTATAATGTGCGCTAGAGGTTCAAGTGGCGCTAGTGTGCTGACGCAAATTGAAGCAGACAGCAACCAGTCGAAAATTGACTTCCGGTAATGCATTTCTATGGGAAAAAGTGAGTGCATTTTCTCTCTGCGCTCGATCATAAGAGCAAATATCCCGAATAATTCATACGTACTAGGTAGCTTAGAACATTTCTCAGTCAGGCCGACGAAATAATTGGTCAGTTACGGTGTTTTTCTTTCAAATTCATCGCATTAAAAACGGTGCTAAAACAGCTTCGTACGTGTATTTATGTGCACTGTCGGACAGTGTTAGCGCGAACACGACGTCGGCGCTTTTCAGCGTGGGGGATATACCTGCCAAACGAACGAAGAACATCTGGAAATTAAGAAAGACGGCAAGAACTGCTCAGTAACACAGGATCAGTAACTACACGTGCTTATACGATCAAAATTAATTGAAGGCCACGTAATCTATTCCTATTTTAGATAAGTAAGTACCGTTTTATTCTTTCTTCTCTGAGCGAAGCTGCTTGTTCTACGTTCAAAATATCACTCGCACGCTCGAAATCTTTGAGAACAAGTGCCCGATAAAAGCTGCCCGGCAGAGAAAACAATACGAAGAGACAACTTTTATAGCCCACGGACTTCATTCTCTACGTTTTGAATGTTTCTATCCGCTCATGCACGACGGGGTCATTTTTGTATAGTGACAGGTTGGCATATTAGCAATATATAAGCGTCACCGGATTGCTGCCGAGCCTTGAACGCACTCTACATTCCTTTCGATTGTAATTTTGCTTCGAATCGTCGCTTGTTTTTACACACTGCTGCGGAACACACGTTTGGGACTGAAATGTAGCGAAGTTAAACATCGGTCACTGATGAAGCAAAATGCGCTAACTAAAGCAATTACACTTTTACAGTGTTAATCAAGGTACATACTATTCGGTACGACCCAAATAACCAAAGTGTTCCGTGTTATTTTCCGGCGAAGAGACAAAATGCACGCGCGCTTTCCCATAGAAATACACAGGAAGACTGGAAAAGTAGACTGGTTGCTGTCTGTTTCAATTTGCGTCACGGAAGTCGCATAGACACTAGCGCCAGTTGAACCTCTAGCGTACATTATAATAACTCTATGAGATGTCTCGACGGCCCACAGAATGAAAACCCGTTCGAGTTCAAGAGAATAGAATCATGTCACCAGAAAGACTGGTCGTTAAAGCACTTATGAATATATTAGCATTTATGACCCTGAAGCACGCAGCCGTATTTTGTTTGTACACGAACAAGAATATGGTTGTAGGAAAAGATCTTAGAGGTGCTTTGGCTTGTCCATATTTTGCACGCTGAGTTGTCATTTTAAGAACCCCCAAAAAGAAAATTTGTAGAATACATCTCACGGATTCTTCTAAGCTCCGTTTTTTGATGCGAAAGAGCTCTTCATCACCCAGTTGCCTTTCTAGTGCGCTAGAGGGCGATAGTGTCTGAGGCGAAATCGTTCTTCACGAGCTGAATGGATTCTTCGCGCGTCAAAAATCGTTCAATAGCTTTTTGTTTTTTAAACTTTTTTTTTTTTTTTCTATCGACGGTCATGTTTTGGTTTAGACTGGATTCGAGTGGACTGGTTTAGTAATTCTGCGGCACGTTGCGGGGTACCCGCCATGCTCTTTCGATTTGTTCGTTCGCTCGTTACGTCCAGTTTTCAACTTACAAGAAGGAAGAAGTACTCTCGCAAGCTTCTAGTGGGCGCGTTAAGTCCGCACGCCTTTGCTCCAACTCTGACGCTCCGCGCTTACTATTCCGAGCGCAGCAGCTTAACGGAGCAGAGGGTACAGAAACGCGACACACCGAAAATATCCCTTGCTGCACGAGCCACTTCGTCGGCACAGTTGTGACGAAATCAGGATCTTTTGGATACGGGTGGCAGACGCCGAGATTATTTCCCAGGTAAATTAGTTTAAGCCTCTGTAGTGCGGCAGTGTGTACATTAAAGCAGAAAAAAAAGACGGCAGCGCTAAGAAGTTTTAATCGTCTTATTTATCATGAAAGGTTTGAAGCGAGTACATAAGCTTAAAGTTACCTTTACCGATATATTTATTGAGTATGCATCCTGTTCACATTGAAATGAAAGATAGCATTCATGAACCCGCTTGTCGACGCAAGAAACTCAACTTGTCAGATGTTCCCTGGTCCCGTCTCGCTTTGCGAGACGTAACCACGGAACCCGTCCATAGGGAGTTGTAGTGGATCGTTTTTCTCCTCCGCTACGTTATCCCCGAAGGAAACGCCGCAGCTGCGCAGGCGCGCCGCCAGCCTTCTCTGCATATTTCAAGGTCTCGTGGCGGATCACGGAGCGCTATCCGGGTGCTTCGCGGGCTGCGGGAACGGTCTACTACAATTCCCTACTGTGCTACGCAGATATCGCAGCACCTGTCAATTCGTTTCAGGCGAGATGAATGAAAAAAAAAGACATTTTCTCCAACGGTACTGATATTTCGACTTTACAATCTAAGTATCTTTATTCGCTGGCCTAAATATTAAAAATAGGGCAGTGGTCCGGTTACCTAAAATGTCGACTACTTTTTCTTTCGCTGTCCTATTGGCAGTCCATCGTTTGATCGATGAATTTTTTTAGGCGAGATGCGTGAACAAATCTTTTCATAAACAATATCTGATGCCTCGGTTTTCCAATCGAATCATCTTTATCCCATGTGATAAGCATTATAAAAAAAGGCAGCGCTCTGATTACATTCTCGTGTTGACTACATTTCCGTCGCCGTCTTAAAGCCGATTCACACGACGGACTGATCCGCGGACGGATTGATCACGTGACGACATATCCGCGGTTGGTCCGTCTCCCAAGCCCATCCACACGAGGGAGACGACGAGCAGACGCCAGTGAGGACGGACCGAACCTGTTCGCACCCCACAGTGCCGCGAAACTCCAACATCGCACAGTAGCACCGTTGTCCAAGAGAGAAATCGACGGTTGCTACCGCGATAAAGAATCGTACGCCGCTGCTACGTACAGATCGAGAACAAAACACCGGGACAGGCTTCGCGCGAAGCGCCACTAACTTTACTAACCCAAAGCATGACAGTGACACAGGCATGATCCTGCCCGAGAAAGCTTCGGCGTGGACGCGACGAACTTCTGGGCTCGCTGAGGGGCGTTTGGAGATGCCTTCACACACTCCGCGCTCGTGCACAACACTCAAGCACACCACATCCACAAGAGAGGGCTTGCTCGGTGAAATCCTGATTGGACGTGCAAGAATTATCGCGGCGTGCTAGACCGGGAGCTTCTTGACACGGACCCGGAGGAGCACCGGAACCTGCGTCGCGTCAGCCGGACAAAGTTTCTGGAGTTTCTCTCACGCGTGGAACCAAGAATCGTACGACAAAATGAACCAACAAACGCACAAAACGCAACGATGCGCCATTTTTGTTTTGAACGCACAGAAGCAAAATACCAAGAAAACCGTGTACCGTTGCCAGACTAAATGCTTTCCAAGTCAGTCTGCCGCCAAACGTCCGCGAGTGAAAAAGGCGCTCGACTTTATCAGTCCGCGCCTCCGCGGAGGAGGCGCGGATCGCAGGAATCGGTGACGTGCCGGTCACGTGGTACACGGTCCGCGGACGAAAATCGCGATTTGGTCGGTCGTGTGAATCGGCTATTATCGGCACGCTATCATTTCATAGATGAAAATTTTTTCAGGATAGATGCACGAACAAACTTTTTTCCACAGCGCTAACTGATGTTTCGGCTTTCTAATCGAAATATCTTCATTCGCCGGGCTAAGCATTCTAAAAAGGGCATGGGGCCAGAACGCCTTCTCATTTCGACTACTTTCCTGTTGCTGTCTTATCGGCACGCTATCGTTTTTATGGATCGATTCGATTTCAGGCAGTGCATGAACACATGAACAACATTTTTCCGCAACACTATAGCAGATGTTTCCGCTGTCCAATCTAAGTACCTTTATTCGCTGTGCTAAGCGCGGTTCAAATACCTTCTCATGTCGACTACTTTTTTGTTGCCGTCCTACCGGCAAGCCAACATTTGATAGATTTATTCGTTTTCAGGCGAGATGCATGAACAGATCTTTTTCGCAACGCAATTACGGATGTCTCGACATTCGACTCCAAGTATCTTTATTCGCTGGGCTTAGCATTCTTAAAAGGGAAGGCGTCCGAATGTCTTCTGATGGCGACTACTTTTCTGTCGCTGTTCCATCGGGACGCTTTCGTTTGATAAATGAATTCGTGTTCAGACAAGGTGCACGACTAAATGTTTTTCCGGAACGCCGATTGCTGTCTTGTCTTTCAAATGAAATCGTTCTTACATGCTGGATTAAGCACTATTCTATTGAAAAAAAAAGGCAGCGGTCCCGGAGAGCTCTTTGTCTCAACATGTTTGGTCGGCGCAGCCATCTTTTTTGTGGACGTGACGTCACAGAGTGCGAAGTCACTCGCGCTACGAGAAATACTCGGCGCACGAATACCTCGCACGATTGGCAGTATCCGGAGGCGATCTTGTCTTCTTAGTGAACGCCCGCCAAACTCTCTTGCTCCAGAACACAGTCTTAAAGCGGCGGTGCAACGATTTTATGATTAAAAGAATTTGCATCTCGTCATTTTTACGTTGTTTATCGTGTCTCGGAGGATAGAGAAAACACCTCCTTCATTAAAAATGTCGCGATTCCGCTGCATAATCGCAAAGCAAAAGTCGAGCTTTTTCCCCCACCTGCAGCCCCAAGTGGCAGCCGAGGGATCTACGACGGAAAGATTACGTGACCTCGCTCGGCTCTAAGCTGCAGCATAGCGCCCGCTAATGTACGCAGAGAGAGGGAGGGGAAGCGTCCTCCGAGATAGCACACGGGAAGCTACACGGCACTCCGAATGACGTCACTGGGAGTGCGACCAGGTGTGACCCTGAAGACTGGGAGCGAGTTGAGGGGTGCCCGAAATGCCAATCTTTATCTTTTTTTTACGCAACAACTAGGACACGCAGGCGAAATCGGTTTTCTGTTCTTTACTTCAGAAGTGTCAGGGGGCAACTTCCACAAATCTTTGACCGAAGTCCGAAAATCGTTGCACCACCCCTTTAACGCGCCCAATGAAGAACCACGGCAGCGGGGGAGTGCTGAAGCTGTGGTGGCTAAGGCTCCTACATACAGTATTTAGAGAACTTGGTGGTGGTTGCATACAAAATCGTCGACGCCTAAGATAAGAAAAAAACTCTCCTTTTGAACAAAACAATTCGTTGACCGCTGCAAGGTTGGAACTCTCTTTCTTCGCTGAGTCGGTACCCTCGCATCAAATGCTAACGTATTTACTCGAACATCAGCGTACCGACAGCAACAATTTCAGTATTATTTTGTTTTACTCTATCAAGCTTCAGAGTTCTTTAAATTCCGAAAATTAAAACTACTAAACCAGTTTAGCATACATCTGTAAAGTGTCGTAAAACACGCTCCAGGCATTCGCGCACAAGATAACATTGTTCATGTTTACTAAAGCATGCGCTGCATGCCAATTACAATTATTATCATTGTGTGCGCCAGGGGTCTCTAAACCCCAGCCCGCAGTGGTATTTCGACAGGCCGCGGTTCTTCCAATGAAGTCCGGCCTGCGGCTCGCTTCCAGCTGGCCCGCTGCTACTAACGCAAAATTAAACTCGCGCAAAAAAAAAAACAAGAAAAAAACAGCGCCGCAGCGCGAGCCGAGCGTGTAAATTATGGTACCTTTTAGAACGAGAGAAAACTGCCTATCGCATGGTGTGTTCTCGTCATATCGTTTATTGGACGGTGTAATCACTAGCACCATAATTCGTAGTCCCCTGTTTTATATATGCGCAAATAAATATGGTAAGATACCATTTTATGTTTCCGCATGTCTAGGGCCCCCAAAAGTAACTGGATTGATTTTTTTTTTTGTCGGCGGGCTTGTTGTAGTATTAGCTTCTATCCCTCGCGTAACCGCATTTTGCGAGTCCGCTTGCCAACCGGCGTCGCTGGCTAATGTTCTACCGGCATGTTGTGCATATTTTTTCAAGAGCTTCAAAATAATTTCTCGTATCTTACAATGTCTGACTTGAAGAACCTTGCAACCACAAAATGTTTTTTTTGTTTTGTTTGTCAGGACATTTTCATTCAAGCGAACAGAATAAGGAACAACTTGCCTGCATCGCCACATTAGAATAAGGTCACACGGGGTTAGGTCCGGTGAATAGAGGAGGGGGGGGGGGGGAAGAGCGGTGCCTTGCTATTTTTTGTTAAAAATAAATTCTGCTTTGACAAGGGAGTGTTTGCTGTGGTATTGTCGTAATGGATCTACCACTACCTTCATTCCCACAAATCGGGGCGTTTCTTCCTCACTGAGTCGCACAAGAGTCGAAATTTCCCAGGCAAACACCTGAATAACACCTTCACCAGGAGGAAAGAGCTCGGACTGAATAATTACCGAATTTTCTCGATGTTTTCATCCGTTGAGTAGGTAGAAAGTCGCCCGGAAAGGGACTTGTCGTCGACAAGTGATTCACCGGCCTTGAACCGGGGAAACGTTCCTATCCTGCAATTTCTTCATGGCCTCTTCGTTATCTGTCTGAAGAATTACAATAGTTTCCGCAACCACTTTCCTCAAATAAAACCAAATTTTACGTCCCCACACTCTAACTTCAAACCAGATATTGAAAAAAAAAGGAAACAATGATTTTTAAGCGCTAGGGGAATATCGAAATTCGCAACATGCCACTAGGACTTTAGCAGACGACACCGGTCGGCAAATTAAAGCCATATGCGCGAAGAGCTTCTTAGGTTACGACAACTTATCTAGGAAGGTCGTAAGGTAAAGAACACGGTAAGAAGAGGATAAATCAGTATTCACGAGAGGGTTTTAATGAAAGGAGGAAAGCGAGGTTTTCGCACGAAAAAGACCAGAACTTACGGCGTTCCGGAAGCTACCGATCCCCACGAGGGCGGGCTGTTGCTATGGCGATGGCATCTTTGAAATCATGAACAACCAATCTGGGACTTCCGCATAGTTCGGAGCAGTTCGGAAGACGGAGAGTTTAAATAACAAACGCAGGCGACCTGTCCGCCAACGCTTGGGTTCGTGTCTGTGCAGTTAAAGGTCGACGCTAACCCGATCTAAACGGATCCGAATGTCGAGGCCGGTATAACCACCTTGGTTGACTGCTACGAATTCCATCGCTACCAAATCAACACAACTGTCGTTGTTTCTAAAAGAAGACGGCCCGCGCCTTTGGTTTGCAAAGATGCCTAGATAGAAAGAAATCGCCGCGGCGTTTTTTGCCCCCTCGGAGACGCATAGAGCAAGCCCATGTGCAAGAGCGTGTACGCTTGAAGTACAAAAGTGTCATCAGGAGCCACAGAAATACTTTTTTCATATCGTGCATTTTGCTCTTCACAGATTGAACCAAAAACAAATGGGTCTAGAGTTCCTGTATTGGCTACGGGAGCCAGAGTTGTGCGTTCATCCCCCTAGCGCCGTCTTTTCTCCACGGCTTGTCGACCCTGCTACTGACGTGACTGAATTCGTCAAATAACGGTGCCGCGCCTTCAAGGCGCGCGGCCCGCTCAAAAGCAGCCGAACAATATGCTAGGGCGCGTGCAACGTCTACTTTCCTGCACGGTATTTAATCCGGCACCTCACGTCATCGCATTTCGGCGAATAGCGGCGCTGCGGCGCGTAAAAAACAGCCGCGCAACAATTTGCTCCCGTACCGAGCCCATACAGGAACTCTTAAGGGGGTGATCGGCAGCGCACGGGATACACGAGGCAAGCGGGAGACACACGTACTGGTAAATCGAACCAGCGGAACGGTCTCATGGTTTGCTGATTCAAATCTTACTTGGACATTCGAGCTCCTCAGTTTTTGATCGAAACGTGGCATGGTGGCAGCGGAGGTTTGAGCAGCGATCTGAGGTAAATGTCTCTTCGCGAACGGCGGGATTTCGCAAGCAACAAGCAGTCTTGTTAAAGTTCCAGCTAAACGTTTAAGGACACACACAGAGAGACGAACAAAGAAAGGAGACATACAGCAACTATCTTAATGAAATCTTCTTTCACTTTAGTCTAGGTATTGCGATAAACGGTTTCTTAAGTTTTTTCTATATCTGAATTTTCGTCTTCCACTCTTTCTCTTCTCTCATGTGCCTGCCAAGTGTGCGGCTCTTCGCAGGTATACCAATTCCTTGTGGTACAGCGCGATTCACAGTGCACTCAAGCAATGATCTCCATTCGCGTCACTAGCAAGGGCCTCGATAATTTTTCGGCCAACTCTGGTGCAATATTTTGCCAGGATGTCAATGTTGGCAAGGTTCGGCGCACATGTGCACACCCGACAATGGGCCGTGAGGTGCCCTGCTGCTGCGATGGCCTTCACCGACGCTGCGTGTTCCCTTGTTCTGTCATTCATGCACATTCGTGTTTGTCTAATGTAGTATTTGCCGCATGAAAAAAGAATCTGGTACACGACTTCTTTTTTGCATTCGGTGTACCTGGTCTTGTGAGATCTGCTGCAACTTGTTTCATCGTTGTTGTCCTCCCTGTTCACCTTCCGGCACATGGAGTATGCCTTATTGGGCGCAGAGCATATCACCTGTACGCCCAGTCGGACAGCATTGCTTATAGTCGGTGGGTGAGCCCGTGCCGAATGTTCAACCACAGGACCCATTCAACATCCTCAACTCTGAAAGTATAATTGCTTTTCAACAAAAAAAAGATGACACATTACTTCTGGGTTTTTAATCGACATTGAAGATATGTATTATTCAATCCCACATACAAGCTTCCTGAAGATACTCCGAAACACCATCGAGGAGCAGGGCACTCCATTATTTTCAAAACACGGCCGGCATCGACTTAAATAGCATCTTAGAGCTTCTAAACGTCTACCTGAAGGCGACGGCAGTAGTACATCAAAATAAGCAGTACGTAAAATGAAGCGGTGTCTGCATAGGATCACGGGTAGCTCCCTACCTTGCAGCATGCGGCTCTGTTATTATTTAAGACAACTTAAGAGATCCCCGAGTAGAGGGCCTTTTGAGGTATGTTGATGATTTTCTAATCCTGTGCAACACTGAGGTCAATGAAGCAACCAACGGATGCAAGGAAGCAGTCATGACGTGTTTAGATCAAAGCTGCGCCCATTATACCTTCACCCATGAACTCCCCGTTAACAACTGCACACAATTCCTGGATCTCTTCTTAGAGTTCACGAAAAGCCATATGTGCTAGAGATACCAGGCGAGATCCTGCAAAGGGTCTATTCCTTTTAGCTCCGAACATTAAAAAAAAAATTGAAAACAGCGGTTGCGACCACAGCGCTGAATTCCGCCCTTAAGAGTTCTTGTTAGCATCAGGTACGGCAGAGTTTCGCGATTCAAATCTCCAGGCTCCAAGACGCTACTACCCTAGGACACTCCTTGTTCGATTTGTGAAAACATGTGTGCGAAGATCAAGCACCAACCTGAAGGAGATGAAACAATAACAACAAACAAGCCTTGAACACCCTATGTGGTCGCTCCTTGTGTGCACTGGCTCACCCACCGACTAAAATGGATTTCTGGCCGACAGGGCGTACAAGTGCGCCCTGCGCCCAATAACGCATACTTCATGTGCCGGAAGGTGAACAGGGAGGACAACAACGAAGAGACAGCTTGCAGCACATCTTACAAGACCATATACACCGCATGCACACAAGAAGTCGTGTACCAGATTATTTTTTCATGCGGCAAATGCTACATTGGACAAACACGAATGTGCATGAATGACAGAACAAGAGAACACGCAGCGTCGGTGAAGGCCATCACAGCAGCTGTGCACCTCGCGGCTCATTGTCTAATGTGCGCCTGCGCGCCAAACCTTGCAAATGTTGACACCATGACAAAAATCGCACCAGGGTTACTCGAGAAATTCTGAGGCCCTTGCTATAGACGTGAAGGGAGATGATTGCGTGAGTGCACCGTCAATCGCGCTGCACCACAACGAACTGGTATACCTGCGAAAAGCCCCACACTTGACAAGCGCATGAAAGAAAGGGAAGAGTGGAACACGAAGATCCAGATATAAAAAAAGAGAAAGAATCTGTTTAGCGCATTAGGTAGACTAAAGAGAAGAAAAAAAATATTTCATTATTATAGTTGCTAGTCCAGCGGTGTGCCTGCTTTTTCCGTTCGTCTCTGTGTATGTGTCCTTAAACGTTCAGCTGGCACTTTAACAAGCATGGACCAACTAGCCCAGCTTTAACCAGTCACAACAAGCAGTCAACCACTGATCGGTGTGCCAAGTTTCAACATGTCTAACGAAAACGAAGCTGCTACCAAATCCACACAAAAGATTACTGCAACGCAGCTTCAAAATGCCGCTAATTTCTACAACCCGTTCGCCATTGAGCTTTCCGAGAGGTAGGACTTTCGCGACCCAATTGACTGGAAACGTTGGATCACGCTAGGCCGCTTAGTGTCAGGACTCCACGGCCGAGACGCGAAAACACAGATGAATACCTTTCTGTTTTCGTTGTTATTGTCCTGTTCCATCTTGTTGTTCTTTTGTTGTTGTTAAACAGTTGGCAATTTTGTTTTTTAGGGGTGGCTGAAAAGTGAAAACCACTCAAAGAAAAAGTTAGTGTTAGCACCAGGGCTGGGCAGTATCGCGATACAAATGTTTCATGACAGTATCTCAGAAACACTTTTGAGTATCTGTATATCTTTACCAAGGTTTATTTCATAAATGTATTTGTATCTCAGTTGTGAAATACATTTACAGTGTATCGCTGGTATCGCGACTCTTTGCCCGACTTAGGTATCTTGTCTCATTTGTTGTCGTTTTTAATATAAATTTAAATGATAGAAACATGTGTTCGGTGGAAGGATCTTCAATATTTACAACAAGAACCGTCCTATTTTGCAATCCGTCGCAATGAGCACCATGAAAAAATCCTGTGGTTTAATCTTGTTTACTTGCGAGAAGAACAAAATAAGCTCCTCTCACAAAACCTACCACACTCTTTAGCATGGTAAACGCTGTAAAGGAGTTGAGTGAAGAAAAGGAATACGGCTGTTCTTGAATCTCCTCGCAATATGGGTTACTCAAAAGCATTTAAGATGGCAGTTTGCGATGCACACTCATGACAAATTAGGGTTCATTTCGTGCAAACACCATTTGTCAAGAATGACAGGCAGTCTTTACTGTGCAGCAACTATGTAGCTCACCGGGCGTGACATGTTCTGAAGCCATTAGTTTGAGGAAGGGGGAAGTGCATAAAATGACAGAAAAAGAGCAGCACAGGCATAAATTGTCATTAGCATTCGCCACGAACTAGGCGCTTCCTACGCAGCACCGTTCGGGAACAAATGTATTTCTATATTTATCTATATCAGTAATTTTAAATACTTTTCCCGCCTTTTTTCAGTAGTATCTCAGGGATATCCCTTTACATAAAAGAAAAATGTGTCTTGGTACCTTTATCTTGGGCCTTAAACTTATCTATCTCAGTATTTGTATTATTGAATACTTTTTGGAGTATCTCTCCCCAACCCTGGTTGGCACGGACCTCAACGGAGAGCGTTCGAGGAGATCAAGGGAGAGTTTACGACAACACCCGTTCTCTGCTGCTACGATCCTCGGTCGCCTCTGACAATAGCAGCGTGCGTGCCACTGTACGGCTTAGGTGTCGTCTTCCTCCAAACACGATGAAGGGAAATTCCAGTTAGTTGCATTAGCTTCAAAAGCGCTATCGCCTACAAAGAAAATGTATGCTCAGGTTGAAAAAGAAGCACCCCAGCAAACATCGGCATGCGAACACTTCGGAATGTTCGTGCTCAGTTTAAATTTTCATCTAATGACCGATCATAAGACATTGCTCTCAAGGAATCAGATTGACGAAATGACACTGCGACTCAAGTGTTTTTTCATGCGTGTACTTGAGTACGATTTCACAATCTTGCATATACCGGGTAAGAACAGGCACTCTGCTGACGTGCTGTCACGTAAACCACTACAGTGTTCTGGTGAGAACCTTGTGTCAGTCATCAAAGGTGTATAAAATTCGACAATCCAGCAGCTGGTAGCCTCGACAGAGATGATGAAAAAGACCAGAAACTGGTTGCAGAATACGCAACAACTTCACTCGTTGTTATATCGAGGATGGCGCAAGGGAACTTACAGAAATGTTAACTTCATAATTACTGCGAAAGACGTATTGCGTCGCGCTACAACATGGCGGAGTACACAACAAAGCAGCAACTCTTTTGCGCGGGAAAAGTCCCCGGAAATACTAGCACCCCCCCCCCCCCCCCCCCGCCCCTCAAGCTTAAGGTCTATCCGGGTTGGTTTGCTCCGTACTTGAGCGGTGCGTCCTTGCGGTTCTCCTTAGACTTGCTGAGTTCCCATAAGTCCTGTACCACCGACTTGCTCCTTCGATGGTTTACTAACGAACAAGCTAGAGTCCAGAGGCCACTCCTCACGTGACTTGGAATGAGCAGAGTTGCGGTGTCTCGGGCGTAACTGATTCAGGTGGCGCCTCATTGAGCCGTGATGGGTCTGTACCAATCCAGGTAGCACACCGCGTCGGCCGGTATCGGGACTACGCCGGCCGGTCCTGGTAACAGGATGGCGGCGCCCGGCCATTGCTGCCGGTGAGCTACCGGCCCCGGCCGGCGTCGGGGTTTTGTCCTGCTCACTGGGCAGTTCAGCCGTAGAAGTTACAGTTGCTGGCCAGCACCGGGTTTTTGCTGTCTTTGCTGGCCAGTCTTTCCATCGAGGTTCCAGTAACTGGCCGGCATCGGTATTTAGCTGTCTTTGATGGCCAGTATTTAGATGGAAGTTCAGTAACTGGCCGGCATCGGTACTTTGCCCTCTTTGGTGGCCAGTATTTACATGGAAGTTCAATGACTGGCCGGCATCGGCGCTTTGTTGTTCTGACTGGCAGCCCCTCCATGGGTTTACTGACCGACATCGTTTTATTTATTTATTTTTTGCCGTTTTTGCTATGCAGTCAAGTCATTGAGATTCTGACGAACTGCGGCAATTCATGAATGGCGAGCGGAAATTTTTGCGTTGATCAATCCTTCGCCAATAACTGCCGACGCGGGTCTATTTGATCCCAGCATGGCAAGGCTGACGTGTTTTATCGCGAAAACGCGAGAAAAAACAATGCGGCGAGGAAAATTTGCAGTTCAGGATTCGAGAATCTGACCACCTACGCGATGAAAAATAACTTACACAACGCCGAACGATACTTTTTCAGGATGCTAGTTTAATAGAGCGATCTCACCGGCCAGTTTGACTACGCCACCACTGCCGCAATGCATCAAGGGAACTTTAGTTGTTCTGCACGTGCGACAACCTCGCAGAAGCTCTGCACGTGAGGAGAACGAGACAGCACGAGCCCTCTCGTGCTCTACCGTTTGCCTCCTGTGAACTAAAGTTATGGTGGCGTCACGCATGGGCCGCACGCTCGGTGAGATCGGTCTATTTCATGTATTATACTTAAGGTCCGGCGGTATTGGCGACGTGCGCGATCGAAAGCGTCGCTGTGGTCGGCCTTCCACCATTGGCCGAATGCTGACTATGACGTCAGTAAAGAATTTCTCTTCGACGGAAATAAGAGGAATGGAAGAACTTAAATTTCGACGGTGTTGGTAGTGTTTCTCTAAGAGCGCGATGGTTTCCCAAGCTTCCATCATGCTCCTTACAAACACCATCCAACTTGTCGTTCGCAAGGTAATGACGTTACGAAAGGTAACCATAGGAGGGCGCCACTAAAACATCTCGCTGCTAATACGCACGTGTTTGGCTCTGATCAAAAGATAAAATAAAAACCGGTATGGCGGAGCCTCCGAATGAAGAACACCAACAAACACGTGGCATGATTGAGCACGTGCTTTGAGGTACAAAAACAATAACACGCATTACTTTTCAGAATCTAGACAAGAAAGATGTGCGTATTGCTTATGACGCTACGAGAGGTACACAACTCTCCTATGATCGTGTTATTGGTGATTTTAAATGAGTGTGAAAATATGCTATTTCAGGCAAGAATCGACTGTTTTCTGTGGTAGTTACGATCATCTAACAGAAATATTTCAAATTTTGACATAGCCAGACGATCGGTCCCCCGATAGCTTATGTTATACGACATACCGCACCAGAGGAACGCGAATATAGAAACATGTTTTGTTTTTTTTTAACACAATAAAGGCGTTGGGGATGTTTACACTGCCGGGTCTGTGAATGTGACCCCTTGACGCTACGAAACATAAATGTTCTAATACCGAACGATGCCGTTTATGAAAGCTAGTTTAATTATCCGCACTGTTCTTGGATCTCAGGAATAAAAACATGTCTAGGCCCAATAAAAAAGTAAAACTGCGGAGCGCAACCTCGATAACTAAAATCAGGCGGCAGGCGAGGGAAATATCACTGATGTACCAGAAGAAAATTAAATACTACTTTCCGTAAGTAGAAAAATAAGTGGTGTGCTTAATACGTACCGCGCTGTGAGCTCAGCTAAATAACTGCCTTAAAATAGCGGTATTTTTGTTTTAATAGTGGGTAAAGTTGAGCACCTTCAGACGAACTTCGGCTGCATCACTGTGGCAGTTTGACCCCTTACACATTTTCTCATTTTGCTCTCAATATTCTCATTATTATTACCTTCTTTACATCGTTGAAAGGACTTGCGCTGTTTGCCTACTACACTGACTGAGAAATTAGCACGCAGGGAGCGAATTATCCCGGCAAAACAAGAGGGCCACGGTTTGTGCATTGCATCAATTTAAATTTGGGCTCGCACTTCCTATTTTCACATTCTGCGTGATTTTTACTTTAAAGTAAGGGGCCGGCAACTTAAAAAAAAAGAAAATATATAAAATATTAAAAAGAAATAAAAAACGCAGTAAAAAAAAACAATAAACACTCCGCTCTACCGGGATTCGAACCACCTACCACACGATCACCAGCATCGCGCGTTAACCAGCAAGATCAAATCGCTAAATCAAAAACTTCATGTTTTCAGTAGCTTATATGTATTCTGAGTTGGTTTGAATACATTGTGCGGTTAGTTTTGTGTGTAATTTTTTCCCACGTGTTCAGGACGTATTTCTAATATTGTGGCAATGTTCACATGTTCAATGATTTATTAATACTGTGTCTTTTAATAGTTTTTAATGCGCTTTGCTGATCGTTTTATTGCAAGCGTGTTGAAGATACGCGCACATAGCTTCCGTAAAGTCGTTAGACATCCATAATAGCCAACGAACGCGATCCAATCCAATCCACAGCCTTGTTTTGCCGGCCGTGTTGTCCGTGTGTGTTTCACGTCTCTGTCTTCAGGTCAATTTACCGATTAGTCGTGATGCGTGGAGTTTACCTTAGTTTCAAATGTGTCCAGAAAAGAAGGAAGCGACTGTGAGCCGTGGAACTACGTCAGATCTGCTCAACAGCCAAGATCATAGCAGGGTCGTTTCAAAGTAAGTTCCTTTCTTTGCCCGTTAGGGTTAGATTATTATTTTTTCCGTTCAAATGCTTGTTATTGTGTAGATCGCTTGCTTTTACCAGTATTACTAATTGTGCGCGAATGGTGGTATGCGAGGCTGTTTTGCTTCGTTCACAAATAGGCTGTGTACTCGGTCCAGGTCTATCAATAGCGGCGGAAGTTTTTGGGAGATTGGGGGGGGGGGGGGGAGGGAGGAAAGCGGCGGCGGCCGGGCGGCCGGCGGGTGGAGGCGGAAAGGGGAGGGGGGGGGAGTTTGATTGCCTCCCTCCATCGGTATTGTTCACTGGGAAACTAGAATGTCTGGAAGAGCGCGGTGCCTCTCCATCGCCTAAGCTCTAGGTTAGACACTCCGGGTGGATTCTGTGTGCGTATTTGCGTCCGGAGAGCTGGGCCCGGCAAAAGGCAGAGATTGATTGATCGAGCAAGTCCATAGCTTCCGCCGCGCAGTCGTCTGCAAACGACTTTATTTTCGTGATTTGTTATCAGAAAAGAATTGTCAAAAATTGGTGCCGCGATGAATTCATCCGATGGTGATTTGCATAGCATACCGCTCCTGATCGCAAATGTTTGTGCCCACAAATTAATTTTTGATGCCGCTTCTGGGCTTCTGAGGAAATTTACAAGCATGTCCTGAATTAAGGTAATGTCTCGCTAGTTTATGAGAGGTATATTTAGTTCAGTGTAAGTATATAGTGTTAGACGTACCTCACCCAATCCCAGTATTTCTTCGTTTGGTATAGCCTTGAGCGAATGGTGTAGGTTGTAATTGTTTTTAGTTGTTGCATGATTGTAGTAAGGTGGTGAGCTGGTACTAATTGAACTCCTTGAAAAACAGTTCACCACAAAAAGTCAAGGACACAAGGACAGTAACGCGTAAACCACACGCAAGCGCAGACTCTCAACTCGCATAAACAGAGAAGAAGGAAGAAATAAAGAATGCGGAAGGAGCTCAAGCACAGGCCCAAGTGGAATGCGCTGATTCACCTATTAGCAAGAGAAGATTTTAAAAACATAATTTCTTGTCAGTTATGGCAACAGATTGATGGCTTATACATAAAGACAGCTCAATCTCTCTAAAATCTACGATGAATTGTCACCTACTTATGCACTGTTTACACTGCTCGTCTATGTCATCCTTATAGCCGCGTCCCACTAGAGCTACAGACAGCAACAAACGACAGCGACACACGACGAGCGACAGACAGCCTGTTTGTCGGAGTGCGCCGTCCCACCTGGCGGACATGACGCAGGACACGGGGTCAGGGAAACTTGTTTCCTAGTGGGACTGGAGTTGTCAACAAAACACTTCAACATACACAGACAAACGGAGTCTGGCGGCGCGGTATTCGTGTTTTGCTCTTTGGGCATTAGACGCGCCGAGAAACACGGTGAAAGTGGAGATGATTACTTTATTTCTTGATTAAAGCTTGCGCTTCTCTTCATTTGCCGTTGGCGACTTTCCGCAAACAGTTGTGACAATCGACACCAAACTTTTTTCCAAACTAGCATACCCGAATCATTACTTTTCGTTGGTCATTTGAGGAATTCTAGGTGAGCACCACGGAATTTCACCCCAATTTTGAGGATGTTTAAGACTTCATATCCGAATGTTTTAGGGCAGGCGTTTTTGGGTGGACAGTACGGCATCCCGATTATCACAGAACGTGGTGACAAATCTCAAGTCTGCAGGAATGGCTTGCCGCGGAACGTCGTGTCCTACTTCGTGGTGAGCGTTCTTACTTTGGACAGTCCTCGAACATGGGTGTATCCATCCTGATGCAGGGACGTAGACCTCGGCGTCTTGAAGCACCAAATCGCGCACCAAGTTTTGCGAGCAAAACCAGTCCACTTGGCGCACACGACGCAGGACAGGGAAACAAGGAAACTTGTTTCCTAGTGGGACTGGAGTTGTCAACAAAACACTTCAAAATACACAGACAAACGGCTGCGCCGGGCAACACGACTGCCCAGCGCTAGTGGCGCGCCCGCGACCAATATGAGCAGTCGAGGGACCGGAACTGCGGGAATGAGGAGAGGCCGCCAAGGGCTTCTCTGAAGATCGAGCGGCGGAGCAAGCCACGGGAGGGAGGGTAGAAGGTTGGAAAGAGAGGCAACAGGGGGCACAAGCATGCGAGGCGGATAAGTTTGTATCCGAGAGATGTTCCTCGACGGGACTGCTTGCTGCGCTTCAAGTCCAACAACAGACAAGAACTCGTCCGTCGTCGATGGTTTGTCAGTGCTTGTCGGCGATTGTCGCGGGTGTTGGTCGTTGCAGTGGGACAGCATTGGCGACACGGAACTTTGGGGTGTCGTCGGACAAAAATCGGTGTTTGCCGCTCCAGTGGGACGAGGCTTTTAGAGAAAACGTGAATAATCAGCAGATACTATGAAAAACATACAAGGGGATTATTTTAGGCCTTTATTATTCGTAGTATGGGCGACCAATGTGTCCGCACATCCGTCCGTTGCCTGAGCTGCCAAGAAAATCGTGTTGGGTGAATTAGCACTTCCCACTTGGACCTGTTCGAACTTTTGCTAAAGCTTCTCCCGCATTCTTTATTTTTTTCTTCTCCAATTTAAGTGAGTTGGGAGTCTGCACTTGTATGGTAGTGTATGTATTCCTCTCCTTTATTTCTTGTTTTTTGTTTTATTTCTCAAGATGTTCAATCAGAATAAACTCAACACCTTGTTACATGGAAAGGCTGTTGTTAATTCCAAAGTGCCTGCAAAACAATCTACCTGACATCTTTGGCTCACGCTCCGGTTTCTGAAGCTCACATTCTCCGAACAGAGCTTTTCTGATTTCTCTGATCCTTTTTCTTTTATGTTAAATAGATCAAGTTGTGAGTGTGCACCAGTCTGCGTCTTACGTGTTCCTGTCCTTTTGTCCTTGTCTTTTCGTGCACTTTTTTTAAAGTTGGTCCATGATATTTTTTTACCGAATATTTTAATCTGTGTTTTCATCTTTATACTCACTGCAGCCCTTACCAAGTACAAGTTGGCATTTACTTTCGCCATCCTTATCTGAGTGTCCTGGGACGACACAGAATGACAGCCTCCTCTGCTGAAGGCCAGGCTTCATGGAAGACTGCCAAGGCTGTTCATGGTAAGGTGCTCTATATATTGAGCAGTATGCTAGAAAATTATTGCTGCTAGGATTGTTTTTAACACAGGCTGTGTTTATAGACTGGCCTTTAGCAATTCCGATGCCACTCGCGTGGAATGAGATCCTGTAAGGGAATTGCGCATTCCATTAGTAAGAGGATGGCTGAGTTTACAACAGAAGTGCGTCTCGACTTGCTGCCAGTATTGCTGTGTGTTGCGTTTGTATTTTTTTTGTTAATTTAGTGTTCCCAATAATGGCTGAAGCCTTCCTATTGGTGCGCTTGTTAGTGGCAACACACAAACACGAATGAACGGCAAGAGGGGTGAACAGCGCCACTCACGCTGTTCGCCACCGCACCCATTGGTTTTCGGAGAAGTTTGCAGTATTGGTTTATGGTATTCGGTCATATATCGCACATGAACACAATCAGGGCACTGTGTCTACAATAGACCTTTTGCGAAATCCTCCAAGCGCCCCGGCCCGCGCGCGAGGAATCGTGGGAGAGACAGTCCCCCGCCTGGCAGCTCTGCCTTGAGATCGTATTGCCTTGTCGCTTGTCTCCTCTTAATCATCTCTTTTTGGAATCCATTACCTATTTTTATCTATTCCAGCGTATTTTGTTATTGCTTCTAAGTGTTTCTGTTCTCTTCTGCACGCAATATTTCTTGTATATATATAGTATTTGTGTCCCTATTTCGCCTTTTTCGACGGGAGTGCCGATGGACAACACGCCGCTTCACGCGTCGTTTCCCGGGTGAGTATTACCGTTGCTACCGATTCTTATCGTGCTTTTAGCTGTTCATTTTGGTTTATTGGACCCGCGTGCAGTCGAGAGGAGCCGTTTATGAACACCCGCGCACATGTCATAGGAGTAGGCAGAGCTCTGAATCAACAATCGCGACGCGAGAGCCCAGTGCGCAGTGATTGTGCCGCTTGCGCTCGCCCCGTTGACTCGCGCTGTGGCGTGTGCCTTCGAGTGCTGCTTACTTGACCAAGGTACAGCACGCCGCTTTATCGCCGCGAACCATTTGTCTGAATGTTTGCGAAGCTGAGGCATATGCAACGCTGTGGCGCCTGACAACTGCGCGCTGCGGCGCGGTCCCTTCGCAAACGCCGTCGGCTCAATGTCGCGGCTTGAATGCGCCTATAGCATGCCTTCGTAATCTATCTGCTAAGCGGTTGTCAGTTGCCAACGCCCTTTTTTCAAGTGCAGAGATGTGTTGCCGCAAATCATTTGTCCGAATGCCTGCGAAACCGTAACACCGTTCGGCATATCGAACGCTGCGGTGCCTGGCAAACTGCGCGCAGCGGCGCGAGCCCTTAGCAAGCGCCAGTGGTCCAACGTCGCAGCTTGTATGCGCTCATGGTATGCCTTCTTAATCCATCTGCTAAGCGGGTGTCAGTTGTAAACACTCTTTTTAAGTGCAGATATGTCCTGTCACCCAGGCAGTCACCTTGAAACTCGTAGATCCTTCAATAATTTTATTACTCGAGTCAAGATGCCAGCTGATGCTCGAGTTAAGATGCCAGCAACTGACAACCGCCGAGGAGACTGATCATGAATGCATGCGCAAAGCGCATACAAGCCGCAACGTTGAACCGCCGGCGCTTGCTAGGGGCTCGCGCCGCTGCGTGCAGTTGTCAGGCGCCGCAGCGTTGGATATGCCAAACGGTGTTACGGTTTCGCATGCATTCGGACAAATGATTTGCGACGGGAGAGCAGCGTACTGTATCTTGGTCAAGTTAAGCGGCACTCGAAGGCATACGCTACAGTGCGAGTCAACGGACCGAACGCGGGCGGCCAAATCACAGTGCACTCTGCTCTTGCGTCGCAATTGTTGATTCAGAGCTCTGCCTACCCCTATGACATGTGCGCGGGTGATCATAATCGGCTCCTCTGGACTGCAGGCGGGTCAAATAAACCAAAATGAACAGCTAACAGCGCGATAGGAATCGGTAGCAAAGGTAGTACTCACCCGGGGAACGACGCGCAAAGCGGAGTGTTGTCCGTCGGCACTCCCGTCGAAAAAGGCGAAATAAAGACACAAATACTATATATGTGCAAGAAATATTGCTCGCAGAAGAGAATATGAACACTTGAAGCAATAAAAAATACACTGGTATAGATAAAATAGGTAATGGAATCGAAAAACAAAAGATTAAGAGGAGACCTGCGACAAGGCAACGCTATCTCGAGGCAGAGCGGCCAGGCGAGGGACAGTCTCTCCCACAATTCCTCGCGCACGGGCCAGGGCGCTTGGGAAAAGTGCAGATCGTCTATTCAACACTCGCAAGATTTGCGTGAATACACCCTGTAGCTGGTCGCACTTTCAGAGTCAATTTGATGTTGCGAAAATGAATAATGACATTGGCATATTTCTCGTGGCAAACCCTTCACACTTGTACCGAACTCTGATCTCCACGAGATCACAGTAGCGTCGTTTCTGTTGTAGTGGCACGGCAGACTCCATAGTTGTTTTGCTTCAATCTTTGTGAGGAGTTCGCTTTAATCCAATTCTACTCATCTCTGGTGTACTAGATAGCAGCATTTCGGCAGAGATAGTCAGATTTTGAAGTTCCATCGAAATATATTTTAGCTTATAAAATATTTGTTATTTGGCTTGTAAATTTTCAATCAAATCTAGATTGAAGGCAGCAAATATCTTACCTGCAGTCATGGTATGTGCCCGAAGTACATTGCATTAACATAATTGACCCAACCTCTGATTTTTGTTTTCAGTGCCTCTAGCGAACTGTTGATGCTAGGATTACATTTTGTTTTTGTTTGTTTCACATAATCTACAACACTTTTTTCACCTTTATACTCAGGGCAGCCCTCGCCGAACGGAAGCTAGCATCGACTAGGCCAATTCGTTCCTGCATCACCAGCCGAGCCGAGGATCAGGTCCATGGCAGTCTGCAAAGGTTGTTGATGGTAAGCTGGCTTATATATAGAGCTGTGTAATAGCAGCTTGCCATGGATGACACTTTGAAATTCGTTTTTATGTTTTAGAAAGTGAAATTTGTATGGGCATACTTGCAACATGAAACCTTACCAAGCCTGTTCTGATCTTTAATCCTCTTGAGATATCAGTACAGCCGTTTCTGCTGCACACGCACTGCCTACTTCGGCCAGGTAGAGACTTGATCCATATGTAGGTAAGCAGGTGATTATCAAGTGCTCAGTGCTGTCCGTGGTGACAATCTCTCCTTATCAGACGACTTACCATGCTTGGTTCGCAAGGCATTTTAAAAGAAGAGCAAGTCAGCTTGTGCTTAATGCTCCCAGTGCTGAGCAGTCGACGATCGCTTGTTCACACTCGTAGAGATCACGACTGTACTTCAAGCTAGGCAAGTGTGACACTTATGTGATTCACCCTAGCTGTGGTGTGCTGAGCGTTATGTATATAGCTAGTTGACTTGTGTACACACAGTGGCTGTGCGGTATAAAACGCGCCCACAACTTTAATGCAGTCTCTGTAGTCCCATTGATGTTTTCTTTTGGCGTGCATGATATGTGTTCACACTTTTTTTCCTTCCTTACCGACAGTCCTAGCTGTGTGCAGAGAGTGAGTGTGAAAAATGCCAGCAAGCCTCTAAAGCAGTATGCAGTGCAATTTTGGTCTATTGTGCAAGCGAGGAAGAAGAGGCTGCACGTTTGGCTATTGAGGCTGCGACATAGACATTAGATAGTTTTATCTGAGCATTGTTAGACCCGCTCCACTCTAAAGGAAAGCACCTGCATGCGCACAACGCTCAGTCAGCAACGACCAATCGGAGTGCAGCTGCCGACGGAGCGGACAATTCCTGCATCCCGATGGCCACTGCCGGCTGAGCGTTACGCGCATGCCTGGCTAGTTTCCCGCTCAGTGGCTGAGCGGAGCAGTCGTAAAAAGCGCTCAGCTAAAACTTTTTCCGATAGGGGGTGGCTGACGCATACATATTTCAGGCAGAAGGATGGCCGACATTGCTCACATCAATTCTCAGTATGAGCAGCTCTCTTTGCAATACTGAAATTATGATTCAAGCTTCCTCTACTCCTTTCTGACAGGTTTTGAGACGTGTTCCTGGCAGTATTGTCGGGCTAGATATTATTATACCCATATCCACTCCAATAAAGTCAAGTAGGATGAAGTCAGTTGCCACATAGCTTGTGGAAAACTAAATCTGGAACGCACTCCTCCTTTCTGTTTACCACTATATCCAAAACCTTGTCTCAGTATGTGATGGGTCTGCAAATAAAATTGACTAAGTAAACAATGTTACTTAGAAAATAGATGTCCCATACATATTAACCTGACCCTACCCACCACTGTACACTGCTTCACTACTGATTTGTTATCTTTCAATTGCTTTGCCTGAACTGTTCGCACCTGTGAACATCTTAAAGATGATCCGAAGGAAGGTTTCTTGTCATGTGATGTCATATGCTTAAAGTAAGTGAGGCTTGTGGCATTTTCAAAGGCTATGGGGCATGCTGATGATAAACAATAAATGTGAGTTTGATGGTGGACGCTGATAATATATACTAGTTTGTAAGTCGCTATTTTTTATTTGATGAAATCTGCAGATGAGTTTTTGTCGTCAGGTTGCCATTATGTGGGAACACGGGGGTCATACTCTGCACTACATTATATGTTTACATGTGTCTACCGAACCTCATTAGTATGTGTACAACAATGAGCCGTACTTGCGACTCCACCGACCTATAGGGGGCGCCACCACCAAACAAACATGGCGGCTGGGAACAGGTCGCATCGGCTCGGCCGGGCCGCTTGAATGGGTAGCGCATTCAATTTAACATATTTTCTTTTGTTTAATGCCCTATTTTATAGGTATTCAAACTGCGACGGTTAAATGTAGCCAGTTCACATAAACTTGCAGAGCATAGTTTTGTTTTCCCGGTGTTTTTTGTTCTTCATGTCAAACTTGTTTTTGGGAGATTTTGTTCAATATTGAAACTATGCGCTCCGGAGACACGCTAATAGATTCTAATCAGTTTTGATCAGCTAAGGAAAGCGCTGATGACCACAGAATTTTTCCACCGAGAGTAATATCCAGCTACATTCATGCCTCGACCATGCAACTTATCTGTCCGCGAAATCGAGCTTTTGTGCGTATTGAGGCCTGTCCAAACAGGATACTACAAAACCCACGACTCCGGCAAATCGTGCCGCGCTCTGCCGCGATCCGCCTCCGGCCGTCGGAGGGAAATTTCCCTCCGTCAATTCTTCCCGGGGGGAAACTTCCCTCCGTCAAATCTCCCCCTCGCTTCCTGCACGGCGGCCTTGCTTTGCTCATCCCGTGGGTCCTGAGAGCCACTCACACGCTCTGTTGGCTCTCGGTCAATCGCTCAAGGCCTCCACTCACAATACGGAACCGCGTCGGACGCCATCACGACGAAAGTGAATCTCGACAAAGAAAGCAGATCCGAGGCGGGCGAAACGCACCCTTCGACGTAGAAATGTCCCAAATCCACCCGAAGCCGGACCCCCTTGGCCTTCGAGCCGAGGCGACAACGGTGCGCTAGGTCGTTGGCGAGGTGAGCCAGATACAGGTGGCGTGTGCCGTCAAAGAAAAGTGGAGGAGGCGAGGAGAGCAGTCGTGATCGTAAACATTTTCACAACTCCTGCAAACATTTTCATGACTCCGACAAATCGTAAAAATAGAAGCGTCCGCTTCAGTTTTCACGATTTGTCGGAGTCGTGCATTTTGTAGTGTCCTGTTTGGCAACCCCTTTAAAAAACAGCTTTAGTCGTCTGCTCAATCAACACCACAGGCTGCAGGAAAATTACGAAAATTAGGCAAGCGCTTCTTGAGCCAAGGAGCATGTTAACCCGCTGGCGCCCCACTAAGCAGCTGATACTCCTATTTCAATTCAGGTTTTTGTAGCAATCGAGAAGTCATTTTAACTAATATGCGGGTTATGTATTATATTACATACTATGTCCCACTAAAGCGATAATATTACATTCTTCCGGTTGAAATATGGGCTTAGTTGACTGAATATTAGGTGAACTGCTGAATAAAAGTATATTTGACAGGCAGAAACAAACTACTTAAGCTTAGCCAAATGGTTCTAGCCGGCAGCACGTAGACGAATGTGGACAAACTGAAGAGAGTCTTCATCGGAGATTCACGCAGAACCCCTCTGCATTGAACTTGACTTCAAATCCATAGCGGAGAAATGGAGCACCTTTTGTGTCGGGACAACCTGAGCAGTGTAGACTTATATTGCTGCTGGCTTCGACGGGAGTATAATATGAATATTGGAGGCACGATATATCATAATGTCGTGACAGCTTCTAACGTTGCGAGATGTGTCCCCCACCTTTGGAAAGCAGACAATTTCCCCCATTAATCGTATGCAGCGAGCAGGTTTTCCGGAATAAAATAATTGCGAAATGAGCCCAACTCTTTCGGTGAGGTTCAGAAGCTTTTACGGCGAAAAGCAGCCAAGATGAATAGCCAATGCACCGACCGGCGTGGGCGGCTCAATCTTGAAGTTAATCAAACACAACCAAACTCAAGAAAAGCAGCTATCTTACTGAAACATCGGGGTTCCCTCCAGTGAAACACCTCATCTGTCGGCCTCAGTCCACTGTTCTACATCCTTATACAGAAACCACTTAGCAGCTACCAAGTAGTCGTCACTTTGAATGTGATTCGAGGCAGACAAGAAATCAAAACGTTATTCCGCGGTTTCTCTCCATCCAAGAAAGCAAAAGCACGCTACCGTGTGTTGTGGAGTAAACGGGCTTCCAAACACGTGATGGAAGGAAACAATCTACTGAGGCTTCATCACACTGATGAACACTCAGGCAAACTTGAGAAATATTCGGACCTTCGTCAAATTACATTGTTCTCCACTCCGCCGCCAACACGTGTCGGCGAAAGCCGCCAGAGACGTGGAGAGGCGCAAAGTAACCTGTTCCAGCAGGTTCCCGGTTTTCCCGATTAATGCCGTCCGTTTTGCTGGAGTCGCGAATATGTCAAGGATATGATTTGTCATTGTCTCAGTAAGACCAATGAATCGCTATATTTACGTAAAAATGCTGGATCTTGCGCAAATATCGTGACGAACGACGATGTTAAGCTATATGCCAACTACTCCGCCAAGCTCGCCCGTCTCTCGATATGTCGTTTTGTATTTAAAAAAAAAAAATGATTTCCACGTGCCTTTCTCTGAAGTAAGCCTTTTTCATAGAAATGGCTGACCTCGATTAGAGACAACTGGACCATTTTTGCCCCTTCGTCATCCAGTGTGTTGTTGCTGGTGTCCCTTAGGGCAATCAAAGTATTTTTTTATATAGTTTCTAGATTGAAAATAAAATAAAGGCAATTAGTGCATTAGCTACAAAAAGTTCTTCTTTTACATGGGCTGCTTGTCTTATGTCCCTCACCCCATTTTGGAATTTCTGGGTTATCATGTGCAGCTGGTATTGATTTACCCTGTCATTTTACTGCGATGTCGATTCTCTTTACAGGTGCTGTAATAAAGGACTCGCCTTTCCGGGTGCAAGGTCGACTTGCATCACAAGCTGCATGAGAAGTGTGAAGAAACTTTCCTAGGCCCGTGGCATGCAGCCTCTTTCATCTAGCGCACTCCTCTGGCGACAAGCCCCTGATTACCAGCCGAGCTGTAGCTTCACTGCAACTGACAATAAACAATCACGGTAAAAATTTTGTATGATTTATTTAGTACCTATGTATGAGTGACAGATGAATGTAGCAGACGGTGAAAAATAATGGTTTACACTCATTATTTGTTAAAATTACCCTTGTAATGAACTTCATCTTTTCTATTCCGGTGTGAATTGCACACAAAACCACATGTTAGCCAATAAAACAAGA
The DNA here is from genome assembly GCF_016920785.2 of Ixodes scapularis. NCBI lineage: Eukaryota > Metazoa > Arthropoda > Arachnida > Ixodida > Ixodidae > Ixodes > Ixodes scapularis. The sequence goes on along the minus strand of NW_024609838.1, from coordinate 49,269,134 downwards.
CCGGGAACTGTAAGGTTTTAGCCCGCTAGAATGGGGTCTTGCTGGTATCTTACCGCATTACTGGTACTACGCTGGGGATTTGTGCTGGCAGCAGCCCGGGAACTCGCTGGGGCAAAACAAGACTGGTAACTGTATGACTTGAGTCCGCTAGCCTGGGGTTTCGCTGGTATCTTACCGCATTACTGGTACTACGCTGGGAGTTTGTGCTGGCAGCATCCCGGGAACTCACTGGGACTCCCAGTGCCGGCCGTCCCAGTCAGTCCCAGTCACTGGCCAGTGACTGGCCATCTCACTGGCCCGTTGTCGCCCCGCGGTGCGTTTCCAGCGTCGCCCCAGTAGGATCTTACCGGCAGACCGGTACCGCCCCAGTCCCAAAACGGCGAGTTGTGCTACTTGGGAAGGCCATTCGGTTTCCCAATACCTTGGAGATGACTCCTGGGGCCCAAAGTTTTCCAGTCTTGTTGAGTATTTGATTATCATGAGCTAACATGGAGCGCTCATGCGATGCTCGGGTCAAATCTTCGAGTAGCATTTAAACAGTGGCACGGGAAAAGGGACGGGGGGGGGGGGGGGTATTTCGGCGCTGCGACCTCCACGATACATTATCGGGTTCTTGTGTATGAGCGATTGAAAGGTGTACAAACGTTGCGCGGTAGAGAAATCAGGGTGTTTCGCCATCTGCAAGCTTAAGACGCAATTGCTGGAGTACGGCGCTTAAAACGTCGCCTGGCGTCATGAATTTTTTTTTTTTTTTCAGACAGTACTGTCGACAAGTTCAACAGCACTCGAGAGCCATCCACTCTCTTCACCATACCCCAGCGGGTGACCGTTTCTGAAAATTAGAAAGGTGAAGTTATAGTTTTTATATGCTAGATGAAAGGATATATTTTTACAACTCCACATACCAATGAGAATCTGAATCTTTTTGGGGTGGGCATTTTTAACGGCTCAACATCGGGGTTTTTGCGGTTTTCGGGCACCACCTTACCGCCGTGCTTCCGCAGTGCGAGCCGTTTTCAGCCCCACAGGGCCTGTGCAGTTTCCTTGGCCGCCACTGTAGCCTTGGTGTATTTGGGGTTGAATATCTTCATCGCTTGTGTCTCAGTGATTTTTATAGGTCGCCTCAAATGAAATAACAAAGGGAGAAAATTTAGGGTGTTTGACAAAAACACAGCCACGTAAAACTTAGGCTTACCCTGCCATTGCCAGAGTCGCTGAATACACGTGCTCCTTGACTGCACACTAAAAGTGTATAAAAACAACTTCAATATGCAATTATCTATACATATCTAATAAGGAAAACCAACTAAGGAGCTTGCAATAATCTTTGCTTGTGATAGATTTTTTTTTTTAGATAACAAAATTGTTTGCCTAGAGACAGAGGCCATTAGGGATCATTAAAGGGGCTTTGATACCTTCAAAATATGTACTTTGAAGATGTGACAGTCTCCTAAATATAGTCAACCTGCAACCTTTACGATAACGTGAGCTGACAAATATCTGGTAAAGAAGTTATCAGAAATGTAGATGTTTCAAAAGTTCGATGACTAGCATTAATATTATTTTCAAGACATTTTCATGGCTATTTGAATCAAAAAGCGCTGCTGATCTGAAAAGTGCAAATTCATAGCCTGGAATAACAGCAGTGGGGTCTCATTTAATATTGAATATTTGCGATTCTGTACAATAAAGAATGTCAACATTAAGGGTGACTCGAGCGATCTTTCTTGTGGCGGAAAAGGCTAACGGCACTGCGCTTCAATCGAGGTTTCGCTGGCACTCTTGAGGCTCTACAGACAGTTGGATCAATCTAAGTTTGGTGTCAACAAAGTGCAAAAGCAAATCAGGAGATTGGAATCTGATCTTGTAGTTTCCCTTCAGCGGCGTGCTTGATATCGCCTACCAAGCTTTGCTAGATGTGGTCCTCGACTTCACACATTACAAAACTATTATGGGGTATGCCAAAAAAAAGCGCTCACCATCGTGCTAAAAAGATCCAAAAACTGAAAAGAAAGCACTGTCTACTTGACTTGGATCGAAGTAGAAGAACATATGCACACATGTGACCGGCTGCGCCACAACGCTTTCACATCGAGAGCAACAATAAAGCAATAAATTCACAATTTTATCATATGTCACTGACTCCGGCAGGAGATACACATGTGGGGTTTCAAATATCTGGTTTTCTTCACAAATGTCCTGTTCCAAATCTTGAAGTTTGAGCTTATAGCCAGGTATTATTTTGAGTTATTTGACGGAAATAAGCAAAAACGGCATTAAGTAGCACTTACGAATTCAAAAAGAAGAACACGTTACTGTTTTTAATTCAATTACATCAGCTCACCCGAAGGCATTACACGAGGGTGGAGACAAAAGTGCAGTGTGTCAAACTATCACAAAATAACACCCACGGTTACCAGGATGAGGCGCAGGTTGCTGCAGGCATCACCTCTGTACGGAAAACTATCTTGTTGGCACACCCTATAAATGTCCCGGATTCACATATTCACAACCTTCTGTAAAAAAAAAAAATGGAGGCTGTGTAGATTTTATTGAGACAAAAAAAATAACTATTTTACCTGGTGTTGAGGCACTTCCTATGCAGATTTTGATGTCTCTTGGGAACGCCCAGCAGCTTCAGCTTCTGAAATGTAATAAATAATTCAGCTGTAATCTCAAGGTATTTGATAACAAAGTTGAAAGGAAGCGCGTTGGTTTAATTCTTTTGTTACAGAAAGAATAATAAAAAACGACCGACTAGGATGGATAATGCACCTAATCCATGAATCAATGAACTGAGCTTGGGATTTTGCACGCGGCTGCTCTACAGGAAATGCACATTGTAGTAAAGCACGGCTGACAGTGCTGCGTAGAGACATGTATGTCAATACTCATGGCTGTAATTGAAAAACAAAGTTCTGAAAAGTTTCGAGCACACTAGATAGATATCTGCCGCTACAAAAGCACTTTGTTTGCAGTCAGGTCATCACCCAGTGCAACCATGTAAATACCTGCGCTGTTTTTGGCACACTTAATTATAATGTTAATTTTTCCTTTGACAAATAATTTTACTGCTCAGATTTCAAAAATGTGCACATTGGGGAACAATTAAAGCGCATTTATCTAATATATTTTTGGTTGATAAAAGAGAATTTCAATTTATCTCCTTTAGTGCTGTCCGTTTCACCGGTGCATCGTGATCGTCCCTACAGCGCTACAAATGCACCAATATCACACACTACTCCATGTGTATCATGGGAAAGGAATAAGAATTGCTTAATAAAATACTTAACCTATTGCAATTAATTTAATAAACAACCTTACTGATGTTGGGCCGGGTATAGTAGAATGCCGTATCTGGCAGCTGAGTTACGTTCGGCGGCTGGGTCCTGCTTTCGAGCTGCGTCTGTGGCTTGTCCTTAAGTAGATTGTGCACTAAAACGCGATAAAGGGTTGTAAATTATTTATATTGCAGAACTGCCATTAAATTTATCCGCATTGCCAAAGAATCAACCCTCACACATGAATTTCCTCCAGGTCTTTGTTGCTTTATATATTGTCACGAATGACAAGTGATGAGGCGGCCAAAAACTAAAGTAAACTAAACCTTTAATTGGGCGAACTTGTTCCCAAAAGAACAACAACAAAAAAGAACGAACAGAAGAAAACAGCAGAGCGTCGCGGGCGGTGATGTCGGCGAAACCGCAAGATCGAACGCTGGGGCGAGCCGAACTGCGTCTCGCCACGCGGAGCGCCTTATGTACACGTGTGGGGTTCTGTAAGAATAGGCGTAGAGGTTCTGAAAGAATCGGTGTAGAATATTGTAACCTCGAAGAAGCAACACTGTTCTCGTATATACCAGGACATTACATCAGAGTCCGAAAAAATGCGTCCCCGCGGCCAGGAATCGAACCCCGGCTTTCTGCGTGGAAGCCACGCGCGATAACCGTCAGGCCACGAGCGCGTTTTTTTTTTTTTTCTTTCTTTATTGTTAGACCCCGAGCGCGCTGCCTGCTTGGCCAGCTGCGCTCGCGGCATTACTCCCCCCTTTAAAGAGTGCATCGCCCCGATGCAACACAAAACAAAACAAAGCAAATAAAATGGACGGTAAACTATAGTGTCATTTGGAACACATAAGGTTAGCAGCCCTATCGAGCGTGTAGGGCTTCAGGCGCACGACGTGGACGACTTCAGGCCGTGGTGGGCGGAGTGATGACGTTCTTGTTCCGTCGGGCATCACCTCGTAGTTAAGATCTCCAAGTCGACGAAGTATCTTGTAAAGTCCAAAGTACCGTTTTAGACGTTTCTCGCCGAGACCATGGCAGCGAATCGGTGTCTAGACCAATACCCTGCCTCCGGGCTGGAAGTGGACGTCCCGACGACGAAGGTTGTACCGGGTAGCGTCGAAACGTTATTGGTCTTGACTTGAGAGTCGGACGAGCTGCCAAACTTCCTTGGCTCGTTGAGCAACCACCTGGGCGTCGGGGCTCCCATCGTCGGCTGATTCATGGGGTAGCATCGCGTCGAGCATTGTCGTTACTTTAACGCTATGCACCAGCTGGAACGGGGTTACTCCTATGGTCTCTTGCACCGCTGTGTTATGGGCAAATGTAACCTAAAACAACACCTCGTCCCGTGTCTTGTGCTCCACGTCGACGTACATGGAGATTATGTCGGCGATGGTTTTGTTGAGTCTTTCTGTGAGCCCGTTGGTATGCAGGGGGTACGCCGTGGTGCGTCGGTGACTGGTGTGGCTGAGACGAAGGAGGTCTTGCGTCAGCTTGGCCATAAACGATGATCCATGGTCTGATATCAGAACTTCCGGAGCGTCGTCGTGCCGGTGGACGATGGACTCAATAAAAAACTTGGCGACTTCCACACCAGTCCCTGATGGAAGGGCTTTCGTTTCGGCGTACAGCGTGAGATAATCTGTACCGATGAGTATCCATCTGTTTCCTTGCGTTGATGGTGGGAAACGACCAAGTAGATCCATTCCGATCTGCTGAAACGGCGCGGTCGGGGAAGCAATTGGCTGCAGGAGACCTGCCGGCTTCGTCGGCGGTTTCTTGCGTCGCTGGCACTCGTGGCACGATAGTGTGTAAAGGTGGACGGTCTTTGGCAGCTTGGGCCAGTAATACCTTTCACGAATTCGGGCCAGAGTACGGCTGTAACCAAGGTGTACGGACGTCGGGTCGTCGTGGCAGGCTTGAAAGATCTCCGCTCTAAGGCCGGTAGGGATTACCAGCAGCAATAACGAGCTGCTGTCTCCGAAGTTCTCCTTGTTAGTACACCTTGAAGACGGACGAAGGTCGGCAGGGCGGTTGAAAAGACACGGGGTATAAGATTCCCTCGTCCTTCGAGGTGCTCGACTGGCACGCGCAACTCAGGATCGTCTCTTTGACGTCGTGCCTTTCGTCGGTGCTCACTGTGCGAAGGAAGTACTCGTTGTCATCGCCGTCGATGCTACCGGGAGATGTCTCGACAGGGGCTCTGGACAGACAGTCGGCGTCGCTGTGCTGGGACCTGACTTGTAGACCACAGTCATACCGAACTCCTGCAGTCGGAGGCTCCGTCGTCCAAGGCGTCCCGAAGGGTGCTTTAGGTTCGCAAGGCAGCAGAGTGAGTGGTGGTCCGTGACAACACGGAACGGGTCCCCGTACAGGTCCGGGCGAAACTTAGTGATGGCCCAGACGACCGCGAGATATATTCCATTTCAGTCGTGGAGTAATTTATCCCCGCTTTGGACGGTGTCCGACTTGCGTAGGCGATGAGTCGCTTAGTATCTTCTTGCCCTTCAACCAGTACCGCGCCAAGTTCGGCGTTCCTGGCGTCCGAATGAATCTCAGCTTCCGCATCCTGATCGAAGTGTCCAAGAACTGGAGGGGTCTGGAGTTGTCACTTCAGCTCGTCAAATGCCTGGTGTTTCTCCTCGGCCCATTCGAACTTCTGGGCGTCATTTGTAAAGTTTGTGAATAGTGCAGAAATCCTTGCAAAATCGCGAACGAAGCGCCGATGGTTCGCGCATAGTCCAAGGAATCATTGTATCGCCTTCCTGCCTGTCGGCGCTGGGAATGCCGCGACGGCGCGAGTCTTCTCTGGGTCTGGGCGAACACCATCGTTGCTAGCCACATGGCCTTCAGTTCGCTATAGGCGAACCGACACTTCGATGGCTTGAGAGTGAGGCCGGCGGTTTGCATTGCTTGGAGAACAGCTCGGAGTCGTCGCAAGTGCTCGTCGAAGTCGCTTAAAAACACTAAGACGTCGTCAAGGTAGACGAGACAGCTCTGCCTTTTCGGCCACGCCAGTACGGTGTTCATGATACGCTGGAAAGTTGCTGGTGCCGTGCATAGTCCGAAGAGCATCACCTTGAACTCGTACAGTCCATCTGGCGTGACGAAAGCTGTCTTCTCTCGATCCCGTTCATCGACTTCGATCTGCCAGTAGCCGCTCTTCGGGTCCATTGATGAAAAATATCGAGAATGGCGCAGCCGATGTAGCGTGTCGTCAATGCGGGGAGTGGGTAGACATTTTTCTTCGTCACAGCGTTCAGCTGCCGGTAGTCCACGCAGAACGTATGCGTCCCGTCCTTCTTCTTATCCAGTACGACTGGAGAGGCCCACCGACTGCTCGAAGGTTGGATTATGTCGTCGTTCAGCACCTCTTGAACTTGCTCCTAGATTACCTCTCTTTCTTTTACGGAGAGTCTGTATGGCGATCGATGAACAGGGCGCGCGTCGTCCTCAGTAAAGATGCGGTGCTTCGCAACGGCGGTTTGGCGCACATTCGACAACGTCGCAAAGCAGTCGCGGCATTCGGCGAGAAAGTTAATCAGCTGTCGTCGTTTCGAGCCCGGAAGCTTAGGGTCAATGTCGAGCTCCGCTGGCGACGTACTGTCTTGCTCAGGTGGCGAGGGTTCGTCAGTAATGGCGGTGATTTCGGCGGAGTTTCGGAGTTCCTCGACGTGGCCACGGCCGCACCTTTCGTGAGGTCTTGCGTTTCATTTCGAAGGTTCTCCACGAGGACCACAGTCCGCCCATCCTGAAGTTCAGCTACTCCTCTTGCGACGCTTATTCATCTACCAAGAAGGAGCTGGAGGCTTCCTTCGAGCAAAACTTCGCCGCAGAAGGTTTCGGTGATCCCGGTGGGTACGAAAACACTCGACCGTGGCGGTAGGTTCACGTGGCTTCCGAGGACTCGGACCGCCGACGACGCCGCTTTGGGCTCCTCCGGTGGTGAAACAAGTTTTCGTAGCGTCAACTGGTTTGCTCCAAGGTCGATGACGGCGGCATTCTCGCAGAGGAAGTCCATTCCGAGGATAACGTCCCTCACACAGTCTTGCAGGACGACGAACTTCACAGGGCAGGTTCCACCATGGATCTCAACGCGAGCTGTGCAACTGCCGACAGGTGTGATAAGATGTCCGCCGGCGTTCCGCATCCGCAATCCATCCCACGACGTCGTAACTTTCCGAAGGCGACGAGAGAGTCTCCCACTCAAAACGGAATAGTCTGCTCCGGTGTCGACGAGTGGCGTCGCGTCGTGGTCGTCGATGAAAACGTTGAGGCTATTCGACGTGTAGAACATTGTGACCTCGACCAAGCCAACACGGTTCTCGAATGTACCAGAACATTACGTCAGAGTCCACAAAAATCCGTCCCCGCGGCCAGGAATCGAACCCTGGCTTTATCCGTGGAAGGCACGCGCGATAACAGTTAGGTTACGAGCGCGCTGCCTGCTTTGTCAGCTGCGCTCGCGGCAATGTTAGCGAACATGCCAGGCTAGCGTATGCCACGAAGCCGCGGACAATTTTTTCACTGTTCCCATGTATTTAAGCGGCCACAGCAAAGTATTGACTAGGACGTAACAAATCTTGAACGTCGCGGTGTGAGCGATTCAGTTCTCTTTGACAGCTGGGCAGATAATGATAGCCGATAGTGTTTCAGTCACAGCGGCGGGAGGAAAGAGAAAGAAAATCCACACACTTTTTACAAACTAAAAATGTATCAACTGAAAAACAGAGGCGGCATACGTTACGGAAGCAGGCTCGTGGCAGCAGTGGCTTCGCAGTCTAAACTTAAGCTATACACATGATGTCGAAAAGCAGGATAGTGACGATTGTCGTTCTGTATTCTCCTTTTTGAAAATAAGACGTAGTAATAGCGTACGATTATTCAGAGTCCCCACGTGGTCTTTTTTTATATCCGTTGATATTACGGTGTGGTGGCTCATATATGTCCGGTGGGAGCGCATTACCGGTATTTTACACACTGACCCTATCATTTATGCTCTTCAAATTAATCATATTGTCTAAATAAATTAGTTTCAACGAGTATCCAGGAAATTTAATTCTTAGGAAAAATATATGTATCATCATTATAAATGACACTCATGAAATAAGCTGAAGTGTGCAAAAAAGCCAGTGAGTGATCATAATAAAATAAAATATGACAGAAAAGCAAAAAGATTTAGATAAAAACTGTTGTGTTTGTCCAAGTTTTTTTCTTATATCGGAGTTCCTTTCAGTGTGATGGAACCGATATTAATATTGCTAATAAGTATCTTGCTCGTAGCAGCTATGCAGCCATACATTCACACTAGCATAAAGTTTCAGTCAGAAGACCATTCTAGCCTTTTATTTTTTGTCTCTGAATGTGTTTGTTGCAACCTCTTTCTGGTAGGACACCTGGAGCGCCAAAACATAGCGTTTGTATAAAACAACCAGAACTGGCTGACGGTTGGAATTTGGCACGTTTCAGCAGAACCTTTATCTTGCTATATCAATAACCAGAGGCTGTACTTACTAAGTTTTAACGCAGAAGAGTGAACTCCTTAAACTTACTTGACAAAAGACTTCGGTCGATGCATGCTTGGAGTGACTTGATAATCAAGAAGCATTTATTTTTCCCTGCATTTTTCATGGTAGTGCTGAAGTCAGTGCCTTTCATCTTGTTTCGCGAACACCAGTTTTGATACTGCCACAACACAGTCCTCTGTGTCGCTGATGGACGACGATGCCTCTCGACAATATTTTTGGTAGCGTAGAAAGAAAATATCACTCGGTTAATGTGAATTTAGACACGAACAGGAGGCACGTGAATGATATTCAAGTGCACATACACCATTGCAGTCGGGAGTCTTCTTTTTATTCCTCATGACACTCTCTAGCGGTGCCTTAAGGATACCGGCATACGCCTTGCCTTTTGCAGCTTGCTGATGTTCTTTCCGTCACATTTGTTTCTGCAAAAATGTAGGAAGACATTGCATATTCAATCTCAGGCTGTATTTACCACTATATGTTTCATATCCCAGTTGTAGACATACCTGTCTCCGATTCCGCGACAAGGTTGATTGCGAAGCCGCTCGCTTATGCTCTTCAGAAAAATCAACTTTGTATTGGGTTGCGTGTATTCTTACATGTTGTACTCGTGTGGATTGCTGCTTCTCACGCAGGTCTTGTTCCGTTCCTGTGAGGAAGTTGACGCGACATTTGAGCATACTCTACTCTGCAGTATTATATCATAGTGATGCATGTACTTAAAGTTCTTTTGTTTTAGTAAGCGTACTTACCTGCCCTCATCCAAATTTGTGCTGGATAGTACCCGGTGATATCCTTTGTGCCAGAGTGATCAAAAAATGCAGAACATTATGTATCTTTGTCAAAGCCTTCCGCATGTGGTGGGTCGAACAATTTAACTTTAGCAACTGGGACGCTCTGCAGTTTGCCGACGTGGTCGTTAGGAACCGAAAAAGGGCGTACATCGTTTTGATCTGCATGTTTCTCGCCTAGACACAAGCAACACGCGAACGCACGAGTGATATAAACCTTGAATACGGCTTCGTTGTGACTTCACAGTTAGCTACTATTCCGAATAGATAGCCTACCCCTCGCGACCTTAATATTTTGATTGTTGAATGTAACATCTTATGCTTTCTAAAATATCATATTTTCTAAAGTAACATTAACAATACTATCATCTCTAAAACAGACATAAATTAAGAAAGATGTGACGTCTCCATCGCGTCATCGTATAAACCGAATAACACCAGCATGCTTTTTCTCCTAGTTTAATCTAATTCAGTGTAGAACACACTGCTACACAATCATACCATGGCGAGAACGTTACAACAGTTGCTGTGTTCGAAGCACGCGTGTGCTCTTGTGTGTATGGTAGTGCATCATATTGTTACGTCCTGGTTTGTTTTGACCGTTTGGAAGATGCTCTTTGTCAGCTAACACAGGGCTCGGAAGCAATATTTAGAGGCAAATGCCACACCCAATGACTACATTTCGAAGGCGGCAGCGCACGGGCTTCTGACAAGTGCCGGTGCGGTACTGACAAGTGCACCGACGTCGTCCACCTGCGCTTGCAGCGCATCAATTCCTTCCACTAAACATGACGATTCGGCTGGAGTTGAATACTTCACAACCAAGGAAAACAAAGCGGACTGTGCTGAAGGTTATCCGAGCTTGAGGAACGTATATGCTCGCGGCAATCGGAGGTCTTTCTAACTGGCTACCCCATTAAGGAATGGAACTTCCCTGATAATTAGAGACGCATTGGTTCCGATCATGAACTATGCCATTGAAGACGGACCTTCGTGATCTAGTATAGAGAGCGTACTGAAACTAGAGAACACGCTCTTGGGAACTAGAAGTTTTTTCTGAAAGTAAATACTCGTTTCGAAATGTTTTAACGTTTCCCCTGAAGACATCAATTTCCCTTTCTACTGTTCGACATCTCAGACTTTTTGGAAAACACTGCAGGCATTCTGCGACCCAGGCAAAGCATCTTGCTGATGTGCTTAGTGTACTAGAAGTGAAACCTTGGAAGGGAGTTATGGCCCAAGGGAGTGGCTTCGTTTGTCCGCCCTTTAAGACCCACTTGGCATGCGTCTTCTCCGATGAATGTATACGAGGTAATCTGGTCAAGTTCCTGCACATTCTCAATGCGCCTAGAGATACAGTGATATTTGACATAACGGATGGTAACTTTATCGTGAGCAACTTGTGAAGTTGAATTGCGGCTCTCATGATCTGGCAGTCGCAATGAACGCCGACGGAAGGCGTTTTTATGTCGGCTAACTGCTCTATTTGGTCTGCACAACTGACGATGAACGAGCTTCCGCCTTCATTGCATTGGTGGTCTACGTCCTGCCCATGTTGTGGTATGGTTCCAAGCATCCCAACCTGACGTTTCTTCTGCAAGCGTGCTCACAGAAAATAGAGAAACTGGCCCAAGACGGAATCGCCTGGGATGTCGAAGATGCGACCGTAACCTCCAAGGTGAGTTTTCAGCTGTTTCGTTTGGTCATTTTACGAGAGTATTAAAACTATTTCTTAGCTAATGCCACATTCACTTCCTGATTCTTTAATACGGTACTGTCAGGAGTATTGGGTGTGATGTAAACTTAATATTAGAATGAGCGCCTTGCTGGGGTGCGGATTATCTGTCTTTCAGAGTAGAAGTGTGTGGGGACACAAACGCAGAAGCCTCTCCTTGTGAAATTCCGCTGGACATGCTCGATAAACGTCTCAAATTGCTGTACAAGCTTCTTTAAATAAATCAACATAAATATTACGTTGGTAATTAGAGACATTTGTAGACATGCATAGTAAAGAGACATGTGTAGACATGCACTTGTTTAGGTTTACTACATCAGCTGCGTTGCTGACTCGCCTGCAAGACTGTGATGCAGGATGCCCTGCAGTTCAATTGATACAGCGACTGCTCATGGAGCCCTCACTCCGGAGATCGCATTAATTTTAAAAAAACAATTCTTAATGTGACTCATTCAAGAGGCTAATTGCCAATTCTCCACTGTGATTCTTGCAGGGTGCATTAAGTATCCAGTCAGTGCAGGTGTCATGTGAGACCATCTGAGCTGGGAATGCTGGAATACATGTCGGCAGCGGCAACAACATAGCACACCCTTCGTGGTGTGAAGGAGACCTCACGATTTTCGAACGTTCCGGGGTTCAACATTGTCTGGAGTTTTAACCCCGATCATTAGCACTGCGCATTGCATGGCGTTGGTTGCCAGTTGGCAGAGCTTTCGCACTCAAGCGTTGGTGAGGATTACAATATATTAGATCCGACAAGGCACAAAGAGGTGAGCGAACGGTTATGCGCCTTGATGACTCCTCAACGTTTTAACCGACCACTACAAGCCCTAAAGCACAAAATATACTTCAAGGCAGCAGAAGGGCTTACTGGTTATTGTACCACTGTCTGGCATGCCTGAAGATTGTGCTGCCAGAGCCCTCCTGCCATAACTTTGAATGTTTTGTCTTGGCTCTGTATACGTTGTGCAAAAAGTGTGTATCAAAGGAGGGTCTTGTCATCAGCACTTGAAAATTGAATGAACGTTTTATGATTGTAGAATACTTCTACGGCAAAACCCTCATGAGTTCAAAGTACACACGCTTCTGTATCTCGCCAAGGCAGCTCCCCCTAATGGTCCAATGTGTGCATCGTGATACGTTGCATACCAATGTAACATGGGCGTCCTCCTGAAGCTAGCGTCATCCTCAAATGAAGTGGCGTTCCAGATTTTGTCTGGTACCTTTCTTTGCAACAACTTTATATAGCTGAGGAGTAAGGCATCGGACGAGGTCGAGGAGCTCCTCTATAGGAAAGAGCAGCAAAACAAAACAATCTGCTGCTTTTTGGGAAGCAAAGGAAGGTGCATCTGTACGTTTTCGAACTGGTAAGAAAGCTTTCCTCGGGGAAAGTGCAGCATGTTGTAGAGTATAACAAGGTGCACGTTGCGGGCAACACTGTGAACAGAACTAGGTACTGGCTTCCGCCAAGACGCGACTCAACAGCTGCCAATTTCAGAAGTAAATTACTATGATCAAAACAGATCCTGTCTGCAACTGATGTCGACGGTGACAACGGCGTGTATATCTTGTCGTATGCCTACGTCCTGGTTCACTTTAGTGGTGTGAATCACTTTAAACTCACACAGAAGCAGTGCAGGAAGACTTTGTAGCAGCATCCTGAACCTACCCATTCATGTATGTATCTAAAAACATGGGTAGTAACATTATTTTTGCCGAACGCTGACACAGGTACGAGTGGGCATAATCCTGCGCTACCTTTGTATGGCCGGTGCAACAAAAATATTTTCAGACAACCAGAACAGGACACGCAATCCACTGATGTACTTCCGCGAAAAAGTCATGAGAGCAATAGTTATGGCGCAAGACTATTTAGTATGCAACGATTGCATCTGCTCTCAATTACGGGAAGAAATGTGTCCACTATTTTAATGAGATGAAATCGGTACTCCATTGGTTGAAAGAATGACGAGGGGCACAGTAATTCAATCAGCCTCTCCTTTGCTTTCGTCCACCTTGCCGGCAGGAGGTGCGCAAGAGTTGTGAAAATGGGGACTGCTCATTTAACATTTGTCGTGCAACGTAGACTTTTCACTAACTAAGTTGTTTCTTTGGGAAAAGTCTATATTCCTACGTGTTCTGTCCAGGCTGTTTAAACAGAATAGTGTTGTGGACCATTTGCAGCGTGTGAACCATTTGGGAACAATTTGCCGCATGACTTTTTTATTTGAACGAAAAAAAAATATACGTGTTGTACGCAAGCACATTCCTTAAAATATTCCTCGAAATTAAAAAAAAAACATTTTTCAACAGTTGGTTTGAGTCTTATATGGCACAAATATTATATGGTAAATAATCCACGACAATCACGGAAAATGGTGCGTTTGGACATCGGCAGTTGTGCTGTTATTTCACAATACGGCGATGACGATCAACTAACATGTGCCGATTGTGCGTCATACGGTGATGCCCCAAGAAGTGACATGTGGCGAGATCGGCATCTTATTGTCGCGAGGGCTACGACTTCACGTCACGCACACCTGCACTCACCAGAGCTAGCACCCAGAAGGTACTGATGTTTCACGCTCCGAAACACCCATTTGGCGCCGCCGGCACCAAGTCTTTCTTGAACCAGAGTTTAACCGACGCTGCTTGAAATACCTCGTCGCTGTTTCATTATAGACCCGTCAAAATTCCTCTTACAGAAGTGTCATATATGACCCAGATATATTTGACATAGGGCCGTATATGGACATATAAGTAGACATATATGCTCATATATTCCCATACAAAGGCTGAAATCAGGCCAGATATGGTAAGGTGACACCATATATGACGACATATATTGCCAGATAAGGTCATATATGGTGCCAGTGGCTGAAATATATAACAGTATAGGATGCCTGATACTCCTGTATATGGCACTATATTGTGCCAGTCAACATGTAGATGCAGGTAGCACTCCGCGTCGGCCGGTATTGGGAGTACGCCGGCCCGCCCATGGTAACAGGATGGCAGCGCCTGGCCATGGGTACCGGGGAGCCACAAGCCCCGGCCGGCGTCGGGGTTTTGTCTTGCTCATTGGCCAGTCCAGCCGTAGAAGTTACAGTGACTAGCCGGCATGGGGTTTTTGCTCTCTTTGCTGGCTAGTCATTCCATGGAGGTTTCAGTAACTGGCCGGCATCGGTTATTTGCTGTCTTTGATGGCCGGTATTTACGGAAGTTCAGTAACTGGCCGGCACCAGTATTTCGCTGTCTTTGATGGCCAGTATTTACATGGAAGTTTAGTAACCGGCCGGCATCGGTATTTTGCTGTCTTTGCTGGGCAGTATTTACATGGAAGTTCAGTGACTGTCCGGCATCGGCGCTTTGCTGTTTGCAGGCTGGCGAGCCCCGGGAACTTCCGTTTACTGACCGGTATCGTTCTATTTTTTTTAGCCTTTTTCACTTTGCAGTCACGTCATTGACATTCCGACAAACTGCGGCGATTCATATGTAGCGAGTGGAAATGTTTGCGTTGATCAATCCTTCGTACATGACTGCCGACGCTGGCGTATTTGATCCCACCATGGCAAGGCTGACGTGTTTTATCGCGAAAACGCGAAAAAAAAAACAATGCCGTGAGGAAAGTTTGGAGTCCAGGATTTCAGAATCTGACCGCGTACACCACAAAAATTAAATTGTACAACGCCGAACGACACTTTTTTCAGGAAGTTAGTTTAATTTGATGTACTATACTTAAGGTCTGGCGTTATACGCACGTGTTTGTCTCTGATAAAAAATAAAAACGGTATATCGGAGCCTCGAAAGGCGGAAGAGAAGGGGGGGGGGTTGATTTCCTCCCTTCGCCGTATTGTTTACTGGTAAGCTAGAATGTCTGGAAGGGCGCGGTGCCCCTCCATCGCCGACGCCACTGTCGGTACATGCGTGCTGAGAGCTGGACCTGACAAAAACAGCGATTGGTTGATCAAGCAGGTCCGTAGCTTTCGCAGTTCGTACCCAGAAAAAAATTTGCTGTCCACCAAAGACCTCCAGTTTCTATCTAAACGATAGGGGTGAGGGAGAGTGATGAATTGTAAGAGTTTTCTTTTTCGTTCTTTGCTTTTTTCTTTTGTCTTTTCCTTTTCTCTTCTCTTGTCTTTCGCTTTTTTTCTTGTATTTCGTGCTATTTTTTCTGCTTATCACGATCTGGCATGTCCATCTAGACGTTGAAGAGAAGAATAAAGAAGTCGAATACACAAGAGTTATACGTTCAGCGCGTGTGCTTGTCTTTCTGAGTATCTGGTGTGTGATTGTTTCCCTGCACTGTCACCGTACAATATGCAAAAATGAATAATGACATTGGCATATTTGTCGTGCCAAAGCCTGTCACAATTTTTCCGAACTTTGATATCCACGAGATCACAATACCATTGTTTCTGTTGTAGTGGCACGGCAGAGTCTATACTTGTTTTGCTCCAGTCTTTGTAAGGGGGACGCTGTAATCTCATTCTACTCAATTATGGTGTACTAGATAGCACTATATTTGCAGAGCTAGTCTTCGGTTTTTGTAGTTCCATCGAAATATATTTCAGCGTTTAAGTTACTTGTTATTTAGCATGTCAATTTACAAGCTTATCTAGATTTAAGGCAGCAAATATCTTGCCAGCACTCATGCTACGTTTTTGAAGTATATTGCGTTAACATAATTGACCCAACCTTTGATTTTTATTTGTCAGTGCCTCAAGGGAAGCAAGGAGAAGGAGTGGATCCCCGCCCCTGCCCGTTTCGATCTGGATGAGTATCTACCGGCGTGCGGTTGTGTATCACTACTGCGTGGTGCGCGTTAAAGACCCCAGGCTAGCGGTTGTACTGCGCTGGCTAAATTACTCTACATCTGAGACAGCAGACGCCCACTGAGGTAATTAAGGTAACTTCCGACTGTATAAACATACACACAATTTTTTTTGAGGAGTAGGATTATGTAGAGAGGCTAGTGGGTTTTTCTATGGGTACGAGGCTGTCCGAAGTAAGGTCAGAATGGAAAAAAAACACTACCAAGTTCCGCCTGGTCCCAAACAGCCCCTATAATGAGCAAGGAATTCAGAAGAATAGTAATACGAAGGATTTACGCAGGCAGCCACACTTTTTGAGTTCGCAATAACATTTGATTATGATCACAAATATTCCTGCTTTGCTCAGGTGGCCTAGTTTACACACCATATTGGTGATCTTTAGCGCAGCAGGAAGATTGTTTATCAGAATTAAACGTCATTGTTAACTGAACAAATGTGGCTGCCTGTGTAAGTCCTTCGTGCTTTTATTCTTTTTACTTCTGTGTTCATTATTTCATTTTTTTTCTCATGATTTAGTCCTTTAGTTTTTGTTTCTTATGTATTCATTATTTTATTTTTGTATTTTTATGAGGTTTTAGTTAAAGATATGATGCCCTCGTCATTTCCTAGTCCGGGAAACAGTGATGACCTCGTCGTGTTCAAGGAGCAGTGATGACCTTTTTATCTTGTATTGCTTCCGCGGCGAACAACGGTGTCTGTGTGCGTGTGTGACGTGTTAATCACACGGGAAGATTTGGCGACCGAACGGAAAAACAAGGCCAGCGAGGAGCGACTGGGGGCTTTGAACATCGCACGGTGCAAAGGACTTCGACGACGACGCTAGCAAACAAGCCTTTGTCAAAACTGCTGTGCTCGACCGGAGAGTTGAATGAGGACTGTGACTCTGTGAGTAGGAATAAACGACTTTGAATCTTTCGTATAGTTTACATCTAAATTGTTGCCTTCGGTTTGTTTTATTTCAATAGGTGTATTTTTGCTATTACATTTTTAGTATATTTTAATGTTTGTCCTGCTATATTTCAGTTTTGTTTCTTATCATTTTTTTCTTGAATGGGGAAAGTACTTCTTTAGAGTTTTGGCGCTTTTATAAATAAACGTTTTTTGCAAACCATATTCTCGGTCTGCGCCCTCGACAACCAATCCCGCCAAAGGGCTGCTTAGTTTCCGACGTCGAATGATATGTTACAATGTTTCTGAGCTAGTGATCGCCTGCATTCTATATTTGTAGCATACATATTTGTCGGAATGACAGATTCCGAATCGGACCAATAAGGATTGGTCAGTGGCCTATTCTGTAGATATAGCTACGTAAACACACGTTTGGCAGTGTGGGATAGCAGTAAAATGCATATAATGTGGATATTCATAGAAATGTATCAAATGATCCCATGTCTGAACCTGGAAAGTATGGTACCTACCTCATGGCAATAATTTTCATCTGATGCTAGAAGAAGCATCACATGAAAATTGCTTTTTATGGAGTGGGTAGCCTATTTGCCAGGCCCAAACACGGGATCATATAAAGAAGTCTATATATGCTATGTAAGGAATTGGTCACATATGTGTATATAAGGAATGGGGCAGATATGACAATATCCATCCAGATATGGCCTGACTTCGCATATCTGGCCATATCTGCCCAAATCCTTATATATCCATATCTGTATTTTTTCATATAAGTCCAGATATGACAATTTTGTAAGAGTCCCGACGTCCCTTGGATTGATATTAGAGCTCAAGGTCGGCAATACTTCGTCTCCTTTCCGTTTTTTTTTATGTCTTCTTTCGGGCAAAGCGAGCGCCTCAGGGCCACGTGAGGTTGGATATATCAGACGTCACTTTATTTTCGATTACGCTCACGTTGTTGCGAAACCGGGGGACGCACCACTAACAGCTGCCTTTGTAAATTTGGCGTTTATGATGTCTGAGGTATTGCTGGGAAATCACAAACAATGTTTGGGATTTCCGGTCGCTTATACAGAACTTACGGCTTATGCAATGGCGCTTGACAGGAGGGACCCACATGCAGAGCAAGCTCGAGACGGAAATTATGCCCTATCCTTTATAACAGAGTGGATAGAAAATGTCGGAAGCGGAGATATAGGGCTTGTGTGAATCCATATAAAGTGCGAGCAAACATAATTGCTGCTGTGCATTGTATAAGTCACTAGTGTGTGCCATACTATGCAGTGAATCGTTAATTAAGTAGAGTTAGGTTGTGTTCTTTGTTTCTAAATTAGTCCACTATGAGTTGAGAATTTAGTTTTGGGAGACTGACATTTGGCAGTGCATAACTATCAAACTTTAATGTCTTGTTTTTAGCAGTGTTGTTGCTGCATTCGTCTCCCTAATTGGGGTAAGGTCTTTGGATCAGTATGTTAGTTTCGTGCAATCAGGAAAACAGGTTTGCAAATCTTCATTTCAACCAGCTATCGTTAAATGTAATCGAGTGTTGCATATTTTTCTCAAGTTACTGTGGATTTTTTCGGGGCTCGTGTGGACTTGCATTGCACAGTCCTTATTTTGTTTCTTGACTGCCCTACAGTTTAGGTGGTGCACTCCTTTTTTGTGCCAGAGCAAGGTGTAATGTTGAAGAAGTGGATATTCACCTGTATCAACAAGTAATAAATGCTTTCTGATGTAAAGTTCGACCTACATATGAGGACCTGTTTTTATTCTCTTGTCAAACACCAAGAAAGGGAAAACCTTCAAGGCAATCCACTGTCACTTGCAATATAATAAAATTCTAAATAGCCTGCACAAAGCTCTCTTCCTAACATTAAGGTAATATGTTGACTTACAGCTTCCTTGTAAATGACTATAAACACTGTTTGGGAAGCTACAGGCTGTCAGTGCTGACTGAAAACTATCTTGACGCGGTTGAATCATTAGAAAATGATCAACCATAAAATATTATCTTATTGAGTGATCTCATGGCCTCAGTTGTGTTGAGGTATAGTTGACTGCCTAACATTCAGGTTCGGTCAATGAAATGGCATATTAAATGTGCACTGACGAGCTCTACAGAATGGGCGTGCAGGGCTTGAATTAAGGCATTTAGGAGAGGACTGCACTATTCATAAGACGCTCCAGGAAGAACGTGCTTTTGTCTTAAAATTTGTTCTAGGATGTGCTTGGTGTCTTCTTTGAAACTATTCTTTTCAATGTTATCCGGTGCTTTTTTTTAAATAATATATTACTGAATATAAGATCAGTTAAGCAGGCATAGAAAGAGATGCCATTTTTTCTAATGCGGAAAGAATAATAAAATAAGCATGCCGCCCTCATATAAGTTCGCGTGCACCGTATGGTTTCATTAACCCTCGCACTGCTTGGTTACAGAATGTAATACCACTAAACCAACGATTATATGGTACGAAACTGGTTGGGGTGGATACTGAACAGATGACCCAGGGTTCTAAAGCTCGTGCTACTGAACCTAGGAATCATGGGTGCAATCCCTGCCCTGGCTGGCATTGATGTCGATGAGAATCGTACTAACAAGCATTTGTGCCACCTTCATGATGAACACTAGAGGACAAGGCTAGCTGTCGTACCAGCCTGGATAAATTGCTCAGCTGCAGCCTTAAACAATGTTGCCACACTTCATAGGAAGAATAACCTTATATTGTATAAACACTCCACAAAAGTTTCTTTTCAGTGCCGGAAATGCTACAAAGAGAACTCAGTGTGTCGTATGGTTGGCGGTCCACCATAGCCAGGGTGACCTTCTATTTTTGTTAAACCATACACATAGTCATCTGCGCCAATCTCTTTTAGTATGGATGTATAAAATGGCTATATTTGGATCAGTGCTCTCGTAAGTACTTAAAAAGGGGGTTGAGGTCACCTGCTTTCCCCTGTTCCAATGCCACTGTTATTATTATGAGGGGACCAGTGTTACCTTGGAACACTTTGCACTCACGTTTTCTCAACTGCACTTCCTGTCGGCTTTTGTATTTTCCCAACACAGCTTCCCTTACAGTTTAGAAGAAATAGACAATAAGAGGATTACTTTCCTTGCGAAAAAGCGACGTTGTGTGGGTCTTTAAGTAGTTGCTTAAAATGTACCTCAGTGGAACCACATTCGGTCTAGTTCAGTCAGTCCACATTCAGTCACGTCCAGACCACCAACTGTTTGGTGGTCTGGAAGCACTGTGCACGCGGCCATCTTAATATCGTCAAATATCTGAGTTTCGGTTTATCAGCAGCTGCAAGGCATTGACGCTTTTGCACTAATTGCAATTCGAACGCTTTATTTTTTCTGACTTCCGATCACCCAACGTGGACAAAGGACTAGGCCGTCATGCGCTTTACCTCTGAGTACACTTTCAATTCTTTTTTCGTTGGTAATAAACATCAAGGTGTACTATTTAGCGGTAGGCTGATCCATGCCAATATATGCGACTGAAGCTTTTTTTTTTTTTGCGGAAAGATTTATATTCTATGGGAAATTGTGCCCGGGCATTGTTTTTCATGCGTTGCAGAAGGGAGAGCGCCTTTAGAGCGCGCGACACTAGAGCGCCGACGTTAGAGCGTACGACTCAAGGGCGCTGCGACAGTAGCGCGCCTGACACTAGAGCGCACGACAGAAGTGCGCACGACCAGTTGAGCGCGCGACACGAGAGCGCACCTCATTTGAGCAAACACAGAAAAATGTGTGATGTACCCGCGCCTCCACAGACAGAACAAAATTGTGCGACTCATCGGATTGAAGCATTGGTGAATTTTAGTTCATTAAATATAGCTTTAATAAAAATAAAAAGGGTACGACTCTTTCTAACCAATTGTTTACTGAGATCGGATAGAAAAGGGGGCAACGGACTGGGCTGGGGCATATTGGTACCGGTAAAGTTTGCAGTTGAGTGTAGCAGCGAGTTTAAGATTTCTTCACAGTGCTGCGGTACGCCTCTCGGATATTCTATTAACAGTTTAGATTTTGCAATATTTTGTCTAATCTTGAAATGTATTTGGACTCCGACCTATTAGGTGGCTATTTAGACACCCCTGGTATACGCTTAGATGGTATGTTGGCGTCGATGTCCGTAATGAAGAAAGATCATCGCTAAAATGTATCTGTAAAAAACTGATCGAAGGAAAGCTGAGCGCAATTTTATCGCATGTAGATCTTTCCAGCCTTTTAACTGATACAGGAAAAACTCCCCTGAAAATTTGTGATATACAAAATCAAAGAACTAATGAAGCCTTCATCAGTTCTTTCATTTAAAAAAACGTTAGAGAGAAAGTTAAAAAAAAATTAGAGAAAAACATGGCTGCTGACAATGGCTAGGTCACCGGCAATGTTTTCTGTTTTTTTTTTCTGCAAAAATACACTCTGCAGATATTCTTTTTTTCTTGTTAGCGTTTTGTAGCACATTGTGGTTTGTCATATGCAAACATTTCGTCGACTTATTTCGGAATGTCACTGCTAAATTCCGCGGCACACATCCCTGCCAATTTTACATAAAACACGCGATGCCCGAAGAAGTGGTCGGTCAGGTCGGGCCACTCGCGCTAGACTGGCTCTACGCTCTCGCGACGGGCGCTCTAAAGGTCTATTCACACGACGCACCTTGTTGGCGAATCTTGCCGCGAAAGTAGGTTTCGGGAAACAAATTCCCCGTCTGACCTCGACCGAAAAAGTGGCACGCCTTCGAAATAAGTGGTGCGTGGTCCTATTCGCTGAAACCTCACCGAGGCCTGTCAATTACCCGAAGGAAAAACGCGGATGCCGCCAATGTCCGCTTGACTTCGCTATGACGTCTGACCTTCGAGGAGGAGCGAGCTTTTGAAGGAGTCTCAATTTTGGCCGATTCCGTATCGGAGCCAAAGCCGAAAGAAAAAAAAAAGCGAACATGGCGACCGACAAGCGGAGAAGCGGTGCATACGCGCGACGAGTCTTGTTCCTACTCGGTTGCAGGTAACGGCGCTTTAGCAGTACGGGTTGGTGGCGCGGTGCAGAGTCATCAACAGTCGCGACGAGTGCAAGCACCGCATATATAGCCTCGTTTACATGAAAGCGACTTCAGCGCATTGATTTCACTCGTTCTTCGAACGAAGTCGACGCGGCAACGTTTACATGAATGCGCACCGAGTATATTTTGATGGGTCTTTGTTATAACTTTGTGATTTACTAAATTTTTATATATGTCTATTTCGTATATCTTGTATTACTGCGCAGCAGTTTTTCCACCATTGTGTTCTTGTTTTATGTGCAACCATTGCTTTTTGTAGCGTTATTTATGTTTACCGCCCACCCTGCTTGGACCTCGAAAGGTCCGCAGAAGGTAATAAATAAATAAATAAATAAAAACACGAAGGTGGCGCCACGCCGTGTCAAAGCTCGAAGTTATGCAGTTCCGGCAATAGCCGCACCACGTTTTCCGCTGCATCGCACTGGAGGCTTTCGACGCGTTCAGTGAACGCAAAGATCGCGCCCGCTGTCTCCGGAGCTGTGGAAAAAGTTCCCAGGCAGCACAAAACGTCGTGGAAACGTCGAGAAAAAGTCCCTGACGTCCGTGATGTCCCGCGTGACTTCGATCACGTTTTTTCGATGTTGAGGTGACGTCCTTATTTAACGTTCCGTTAGAGTCCAATCAGTGACGTTGTGACGACGTGTTATTTCAACTCAAACGTCGTCAACGTTCCCACGACGTCCATGCACGACGTTCAGGCAACGTCCAACGCTCACGTTTCTTTGACGCTGAAGTGAAGTTCATAAATGACGTTCCATTATCGTCCTGTCCGTGACGTGCTGGCGACGTCATGTTTCAACTTCTACATCGTCATCGTCGCCACGACGTCAAGACAAGACGTTTTAGCAGCGTCGAACACTCACGTTTCTTCGACGTTAAAATAAAGTCCATATAGTAACGTTACATTATGTTCTCGTCAGTGACGTTTCAGTGGCGTCGTGTTCACCCCTAACTGTCGTAAACGTAATACAGGACGTACTGGCAACGTCGACCACTCACGTTTTGTTAAACGTTGAGGACATATTTAAAATACGTTCCATTTTGTCCTGTCATTGACGTCCTGGCGATGTCATACCACAACCTTCGTTTTGTGCTTTTTTTTAGCTTTTCCAGTTCCATCTTTAGCCGCACAATCCCGTATAATACGCGTTCACTGTTAAAAGCTTAATTACATCTGTGATCAAGGTGACACTGCTCAAGAGCCGCAAGCAAAACTTAATTTCTGAGAGCTTGAGAAATTTATTTCATTTCATTTCATTTCATTTATTTATCCTTAAGGGCCCGGGTGGGGCATTACATAAGGGGGGGAGTAGACGAGAACTAAAATATACTTTGACACTTGAAAACGACAAAAATAGGAAAAGGAGAGAGTCAAAATAACAATAGTAAAAAACACAAAGTACTGATATGGTTTAGTCGGGAATGGTTAGTGGTTGTGTAAAGAGACTTCCTGGCGAAACCTTATTGGGTCAGTGATGACTACAATGTCGTCGGGAAGGGAGTTCCAGATGGCTATTGCATGAGGGAAAAAGGAAGTGTTGAAGGCAAGCGTTTTGCCTGCAATACGCTTGATGCATTGACTGTGATTAAGGCGTGATGATACTCGGTCTGGAGGAGCAAGAGGGGTGGTATGGGAGTATGGATAGTTATAGTAGAACTTATGCAATACACATAACCGAGAGTTCAATCTTCGACTGGACAGTAAGGGTAGTTCTAGAGTTTCTTTAAGTTGGGTTACACTGATGTCATGAGTATAAGCTGGTGCGATGAATCGGGCTGCGCGGGTTTGTATGCGTTCCAGGTTATCAGAGAGGTAAGCTTGAGAAGGGTGCCAGATGGATGACGCATATTCAAGCTTTGGTCGAACGAATGTTATGTATGCAAGTTTCTTAAGGTGACTGGGCGCGGACTTTAAATTACGTTTCAGGTATCCAAGTGTGCGTGATGCCTCAGCTATAATATTATCGACATGTAGAACCCAAGAAAGCGTTGAGGTTAAATTCACTCCTAAGTACTTATATGAAGTTGAAGTATTAATTGGGGTGCCGCCGAGTGAATATAAATACGTATCTGTAGATTTTCTCCGGGTAAACGAAACTACTTTACACTTGTCCAGGTTCAGAGGCATAAGCCATTCTTCACACCAGGTATTCATTTGTGTTAGGTCGGCCTGCAATATGAGATGATCTGAATCATTTGTGAGTGGGCGATATATCACGCAATCATCGGCGAATAGCCTAATTTTCGAAAGGATGTCATGAGGAAGGTCGTTTATGTATATTAAGAATAGTAGTGGGGAGAGTCCTGCACCCTGGGGAACTCCTGATGCTACTTTACAAAGGGGTGATTTGTGATTATTAGCCAATGTGAACTGAACTCTTGAGGTGAGAAAATCCTGAATCCAAGCGATGATGGTCGAATCAATACCAAGAACTGAAAGCTTGGTGAGTAGATGACGATGCGGAACACGGTCGAAGGCCTTCGCGAAGTCGAGAAATATTACATCTGCTTGGTAATTATTATTCATGTTAACAAGTAGGTCATGAGTAAACTCTGCAAGTTGGGTTTCACACGAGAGACCTTTACGGAAACCGTGCTGGAGTGGGTAGAAAAAATTAATTGAGTTAAGGTGACTTATTATGTTCGAGCTGATTATATGCTCTAATAGTTTAGAAGGAACGCTTGTTAAAGAAATGGGGCGATAATTAGATACAAGTGATCGATCACCACTTTTATGGACGGGGATGATTTTTCCAATTTTCCAGTCTTTTGGGCTTTGGCGATCTGAGAGTGATTGGGAGAAAATTAGTGATAGATACTCACTTGAAACAATATTGGTGCTTTTAAGGATTTTGGTGCTGGTGTTATCCATGCCAGCAGATGATGATAGTTTTAGTTTGTCAATTAAGGCACTTATTCCAGTAGATGAAATGACAATAGGTGGCATGATGGCACTAGACAATGAACAGGGAGATGCTACTTCACCAAGGCCTCCGTCCGTGAAAACAGAAATGAAAAAGTCGTTTAAGGCTGTCGCGCTTTCGTTCTCAACGATGGGATCTTTATTGCTGTCTGTCAACGACAAAGATTGGGAGTGATATTTAGGTGACAGGAGTTGCCAGAATCGGGTTGGGTTAGAACGAAGAATGGAAGGCATGTCGGAAGATAAAAACTTTTCCTTGGCCCGTTTAATATTTTTTGCATATTCCTTTGAAAGTTGACTGTGTGTGTCCCAGTCTTGAACGTGACCAGTGCGCTTAGCTTTGCGATACATACGTTTCTTTTTGTTTCGTAGTATTTTTAGTGTCTTATCAAACCAGGGGTGGTTCCCGTCGGATTTAATAAGGACTGTTGGTATAAAAATATAGATTTATACATTAATTTATTTATTTCAAGATTCTATTATTTGCACATGGGATTACGCTAGGAAGGGAATATACAAAACGCAATGTGCACTGAAGGGAAAAAAATAATATGAAGGCCTGTTGGGAATATCATTTCCTTTACATGTGCCTGTTATACTTTTGATTTGTTTAAAAATATTGTTATGGTTTTAATTTGCGAAGTCACGCCAATGGAAGTGAAGCCCATGACGTCTAGAACGGATCTAATTATACCATTCTTGATTTTTTGCAAGCGCGTTGTCGTCTTGCTTGGGCCCTGGGAGGCGCCACAGGCGCGTCGCCACACTATCCCCTCTCCAGGTGATTTCAGGCATGAATCATTTCCTAGGAGCATGCATACTGCTCCGCGACCACCTGGCATTGTTTTAAGGTTCGGCGATTTCTCTTCGTGTTATGTTACCCATGCTCACTTCCGCACAACCACAAAATTCGTATCAACATCACAGTTCATTTACAACACCAACTTTCAGCACATCAGCACATTATCGCTTTCGGTAGATTGGTGCGCAGTCTTGTTACGTGACTGTCCAAACATATCTTGCTTTCTTTGGCACTGATAACGTACCCCAACAAAAATCGCAGGCTGGCACACACACTATATCGGAGCACAATTTCACTGCACACTTGCGCATTTTTGAACACTACTCCAAAAAATAAAATACCCGGCAATATCGAAATCCGGTAGATACTGTCAACTGTTTGTGTAGATTGGCACTCATGATGCCAACCATTGAATGGCCCAGATGACGGTCCAAAAAGCGTTCAAGTCCAGCCCGCACCTACGTGTCGGAAAATAAAAAAAAAAGCCGGCGTCAACGCGGCGCGAGAGAGAGGGGAAAAGGCAGGCAAAGGACATGCCAGTGGCATCTCCATTTTGGCCCATGCGGTGCGTCGGGAAAATCGGCAAGAAGAGGGCGAGAGAGAAAAATGGGGGAAGATAGTTGCGACGAAAAATCTGCTAGCGTTCCGGGTGCATGTATTTTCTCAGTCGTTCCCAAAACATTTCACTGATTTCTACGTTGGCCCAGAGAAAACAGCTCTGGGACCCGGTCCAGCTTTTTCCGAAAGTCAGTCACTAGGACCGGCCGTCATGTCTATGGGGCCTGCGAGGCAGGCTACTTGTCGGCGCGATTTCTTCTAGTCTGCATACAGTGGAAGTGCTGCGATTCGATTTCTTTATAATGCTGTCCAGACTGAGTCGCTCAAGTCGCCCCTATGAAGAAGTTGGTGATCGCCAAAAACGCCGTCGTGTTCAGTCACGGCTCGCGGACCATTTTCAAGGCCATGACGCTTCACACGTTGAGTCGTATTACTACTCGGATCAAGGTGCCTGTGAGGATATGAATGACGCCCCCCGAAAAAAAGGGGGCAGTGCAGGTAAGGGTGCGTCAAGTCCAGTCTCCGATCACGGCCCTTCAGACGTCTCTGACGATCCCAGTCAAGAACGCCCAGCGGACGGGATCCCACTTGTGAAACCATTCCCGTGCACGCAGCGCGAGTACCAGCTACGTGCAATGGGGTGGGTAAAGCACGCGCGTCAGCGGATTAGTCAGAAGCAGAACAAGGGAAGCGGTGGAACATTCCGCGCAGCGTGACATCGTCCGTTGTTCATTTCTTTACGTGAATTTGTTTGTTTTATATACGTCTGGCTGCCACATCCAGGGATGTCTTCTGGCGGCGCTCCACAGTGCATCTCGCGTCTGAAAATGCTAAAATAAACAGTTTGTACCTGGCCTGTTGTTTTAGTTAATTCCTCCGTACTTGCATGAGAGCAACTTGCCTTCGCAATAACTCAGAAAGTAATTTTTTCTTGTCTTGAGTTGGGGGGGGGGGGGGGGGGGGGGTGGACACGTCTTCCCCACGACGCCTAGAGAACGTGATTTGGAATGGTTTCTCGACGTCCTATAAACGTCGTTGGTAGTCCGTATGTCGTAAACACACGTATAATAAACGTCGAAGGAGGACGCAACGGCCCACTGAGGCGTGCACGTGATGTGTGACAAACGTCATTGGGAACGTTTTGTCAACCTTCTGTGCACCTTTTCTCGTGGACATTTAAAGGTTTCATCGACGTCGAAAGAAGGTAACGTCCGGACCTTCGACGTTGTACGACGTCACGTTATAGACGTCTTCGACGTTCTTTTCACGTTTTCTTCACGTTTATTTGCTGCCTGGGTTACGAGACGTAAGAGACATCACAACCCAAGCGCTTCGGGCTCGAGGCCGGGCCGCCTGGTAACTCTGGAGCAAAGGCGACGTGTGTGCGCACGCTTTGAGGAAGCCTCCGCACCCTCCGCGCTTTGCCGCGCCAAACCTCGCCGCGACCGGACCAACCGGACCCCGAGTCCGAAAGGCTCCTGCTCAGCCAGGAACGGCACCGAGGTAGGAGCTGCTCGTTCTGTTCTACCAAGTGCTCTACAGTGCTCGGAGCTCTCGGTGTCGTTCGTGCTTCCGCCGAAGTCTTTGGGACCCCTTCGGACGCGCAAGTCGTACTTCGCAAATCTTGGACAGGTCCGCCCTCATCGAGCAGCTCCCCTATATTCCACTTATTTATGATGCCAATAAAAGCTCGCGTTTGTTTTTGGGAAAACATTGCATACGACGATACGGGACCGCTCTCCGCGCCGCCGACGAGGTTAGCCGCCACCATGTTCTCAGCTGTTCACCAGCTCCCGCAGCGAGCGCCTTCCCATAATCTTTCCCGTTCCAAAATGCGATGCGACCTCCGCGCGCGCTAACGTCGCCGCGCTTTCAAGTCCCGCGCTCTAACGTCGCGGCGCTCTAGTGTCGCGCGTGCTAACGTCGTGGCACTCTTCTGTCGGCGCTCAAGTGTCGTGCACTCTAGTGTTGTGCAGCCCGAATCGAAGGTTTATCGCTGTATCCGCAGCGAAACCTAGCAACTCGTTGGCATTCCATTTCTCGCACGAAGGAAGCTCGGTCGCTCGTTTGCATGGGGTCTTTGCTGGTCGGGTCCTTGGTTTTGTTTTCTAGCCGCTACCAAGATGGCGGACGTAGTTCTCGACGAACTAATAGATGTCGCTCTACATTTCGGATACGGTATATTGTTACGAACACTAGAAAGTGAGTTGGAGCCACTTGGGCCAAAGTGGTCTCCTAACAGAGACAAATTAGGAGGCAAATGTAGCCCGTTGGGTTAAGTGTTCTCCTGACTGTAACCACTTGGGAGGCAAGCGGAACCAGTTAGGCCCAACTGGTCGTCTGACTGCGACTACTTGGAAGGGAAGTGCAACCACTTGGCTGCTCCAACTATACCTTTTTTCACCTTAAGAACCGTCGTAAAAAAAGTCTGCCTCCTCTCGGAGCATTACTAATTTCCCCTTTATACTGATAATTAAGATATATGTCCGTTAGTTTTAGATTATACACATGGTATCGTATCAAGACCTACACGTTCCAAATGCTAAAAGTACCGTTTTATTCCTCCCACGGCCAAATGTCGTAGGAACTGCTTCGCGCCACTTATGAAAAGTGAGAAAATTCTTTCTTTTCTCTTGAAGTGAAAACGGGTATAGACCCATTTACACCGAAGTGGACCTCAGGGGAAACCACTTGCTTGCAAGTGAAACCACTTGTAATACAACTTTGAATTTTCACTTGGGACCAGCTATTTCAGCTACGCCGTTGGCAATGACTGCGTGCCTTACAGTTCCGAGGCGGTGACCACGGTGTCTATTCCTCTCTCTTTGGGAAATGAATTCCGTGTTCCGGCGCTCGAAATGTGCCGGATATTTCTTCTGCTGGGGGACAACAGTATTGATTGGTCGTCGGAGATTTCATTCAGCTCGTCAAGTTCAAGCTCAGGCAAGCTCAAGCAGCCGCTATTTTTAACGATAGACCGTCTCGACGGGTCACTAAAAAATACCACTCGATCTTCCGCTTGTTGATTAGGAGCTGTGCCACTTAGCAGTTTTTCTCCTCCCTCGCAGGTATTGAAAATCGATCCGGATCTACCAGCGGAATTCACCACAAGCTAATGTATAAAAATATTTGTGTTTACCTAAATATTTAATTGAAACGACTACGTCATTTTTTAAAACATCATTTGCGACTTGGACTGGCAGCGCATTTTTTTAGCGTAATTTTAAGATCGACGAAAAACAATGACATTCAATATTTAATATCATGGATACTAATACCTTTTTAAATGATTTCAAGCGCGGTGGCTAAAATAGTAATTGCAGTGAATATTTAAAGTTCAAATGCATCGTAAAGCCAAATATTTATTTTTTTTATTTACCATTGTTTTGATAATCAGACAAATTACTATGACGATGATCACACCATATTTTCTATTCCGAGCGTGATAAAGATATAATTAAGACGGCACTCCTCTAACTCTAATCCTATGTCTGAAACAAGTATTTTCCCCTTATTTTGAATGATTTAGTCAGGTGCTCCGATCATCGCTTCCCTACGTGGTGTCAGTGTCCACTCTTTCTAATTCCGTTGCCACGGATGGTAGTCCCGAAAGTATCACGAGGTACACGTACTTGGCGAGCCGACGCAAGCCTCAAAAGCGTCAAAAACCTCGAAGCGCGTGTTTAAATTTCAAATCAAATTCTAAAAAAAAGGACAGAAGGTTTTTTTTGTAACGTATATCAAGCTAGAAATGCATGCGCGGGAGCTTTTCTACAACAGCGTGAATATAAAACACTTCGGTTTATTGCTATGTGCGTATATATAACTCCGATTTTGGCCGATTTAAAACAAGACATTGGACATCAAACATAAATAAGCTAGCTTCAACGAGGCCTGAGTTCAGATGCTTATACAAACACGAACTACTCACAAATACCCCAAGCGTAGTCGTTACGAACGTGAATAATCTTCAATGTCCTTAACATACTTCTTGCTTTAAATCTTGCTTTGTGGCGATGAAACAAAATTAATCTCTAATTTCGGAAAACGAGCAAGAATCTCAAAATACACCACCACCTTATTATTTACATATGACAATGACGTCGACGAAACTTTAATGCTTTCAGCGTATTATACCTTGTTTTATATTAAGTGCGTCCGCGATCAACACTCAAGCAGCAGCACAAAAATGTGCCTTGTTAAGGCGCTGGTTGTCCTTGTGCCTTTCCTATCCCCTACAAAACTAATCACGCATAGAAAACAAAGCAGGTTTACACGGGGATAGCGAACGCTATCAACGGATCTATAATGCTACCAACGTACATCATTCAAGAACTCTTGAAATGTATATTTTAGATTACAATATTGGTACTCACACAATCCTGTCGCTCTAAGAATGAACAGGAAGTTGATAAAACTCATCGCTGAAGTTCTCTACGGCACTGTAAGCTTTTACTATTCAGATTACATCAAACATTCTGCTGATATGCGAGAAAATATATAGTGCAACCTCAAATTTATACCTTATTTTTTTTTTTTTAATATGAAGCTCCTCACAAGGAAATGCACGTTGTTACTTTGGGTCATGCGAGGATCATATCATCTTTGCGTGAGACATTAAAACTCATGTTCAATACAATCCTCGATAAATTATGTGTCCATTTTATTCTTTAATTTTTGTAATAAAAAAGCCCTGCAACCGCGTATATCTGATGAGTAACCTATGCGATCGGTCAAAAAACTGAGTACCTCAAATGATTGCATGAGGTAGAATTACCCACAAAAAAACAGGTTTATGTCGATTTTTTTCCGCCCTTTTGTGTTCCAGCAACCTTTCATTTATTTCTTACTGCAAGCCTTCAGAAACGTTTTCACCAAGTTTCATGAATCTGAGTGTTCTTTGTGCTGAACCTACGAAAAGCCTGTGGCACGCCCCAGCGAAAGACTTCTCTAACTTAGACCAGCTGCGAATATTTCGACGTGCAACATATCTTTGTTACACAACATTTTCATTGATTTTTTTTCAACTTTGAATAGAGCCTGTTGTAACAAAGTTTGTGCAAGTTTTTTTTTTTTTTAATTTTATATTAAAGCGAACTTGTATTGCTCGCAGGCAATATTGCAGGTGATATTTTTTTAAGAGAAGCTTTCGGTAGACACAATTAAAGAATACAAACGAGCACGTTATATATAGACACTAGTTACCATGGCTCTTTGGAATTAAAATAATGTGTGTGTAAAACGTTTAATGAGAAAAAAAATCAAAAAGAAGTGGTCGTCCTCGCTCGTGACTTCTTTCACGGGAGTTTGCCCTTAGAAAGCCTTCCTTCTAAATGCTCTAACGTAGGTCGCCCGACATCGTATATTGGAGCAGGGTCCGGAAGATTCGGACTCGTCTTTGAGAGCCGCCAGAGGGTCTGATCCACACTTCGTACGAGCTAGGAGTGTCTTGGCCCAGCTGGGCCCAAGCATCGCTTCCCCAGGTAGCACACCATGTCGGCCCATACTGGGATTACTTCGGCCAGTACCCACAGCTGTACGGCGGATCCCGGCCAGGGACGCCTGTAAGAAACCGGCCCGGCCGATATCGGGGA
Source organism: Ixodes scapularis (assembly GCF_016920785.2). Lineage (NCBI taxonomy): Eukaryota > Metazoa > Arthropoda > Arachnida > Ixodida > Ixodidae > Ixodes > Ixodes scapularis. The sequence goes on along the minus strand of NW_024609838.1, from coordinate 49,237,106 downwards.
CTCGGTGTCTAAACTGGCCCGTAGCAGCCGGAAAGTTCCCGATACCGGCCGACATCGTTTTCTTGCTGTAGTCACCGGCCAGTCTAGCCATGGAGTTTCCGCTGACTGGCCGATATCATATTCTTGCTGTAGTCACCGGCCAGTCTAGCCATGGAGTTCCGCTGACTGGCCGACATCGTTTTTTTTCTGTAATCACCGGCCAGTCTAGCCATAGAGTTTCCGGTGACTGGCCGATATTGTTTTCTTGCTGTGGTCACCGGCCAGTCTAGCCATGAATTTCCGGTGACTGGCCGACATCGTTTTCTTGCTGCAGTCACCGGCCAGTCTAGCCATGGAGTTTCCGGTGACTGGCCGATATAGTTTTCATGCTGTAGCCACCGGCCAGTCTAGCCATGGAGTTTCCGGTGACTGGCCGACATCGTTTTTTTGCAGAGTCACCGGCCAGTCTAGCCATGGAGTTTCCGCTGACTGGCCGATATCGTTTTCTTGCTGTAGTCACCGGCCAGTCTAGCCATGGAGTTTCCGCTGACTGGCAGACATCGTTTTCTTTCTGTAATCACCGGCCAGTCTAGCCATGGAGTTTCTGCTGACTGGACGATATCGTTTTCTTGCTGTAGTTACCGGCCAGTCCAGCCATGGAGTTTCCGCTGACTGGCCGAAATCATTTTCTCGCTGCTTTTACAGGCCATTCGAGCCATGCAAGTTTTGATATGTAACCGAGATAGCTTTTTAGCTTATATAGAAACTATATGATGGTTACAAATGACCGTTAGATTGGACATGTCTTGAATATGCTAAAAGGTGACACCTAATATTATACTTAGCTTATTATTAACGCCGCGTCATCCTTAAAGCAGTTAAAAAAAAGCTTATTTCTGTTTTGTTAAATAGGACGGGATCGAAAAAGGCTGTGGAATGAAAATATATTTTGGTTTACATCTATTAATTTTTAGAGCGTAGCTCTTAGGGGCCCGTTTCCGGCTTGAGCGGCATCGCCGTCGAAGTCGCCGTCGGCGTAACCGCGCGTTGTATTATGGGAAACGCCATAATACAACGCGGTAAAAACATGGTATGTTTTTAAAACATACCATGTTTTAAAAAACATGGTATACTCAAGGCTAGCCAAATTTATGATTTCAAGGTAATGCAACGTATCGAAACTGAGAAACTTTATGATAAAAATACAAGTGATATAGTGCACAGATACACCTTTCGGCACTCTTTAAGACGACCCCCACAGATTCGAACAAATTACGGAAAGCGAACTAAAGATTATCAGGTGACCAAACTTTTAAATTCAATTGGGACCTTCGTGGATTTTAATAACTCCTTTTCTAAATTTAAAAAAGAGCTGAGGACACTCTTGGTGGGCAGTGACACTGTTTTATAGCCATTTTTATACATGTACAATTTGATGGTTTTTATTTTTGAACTTGTGAAAAAGTTTCTTTCATAATCTATATTACTAGTTGCGATCCTCCCGATGATGTATTATAAAGCTATGACATTATTTGAATTGCTGATTGTTCTACAGCTGCATGAGTGTTTACTATACTGTGTACCGTATGTACGAACTGCAAAGGGGACAGAGACCTTCGTCAGGCATTTTCTGCCTTTAGTCTCTGTTCATCTTTCGGTTGATCCGAAAGAAATAAAGACTTCAATTCAATTCAATTCAATGCAACACGCGAGTCTCACTCGTGACCCGTGCATTGGATTATGGGGCGTTTCCCATAATGACGAAATGTGTGACGTCACCAGGGTCCCGCACGTTGCATTATGGGAAGCGTCCCATGATGCAACGCGCCGTCTCGTTTGTGACCCGCGCACTGCATTATGGAAGCGTCTCATGATGCAGCGCGCGGGTCGGCGACGCCAACGTCGCCGTTCGCGTAACTGCGCGTTGCGTTGTGTAAAACGTCATATAATGCAATGTGCCGTCTCATTCGTGAACCGTGCATTGCATTATGGGACGTTTCCTATAATGACGTCACACGTGACGTCACGTGTGATGTTACAAGTGTCCCGCGCGTCGCATTATGGGAAAGGTCCCATGACGCAACGCGCGGGTCACTCGTGACCTGCGCGTTGCATCGGGGTGACTTAACTTGCTTTCGATGAATTGGACATTTTTATTGTGGCACTGCGCTTCCGTTAAAAATTTCAAGTGTTCTCAACGGCAAGTCGCACGGCTTGCACAGTGTTTTAAAGAGCTTATTCGACGAATAACTACGAACGAGTAGAAAACGTGTCTTTAGCATGCTGCCGCCAGCCTCCGCAACGCTCCGAAAATGCAAATTTTCAACATGCAAGACGGCCGACTGGTGGCTTCACTCTCAAGCTGCAGCTGCAGCGACTAGGGATGTCGCGAACCGCTCCAAGTTCGATTTCGAAAGGTTTCAATATTTGCGAAGTGAACTGAGGTTCGATTTCGATCGATATTTTCGTACCGACCGAGGTTCGAATTCGAAAAATTCGCAACCTTCGATCACAGTAGAGTTTCGAATTCGAAAGGTTCGAAGCTTTCACGGTTTCTAAAATTTCGGATTCGAATATTTCGAATATTTTTTTTACTTCAGGTTCGATAAATTCGAAGATTTCGAAATTCTTTGGAAATAAAAGTCGAAAACTTCGAACGCCTTGAATTTTTATAGACATGAAGTTCGAACAATTCGAATTTTTCGATTTCTTTCTGCATAAAGTTCGAAAACTTCGAAGGTTTCGATTCTTTTTTAACGAAAAATTCGAAAAAAAACTTCGAAGATTTTGAATCCTTTCTAGTCCAAGTTTCCAAAGTTGGAAGCACTGTTTTCAAGTTCCTCCACAGTTTGTTTCAAATAACGTTTTCACGACTCACCGGTTTTCACAAAATCAAGTTTAGAAAAGTTAGGGTGTGATATCTAGGTTCTGCGAAGTTGGTCACGCAATTAAATGAGGCGACGAGTGTCCCGGATGTGTTGGAATATTTGCCAGTGCAGAGTGACGTGTGACCATGGATCAGTAATTGTGACCGCCAGCCCGGGGTGGGGAAGGGGGGGAGTCTTTGACCTGCATCACGCAGTAGTGATCACACGAACACACTGTTTTACGAGACTCATCCAGTTGAAAACGGCCAGGGGCGGGCAGGAGGTTGAGGCTCAGAAAAACCTTGAAGCTACCTGGCAAACTACCTCGCTACCCCTTGCACGCTGGTAGTAATCTGCTCGATCGCCGCCCGGGTGACGCTGGCATAGAGTAAGTTAAGTTTGTAATTGTCCTGGAGGTTTATTTTCTGGGACGAAGGAATCGCCTCGCAAAAAGCCGACACAACTCGAGGTCGAGGAGCGTTCTACCATACAGGTGGCGTCGGAAAAGGAAAAACGGGGGGTAAGAGGGTAGCGGGGGGAGGGGGGGGCTTTAGTTCCCTTCCCCTTCCACATATTTCGGACTGTTAAAGAAAACAATACGGCAAAAGAGGGCGTGGTCGAGCTTATTTTAATCTGAAATTATTTATGCATATGTATAGCTACTGTCGCTCTTTACTGCATAAAAGGTTGCGTAGATGGTCATTGTGAGAAACTCGTTGTCAGAAGGCACTACTCGTCACATGCTTAGTGGTTCGGAAGTTCAAAGCTATGTCTTTTCGACCTAAATACCTGTGCCAATAGTAAAAAAAAAAAAAAAAAAAAAAAGAAAAGAGTGAATGCGGGGTAAAAGGTTGGAGAAAAAAAAAACTATCAAGAATTCGCCGGAAGTGTTGTATTCTTGCGTATTCAGAGGTTCAGAGCTTCGAAACAGGTTTCTTTTACCAAAATGTGTTCAGGCTAAAAGAAACACGTCCCAAAATCGTGAAGCGAAAAACAAGAAAAAGTTTTCTTTTAGTGACGTGCTGAACTTGAACACTATTAGAAATCTTCTCCTATGAGTTAATTCATTCCTTGACGTGAAAAAAAACAATAAATACATTATTTTGTATTCTGCAGACGGCAATGATATGTACTGTCTGTGGTGTTAATTTAAATGTGATACCTCAAACAACTTAGACAAAAATAAATATCAAGTTCAGGGCATAATTGCATGTAGATGCATGTTTGGACATTTCTTTGAAACTTACGTTGAATAACAATAATCGCATCTTAAGACGGCACTTACCTAGGCTATACATAGATCATACTTAGAAAAGTATAACATCTCTACCACAAATAGCTTCGGCTACAGCGCGCTTCAAATCTGGCACAAACGATAATCATCAAAAACCCGTCGTCCTTCCTCGCCCCTTCGGAAATTTATTTCTTTAAAACTAAGCATGCCAGAACATTGAAACAAACGCCATTGTCTTTCGTAAGGAACGCAGCACCGCGTGTAAAAGTTGGAGAAAAAAAAGAAAAAACTACGAATGTACCTCACTACTTGAATTCAAATGAAACCGTCCGCTGGTCTTTCGAAGTTCGACGAACGTCGAACTTTTACCCTAAAAGTTCGAAGTTCGTCGAATTTCTGACTTTTCAGGATTCGAAAGTTCGAAACTTTTCGATTCTCTTGATAAATAAGTTCAAAAGTTCGAAATTCATCGAATTTTTTGGTCAGTCAAGTTCGGAAGTTCGAAGCGCAATAAGTTTGAAGTTTGAAGCGCAATAAGTTTGAAAGGTCGAAAAAGATCGATTTTCTTAGCATAATAAGTTCGCCGTTTCGAAAAGCGTCGAACTTCTTAGCTCAACAAGTTCGAAAATTCGACTTCCGTCGAATTTTACGATGTAGACAATTCGAAAAATCAAAATCTTTCGAACCGCTTGATTTGATCATCGAAACTTCGACTCGAAAAAAGTTCGCGGCATCCCTAGCAGCGACCAAGCGCGGATGCGCGATCCAGCCCGTTCCCCGGGCAGATGCCGAGCGCTCCGCGCTAGCGGTCGTTGAGCGGCCGGCCTCAGTGAGCGATCCACCCCAGTGGCACGCGCTGCCACCGCTTTAATAGTGTCTGCCCTCGCTTTTTAACAGTTTTGGTTTCCATTGCTATCTTGCTGAAAGCATCAACTCCTTTGCAGACCCTTTGCAAACATCCAAAAAGCCCGCGCGCACCGCGCGACAAATAATGGGAGTCCTCGCTATGCCCCTCCTCCCGCTACCACGTGGCATACGCGAGCAGGCACAGGTTACCACGGCAACAGAGCAGCCGAGTTGGGCGAGCGACGAGCCGACGGCTGCCCCTTTCTCATCCCTCTAATTTGTATCGGGTCTGTCGTCTGCTGCACCAATGCTTTGTCGAACCTGGTCGAAACCTGCCACGGTTGAGGGGCAAACTAAGTAAATTCCATGACACTTCAGTACGTGAAGGTAAGTTGCGACGAATAAAGTGTTGAAATGAGTTCACCTCTCGCGATGCCTTTACGCTGCCACAGATACGGTACGCGGCAACGACGTACGACTCGGTGGATGGCAGCATCGGCTGCTGGCGGTAGCTGCCGGGACGCGCGTGCAGTCGCGGAGGCGCAACGAGTAAGCGCGTGCGCCTGATCTGTACCGAGGGATCCCAAAATTCCCTGCCGTCGTGGCTCTGTACGTTTTGCAAAGGGTTCATTAAGCAATACCAAACACGTATGTCGTAAAGCGATTGTCATCTCCGAAGGCGAGTTCCATCTGCGGAGTATTTGTCGTAGTGTCTTCTAGCAAACGACATGCCTAGCACTTCATCCGAATTCGCGCACTCGTACTCGACGCAACGCCATATCTTGGGCCTCTTCGCTGGCAAGGCGAATGAGTCGGCAAAGACTTTCCCGAGAACGGCTGCTTCGTCGTCACTCGAGCTGAAGCTAAGCTGGTATCTTCGTCGCTGTCGCTGATTTCGCTGCTACTGCGATGTATTAGACCTCCTGAAATTAACTGCGACGATGTCATCGCCGCAGTATGCTCGGGACAATCTGTACTCACCCGCAGCACTGCACGAAGCTAAGCCCCCACCCGCTTGCATTCCACTAATATTCAACATCGCGGATGCACATATAGTTATTCTCCAATCATATAGAAACATTCCCACATGCAAACTGTTTTAAGAAAACAAAAGTCGAGCAATTGTGTAAAGAATGTCGCACCGTTCACCGGAAGTGCGCGGGACGGGCATGAACCTCTATGCGGTGTTCCAAAGGAACGAAATTCTTCAAAGCGCATTTGACGGTTCTAATGGTCGTAATATTTGTGTGTTTGCTTTCTACCTGACTGAGTATGCCGAGATGATTTCAGACACACCGTACAGACACAGATCTTGGGCGTCATTGAAAGCTCGTACAAAGAGGCTTAGCGAGGAGTAGGAGACGCTTGTTAGAGCCTCCGTCGTAGCTAGCCGGCCTCAGCGTTTACGAAAACTTAACCTCCTATCAGCGTAAAATTTGAGTGGGCGATATATGATGACACGAGGAAGACACCATAGAAATTTTTCTGAGGTCGAATTTATTGTGTTTCCTTAAACGTTCATCCGTCAACGCTGGGCTCAACTTTGATACTCCTGTGAGGATGTGGCTTGCTTTTCGCCCAATGAAGTATCAAGAAGCGGACGTTTGAAAAAAAAAAACAGGTGTAAGGCTCGAGGTGACCAAATTGCAGTTGTAGTTCACTGGTACTAGACGGGGTTTTTGAAATTGAGCTAAAAGATGCACTCGTGGGTGAAGTGACTAAGCGACGTCTTACTACGTTTGCACACGCACGCACAGTGTCTGGTGTCTCGGGAACCAAGGAAATTGCCCCAGTCTTCGTTTTGTATCGTTTGAGGATGAGTGTATTCTTCATTCGTGAAAATTCAGATAATCGAAAACGCAAGCGGCGCATTCGGTCACGGCGTGATAGCATGAAAGGAAGCTGCTCAATCGAAACCGAAACTGAGTGGCCGACTAGTTCTCAGAGTGCACTTCGTCCAAACGTCGTGTATTCCTTCCTTTCTAAGATTTTTTTATATATCCCGTACGAAAATGTCAGATGGGAGCGGTCCCAGTTCGGGTCCGCGGAGTTCTGAACTTCTGTACAGTTCCGATCAGCGCGATTCTGGGCGTAACCAGTCGAATCCAGTGAGACGCAACGCACTGGAATCGCACGGTGATCGGTGAATCTGATCCGCTCCCCTTGTTCCAGTAGGGTCTGCTCCCAGCCAGCGGCTCCCAGCTAGCGGGCGCGCAAACTGTGGGCGCGCAAATGCGTGACTGGAGGAGGGGAGGGAGGGGGGGATGGCGGAGAACCACGGAGAACTTACGCCACTTTCGCCGCTTTCGCGGTCTCTCGCGTGTCACGTGTTAGGGACAGGCGCCTCCGCTGCATCCCCTACGCGGGTGCTGCGAGCGGGCGTTCTCCGCGCGCGCGCCCGGCTTTGTCTGCGAGTCAGTTTAGTTCTGTTCTTCGCGCTCGTTGGACGGTCGGTCGGCGCTCGACCGGCGTCGACGTTCGCGCTGCGGGCGCACGGATACTGACGCGCCCATCGTTGCCCTGGATGGATACCTACTGACCTCGGCTTTGCATCTTTATTTAGTGTGAAGCTGCCGACCCATTGCACTTTGGCTCGGCATCTGGATGCGCTTGGCGCTGGTGTGCTTGGTGACAATGCTTGGACAACTCGGATACCGCTTGCACGCCGGAACCTCCCGATGCACTCCATCACTGGATACTGTGCTTGTGCGTGCTGTGTGTGTGTGTGTTCCGTGCACCGTGTTTGGCGACGACGCGCGCCTTGCATTCATTGTCTGTTGCAGTCAGCGGCAGCGCTTCGACAATTTCGGTTCTCCGCTCCCGTCGGACTGCCGGCCGGCGGCGACGTTCGCGCTGCGGGCGCACGGATACTGACGCGCCCATCGTTGCCCTGGATGGATACCCACTGACCTCGGCTTTGAATCTTTATATAGTATGAAGCTGCCGACCCATTGCAGTTTGGCTCGGCATCTGGTTGCGCTGGTGTGCTTGGTGACAATACTTGGGCAACTCGGATACCGCTTGCCCGCCGGAACTTCCCGACGCACTCAACACTGGATACTGTGCTTGTGCGTGCTGTGTGTGTGTGTTCCGTGCACTGTTTAATGACGACGCGACGACGCCTGGACGACCGTGTGCGCCGCCATAATTACCGCTGCGCTCACTGGACTCTACAGAAGTCTTCCGTGCGATGCCCTTAGCCGTTACAAGCGAGAGATCGTCACGATTTCAGACCCACTCCGCCTGGGTCTGAAATCACGACGATCTCTCGGTTGTAACGGCTAAGGGCATAACGCGAAATTCTTTTGTAGAGTCCAGTGGTGAGCGCAGCGGGAATTCCGGCGGTGCAACGGTCCTGGGTTTAAAAATGGGACTGGAACTGCGCGGTTCCCGGCTGGATACAAGCTGGTGCCCCAATTTTGGGTCTAGGCGGAACCGGCATTTTTCATTCCGGCCTGAATCTGACATTTTCGTACGGGATATTAGAGTAGCACAGTAGCACAATTATATATTTGCCACTTCGTGCTTAGACTAGAACAGACCTCATCCAGCAATCGGCCAGCCGACCCGATATCCAATCCAAAGCCAGACAAGGTAAGCAAAAAAAAAAAAAAAAAAAAATGGCGGGCGAGACAACGTATCCGTTCGTTGAGCGTTGGCGTGGATCGCGGCATGGTTCAGGCAGGCGAACGCAGCTCCCGGCGTTCGGAGAAATACCGTAGAGGCCAGCACCGTCGTGCATAGGATTATGGGAAGAGCACCCGTACAAACGCGTGGTGTTGGTGGCGTTGTGGTCATTGCCTCGTCAATTTCGGATGCGACGGACTCGAAGGAGTTCTGCTGGCTCTACGGTGTCGGCGGTGACGGTCACTGTCTCGTCGGTCGGATCCGCCCAACTCGCCGAAATTCTACTGGTTGTGCAGTGACGGCAGAGACGGGTCGCCAGTGTCGGTCGGCTAGTTTTGGTTTGTGTGAAGAAAGTCGCGGTGGCGTGTCTGGTCATAGACGAAGTGTGAATCATGCTTGCTATGCGAGATGGTGCGGCAATTCTAATAAGTTCTTCACATAGCCACTGTGAAGTCTGGTGAACGTAAGTTGTTAGTATATGTTATTATTATTAATTTAAGGTACGAGAGATGGGCATCGTACACCAGTTTGCCAAAAGATCACGAGAGAACAAAACAGCAAAACAGCGCTATCTCTGGTTAGCTCAGTTTTGGGCGGACGCATTTATGAACGAAAAACGCTTAAAAAAACAAGGCCGTGCCTTAAAGGGATACTGAAGCGAAACTTGAAATACACCTATTATGGTCAGAAATAGGTTCAGTATGATCAATGATATCCGTAAATCATAATAGCGTGTTTGTATTTTGAACGGATGGCTATATTTTTCACCCTGAGGGGCCCGATTGGGCGCGCGCTCAAAAATCAGCCATCGGAGAGCGCGATGCGTCTTGGGATATTGGGCGAATTCGTGACGTCACTTGTGCCAGACGGGAAAGGCTACGGCGTGGATGTTGTGGTTACGAGCGTTGCCACTTGGTGGCGCGTCGACGTTTTACGACCTGTCGCAACGTGGCCGTTTGAGATGTGCAAGGGCTGCATGCACGCTGCACCACGGCAAGTCGGCAACCGCGGCACCACTGACAAAACCAGCTCTGAGGCCCGATTCTCAAAGTGAACTTACGACGAAAAACGTGCGTACGACAAATTTTAAAGAAAACCCGTATTCTCGAAACGAAATTGTCGTAACGTTTGCGCAGGTTACGCGCAAAAGTTACGACAGAATCCTACGACAGCTCCGCAGCTGTCTTACGCAATTTTTACGATCAAATCAACATGGCCGACAGCGTCGCTCAGTCACGACGACGACCAACGGACATTTACTTTTCTATCTGCTCTTCTTGGGGTCCCGACTTCAACCAGCAAGAAAGAGGAAGGAGTACCTGAAACAGACCACGACGATCAAGAACGCAGGATCCACAAACACCCGAGAAGAGCTACAGCGGCCTCGATTCTACCGACCAAGCGAGCTCGCCAGAATATAGTAGGCGTAGCAGCAACACCGACTCGGCGCACCATTTCTCCGGCGGTCCTTGGCCAAGACCGTCTGCCCATCACCGGCTGGTTTGCTGATTGAAATATACCCGCGTGACCCTTGTGGACCCCTCCCGGATGAATAGTTTGATCCCTACATGAACTAAATTTCAGAGGTCAATGTTTTCCCCTTCTCATCTCGATCTCTTTTTTTCCGAGACAGCGGTGACGAACGCTGTCGTCGAAAAGGGACTATCATTGATTCTATCTCCTTGTTTTCTGTGATACAGAGCTCAAATAAACGCCATACGGATTACTTTCGCAACACGGTATGTTCACTTTGTTATTAGTATGCCATTTTTATTCTGACATGACGCTACGCCGCTGTCGAGCTATAGCAGCTCGTGGGAGCTACGCGATGTCGGTCCAACTTTTCTTTGCCGAGTGTCATGTCAGTATCGAGTTGTAATCGTAAAAGATCGGTCCAGAAGCGCTTACCGAAACGCGGTCTAACAGAGCGAATCCAGCACTTCGATCAAACGCGCGTGTCCGCTCCGAGTGTGAAGAGGTATTTGCGTGGCTCTTGCTGACACTCTCGTAGTTCAAACATATCTTTTTTTAACATCGGCTGGCAACTCGCAGCAACTAATACCGGCCGTGCTAGAAGCATGCTCGGGTCGTGTCGTGCAAAGATCCGCAATGAGAACAAGCTCACTGTGGCCAACTACGCTTTGGCTTTCTCCGCCAAGGCTTTTGCAATTCGATCGGACCTGGGCTGATTCTTCCGGCACGCCGTATTGCCGCAGAACGGCGCTGCTCCTATGCCACAAGTGATGTCACGAGAACTTTCCAACCATCCACCAGGTGTGAATTTGAAATTGTTTAATGAGGTTTAAAATTAGTTCCCCTGTGTTTTACAGCGCGATATTGATATTTCCGAGGTGGTGCCTGTCCCTAGCCAATATTTATGCAGAAAGATCGGCGCTAAAATTTCGTTTCCGTACCCCTTTAACTTTACCGTTTACACTTTTGGCAATTGGCTGAGCAGGCCTATACTCTGTTTCACCTTGTGTTGTACCGCAGGAAAGGCTACAAGCGCGAGCTCCTTGCTCTGGGGCACATCTCGGCGGCACAAACTCTCGTGCACCAAGGGCAGCCGCCAACGCTTGTGGGATTTCCCTTGCTGCTACCCGTCTCGGAGAATGACACAGCACACCGGTTCAACAACACGTAAACATTTAATGACCGCTATCGCCTGCGCCGCGATCCTAACAGCCCCCGCGCATCCGCTGCGACGGCCTTTTATCAGCGGCGGAGCGCCGCTCGCGTGGCCAGTTGCCCTTGGCCCCCTCGTGGCCAAGATGACCACTTATGATTGTCGGAGGGGCAGCCTGGGCCAACCGCTTGGAATCGCCAGGTTGCCCACACGCTATGAGCTCGCTTTTCTTCCTTCCAGTTTTCTTCTCCTTCTTTTTTTAAGATATGATTAATAAGAACCATGTCTTAAAAGACATGTTTTGTTTTTCAACGGCCGGAAAACAAAAAAGCTTTTTTGGTTAGCAAAAAGTGTCGTCCTTGTATGTAACTTTTAATTAAGTTGGCAGTTTTAACATTTGCAAACAAATGCACCGCCTAATTAACCCCTTCATGTTTTTGTGTTCTTAAAGATTTATTTGAAAGGGTCTGGAATATTGTGCTATATAAATCAGTGTAATAGTTTATAAATTTGTGCTCATTTGCTGTACCTTATGGTTTGTAAATAATCCAGGGCAATCATTTCTGTGTTACCATGCTCACGAAATAAATAAAAAAATGAAATACACGTGAAAAAAACCTGCTTCTGTTGTTTTGTGCATGAAAAAAAAAATTACGCATATGTATTTAAAGGGATACAAGAAAAAAACAAGTGGAGAAAGGGAAGCGAACGGGCACAAACCACCAGCCACCCGTTCGCCACAGAACACTGGCTAGGTGGCGCGAGTCAACGCCCGATTCAAAGGAGCCAGCCGTATAAGTCTATCCGTCCATCCTCTGCATTGGGGGGGGGGGGGGGGGGGGGAAGGCGGGAAAGGGAAGGCGGCGCAAAGAGGGGCCGTCATATTAAAACCGCTTACGTTGCCAGCGTAGGTTTTGCAGCGAGAAGTTGCTGCCATATACGGCGGACTGAGTTTTACTTTCTTTTTTGTTTTGGAAAAATAATGGATTGTTGTGTTACATAAGTCCTCCTGCATACAGACAACCAAGTTTAAATATATTTGTCTTGTTTACTTGGTTTGACACACTAAAAACGGGTTTTTGACGACTTATTGCGTCCGTCATTTTTGACTTGGAGTATGCAAGGCAGTTATCTCGCTGTTCTGCTTTCGGTTACAAACGCAAGGCCAAACGCTCGTAGTTCCCGCGCTCAGCACACGTTGGATACCTTTTACACTTTGACACTGGATAACTGGATGAACAACAGGGATTTAGATTTACTTGTGAGGTCGCTTTAGCCACTTGCTCACCGTCGAGCAGCCGAATCAGCTGGTGGCAAGCCGCGGATGAAAGGCTTGAGCATCAACAGCCTAGAGCAGGGGTCTCAAACACTCGACCCGCGGGCCGCATGTGGCCCGTTATTCGCTCGGACGCGGCCCGCAGGCGACCGGCTACAAGTCGCAGTTCCCATGTGTGGAACACTAGAAAAAGCATGCGTCTTCGTGATCTCTTCTCGCCGATTCATTTTCGCTCAAAAAGTAGCTCTGCTCTTTTAACGCACTCACATAGTTTATACTTATCTGTGTTTATTTGCCCTATGTCTTGCTTTAATTTTTGCTTTCCAGGTTTTTTTAATGTACAACTGTTCAGCTACCAGGCCGCAAGCGCGAGCTATTCAATGAAGGGTGCACCTCGGCTGTGCGAACTTTCGATCAGCCGGAGCAACAGCCTAAAATAAAGCTACGAGCTCGAGATCCTCGCCTTAAAACATGTCGCAATTAAAAGACAAGTATTTGCACAGTGTTGTAATAAAAATCGTAAGGAGAGCAAGATCTGCCAAATTAACCGATTGTTTTTTTAGAAATATGTTTAGAGCTTGGGAACGAGAGTGTACATCTTCCCTTGTTTTATTAAAAATGGCAACACGTTGCCGGGGCGGTGTCATCTTAATTCTAGTTATCACATCACGGTAGGGTCCAGAGTAGTCACAAAACACATGAAAGCGAAAGAAATCACTGGCAAAACTCTGATTTGGCAAAAAGCATGACCTTTCCGGTGTGAGCTATTTCGCCCCCACACTCGAATGAGTTTGAGACGACTGGCCCAGAGCAACTAAAACAGTCCAAGTGTACCGAGTGCCCATGCAGGCGATGCGGGCTTCCGTCAACCGGTAGCCAAGCACAAACCGTGAACGTTCCAGCTCGTCGTCATGACACGGTGTTGCAGAAAGCATGGTACAATACAACTACACGGACCACCGAATCAAACGCACTGCTACCGTAAATTTTGGCTTGTGATTGCGCCTTTGTAGATCATCTTATTCGTTTTGCTGGAGAGACGCAAACGACGGGCATAACAAAATCCCTTGCATGTTCCGCATACCTCGCAAAAGCACTTACCCAGTCACCTTGCGATAAGTGCGAAACACGGAGTCCGCACCGTCCTGATTTACCAGTCTTTTACCTGCTTTAGAGCAGTTTGTACCAACTAGTTGGTATGTCTACTGAAACTTGAAACTAGGGGTAGTGCCACAGAGAAAAGAGACAAAGTTAGGAATGCTTGTTCGCTCTCCCCATTTTGTAAACTCTCAAGTGATTGTACCATAATAAATTCACCAACACCTCTTCCCAAAATAAAGAATCACTATGTTCACTATACGTAAAAAATGTTCCCAGTTCATGCATCTGTAGGCGGGTAGGAAACGTTGCCCTAATTTATTCACACCGCATGATGAGCGCGAGAAACTCACACAATATTTACAGGAGAACATCGTTGGTGACTTAAAGGGGCACTGACACCCCAAAGGTCGTATTTATTTTTATTGTCTAAAACGATGCAAGTTGTAGTCATAGACACGCAAAAAAAAACCGCATCGCGAAAAAAAATTTTCCCGCGCGCGCACGCGCCCTTTTATTTTTGGCGTTTGATTTTCCCGCCTCTCGCCTCCTCGCTTCTTTTGATCGGTGACGTCAAAAATCAGGAAATTTAGAAGCTTTGTAGGCGACATCTCTATAACATTTAATTACGGCAATCTTAAAACATGTTTTTTAACGCAATTGCGAACGCACTACGGCCCTTCTTTTTCAAATACCAAAAATCGGGAGTTCGTTGTGGTGCCGTCTCCTGGATTTGTATCCTCCAACGGAAAACAGGCGACACCGCTCAAAACCGGTCCGCCGCAACGCCGGCGCCAGCCGGCGCTCGCTCCTATCCTCCTCGCTTTGGGTCGCCATGGCAACAGCAGGGAGTGGTGACAGGAAAGTGGACTCTCAGGTCTCCTCAATTTTTGACGTCAAGGCACCGGCGCCGATCGCGCGGGAACTTCGAATTCGGCATTTGGAAATTGTTTTTTTACTTCACGAATACTGAATTCCCAAATCTCAAATTTTGAGGGTAATGTCCCGGCATCGTTTTCAATCGTTTCGGATAATAAAAAAAAATATGATTTTGATGTGTCAGTGCCCCTTTAAGTTTCCTTGAAATTATGTATAACCGGTCCTTTGCAGGACCGAATCATCTACTCGAGCATTGCGTGTCGCTGTGGAAACGCAGTAAAACACGAAGCATAAAAACGGCAGATTTAGGACAACAATCCGGAGTCGATTATTCAATTAAAACGACGTAATTTTGTTGGAAACGCCCGCAGTTTTTTACTCACGGTATGCGTCGATAATCTTCTACCTTTTGAAACGGAACGAAGGAAGATTTACCTTTGAAAACGCTCGCTGCGTCCTCCCGGACCAGCTGGACCGGGTCAGCTGACGACGACGGGACCAACCCGTTGAACCTCAACCCCACAATAACCAATTTGCGCTTCGTGTTAGTATGGGCTTCTGCCTCCAAGCGCCGCACCACACACCACGAACGTTTTAACTATTTGTCACATCGCCGTGCTGCACAAAAGAGAACAAGATCGCCGAAATCAACGCAGCGCTGTCGTGAACTTTGGCTTGTGGTTGCGCACTCATGAACTCTGTGACTCCCTTCGCTTTCCAAGCACACACGACGATTACGAATGATACTTTCCGTTGTCCCGGAACATCACAGGGGCACTTCTCCGGTCAGGTCTTCGCTACATGTGCTCGCAAACCGCGTCAAACCAAAACACTACAGCCGCCATGTTGAACGTACGTTGTTGCTGTATTTTCTCGGATCAAACAAAAACAACGAAAGCAAACCGGCTCTAGCTTCCAGCGTACATCGGCGTTGCGCCGTGGCCAGATTTTCTTCGTCAGCTCTAAATTAAAGATGACCTACAGATGCAGCAACACTGGTATCAAGTTTTAATATGGCGGCCCCACGGAGCGCCGTAAATTCTGAGGAGGTTGCATGAAAAGCCGCGGCACCCCCCCCCCCCGCCCCCCCCCCCCCCCCCCCCCCTGCTCTGCATTCCTTCGAGTACTTGCGCCCCTAGCGGCAGGTGTGGTGCATACATTAAGTTGGCCCCTGCAGAACTTTCTCCTTCCGTCCACCTTCGACCGTGGCGCAGCCTCTCTTCTTTACTCTCCTTTTTTCTTTCTCGTCCCTCCCTCGCTCGTCGAGCGCGTTTCAATTAAAGCCCCCCTATCCTGGGAAAAGTGGCGCCATTCTTTGAACTAACCGCCGCGCACACTGTTGGCCGGTAGTCACGTGACATCTGGCTTTCGGTATTGAACTTCCGCTCGCCATGAATTTCCCAAGATATTACGCCGTAGCTGACGGGCTGCTGTGCCTGTAGAAAGGTCGGCCGGTAAGCTTTTCTGTGTTCCCTCTGGAACGGAAAATGAGCTTCGGAGGAAGATCTTGCTCCACCGAATCGATCGAAAAGATTTCAACCCGTCGGGAGCCGCAACGCTATGCGAGGTGAGTTCTCCGTATAAAGCTCACCGGCATGCAAGAAGACAGCTGTTAAGAGCGAGTTATGAACTCCATTCCACCGTAATCGCGAGCGATGTAATAGCGGGCACTACAATGCTAACTTATGCATCTTGGCATGCACGGACGCCAGTGCCGTGGAAGTAAAGGTTCCTACACTGTAAAAAATGGACCGTAAAATTTACGGTCAAATACCAGGCAGCTGATGCTGCCAAACTTGTACAGTAAAAATAACGGTGCACTGTAAATATGGTTTACGATAAATTTAAACGGGGACCGTAGAAATCTACGGTCGGCCTTCAAATTTACGGTAAAAAGATTTACAGCGCGCCGTTATTTTTACGGTGCAATTTAAACGGCGACCGTAGATTTCTACGGTCACCGTTTAAATTTATCGTAAACTAGATTTACAGTGCACCGTTATTTTTACTGCACAATTTTGGCAGCATCAGCTGCCTGGTATTTGACCGTAAATTTTACGGTCCATTTTTATGCGACCGTAAAGTGTTGAAAACTATGACACTGGACCACGCCATTATAGTCATTTGAACAAAGTAAAACATAGAGCGTAAAAAAAAAGATCGGTCGAGTATTTTGGGGCTGTTGTGTTGCACTGTTCAACTGACTTTAATCGCGCATATCTAAAGTGAATAAGCAGTTATGCACAGAAAATTTTGTCTGCGGCGAGGTCGGCTGCTCTTGCAGCACCCGATGCATTATTATTCGTGACCGTGCTGTCAAAGAAAAGTAAAAAGATGTTATATCTATTTGCATTTCCATTTATATTCCGACATATCAATTAACTCAAGAACCTTTTTCTTTACGTATGTTTCCTTGTTTTTTATTCGGGTTCCTCGATCAGGGTTGATCCCAACGACATCTGTAGGAACAGATATACGAAGTATTTTTTTTTACAATCTCAGCTTACAATACGCGTTAAAAAATAATGAGACAATAAATACCTATATTGGCCAGTGACTAAAGCTTTTGAAACACAGATCTTTTGAATATGCCTAAGTAGCCTGGCACTTAATCTTGCAAGTTAATAAAACTCCCCCATATGAACTTCTAAATTCACATAGACACTTTTTTACCAAACTCATACCAGGCTAAGGACCGAACAGCCATTCACCGAATTACATATTTTGTTGACTTGTAAAATGCAAATAAAGAACGAAAGGGAATATCTGCCAGTTCTCAACTATAGTCGTTTATAAAGCAACACATTCCCAGGTAGCACACCATGTCGGCCGATACTGGGATTACGTCGGCCAGTACCGGGAGTTGTACGGCGGATCCCGGCCAGGGACGCCGGTAAGAAACCGATCCCGGCCGATATCGGGGACTCGTTGTCTAAACTGGCCAGCGCCAGCCGGAAAGTTCCCGATACCGGCCGACATCGTTTTCTTGCTGTAGTCACCGGCCAGTCTAGCCGTGGAGTTTCCGGTGACTGGCCGATATCGTTTTCTTGCTGTAGTCGCTGGCCAGTCTAGCCATGGAGTTTCCGGTGACTGGCCGACATCGTTTTCTTGCTGTAGTCAGCGGCCAGTCTAGCCGTGGAGTCTCCGCTGACTGGCCGACATCGTTTTCTTTCTGTAGTCACCGGCCAGTTCAGCCACGGAGTTTTCGGTGACTGACCGACATCGTTTTCTCGCTGCTTTCACAGGCCATTCGAGCCATGCAAGTTTTGATATGTAACCGACATGGCTTTTTCGCTGATATAGAAACTATATGATGGTTACAAATGACCGTTAGGTTGGACATGTCTTCAATATGCTAAAAGGTGACACCTAATATTATCCTTGGCCTAGTATTAACGCCGCGTCATCCTTAAACCAGTTAACAAAGGCTTATTTCAGTTTTGTTAAAAAAGACGGGATCAAACATGGCTGTGGAATGAAAATTCAATTTGGTTTACATCTATTAATTTTTTAGAGAGCAGCTCTTAGACGCCCGTTTCCGGCTTGAGCGGCATCGCCGTCGCAGTCGCCGTCGGCGTAACCGCGCGTTGCATTATGGGAAACGTCCCATAATGCAACGCGCGGGTCTCACTCGTGACCCGCGCATTGCATTACGGGGCCTTTCCCATAATGACGGCGTGTGCGCGTTGCATTATGGGAAGCGTCCCATGATGCAACGCGCGGTCGGCGACGGCGAGGCCAACATCGCCGTCGGCGTAACCACGCGTTGAGTTATGGGAAACGTCGTATAATGCAATGTGCAGTCTCACTCGTGACCCGCGCATTGCATTATGGGACGTTTCCTATAATGACATCCCAATTGACGTCACATGTGACGTCACAAGGGTCCCGCACGTTGCATTATGGAAAAAGTCAAATGATGCAACGCGCGGGTCACTCGTGACCTGCGCGTTGCATCGTGGCGGCGAAACTTGCTTTCGATGAGTTGGGCATTTTTACTGCGGCACTGCGATTCCGTAAAAATTTCCACATGTTCTCAACGGCAAGTCTTAGGGCCTACACAGGGTTTTAAAGAGCTTCTTCGACGATTGACTACGAACGAGTAGAAAACGTGTCTTCAGCATGTTGCCGCCAGCCTCCGAAACGCTCCAAAAACGCGATTTTTCAACATGCAAAATCGCCGATCGGTGGCTTCACTCTCGTGCTGCAGCTGCAGCGACCAAGCGGGGATGCGCTATCCAGCCCTTTGCCCAGGCAGATGCCGAGCGCTCCGCGCAAGCGGTCGTTCAGCGGTCGGCCTCAGTAAGCGATCCACCCAGTTGCACGCGCTGCCACCGCTTTCATAGCGTCTGCCCTCGCTTTTTAACAGTTTCGGTTCCCATTGCTATTTTGCTGAAAGCATGAAGTTCTGATCGGAACTTCATGCTTTGATAAAATGTCCTGCCGTCGTGGCGCTGTACGGTTTGCAAAGGGGCTGTTAAGCAATACCAAACACGCATGCCGTAAAGCGACCGTCATCTCCACAGGCGAGTTCCATCTGAGGGGAATTTGTCGTATTGTCTTCTAGCAAACGACATACCTAGCTCTTCATCCGAATAGGTGTGCACAACGTCTTCGACGTAACGCCATATCTTGGGCCTCTTCGCTGGCAAGGCGAATTAGTCGGCAAAGACTTCGCCGAGAACGGCATCGTCACTCGAGCTGGAGCTAAGCTGGTATCTTCGTCGCTGTCGCTGATTTCGCTGCTACTGCGTTTTATTAGACGATGTCAGCGCCGCAGTATGCTCGGGCCAGTCGGTCATGACAAGAGGAGCGAAAGCAAGCACAGCAAGAGAGCCCACCCAGCAATCGAAACAAAAAAACAGCGAAACTCCTTCATTTCCCCGCGGCAACGTTGATAACGAAACTGAAATGTTGCGAGTGACTATAGATCGTACTCCCCCGAAAAAGGCTGCGCGGAGAACTACTCCGGGTCCGAGCGGTCTGTCCGAGGAAGACACAGTTTGGGCGGCACATTCGTTTTTTACATCATTCTGCATGATCGTAATCGAAACATCACGTGCACCCTATATTCAACCAGAAAGGGTCACTACTTCCATAAACCCCTGCGTGCAACACGGCGCGCGTTGCTCTTCGGGAACTAGTTGGCCAGGGAGGAGAGTGGCATGGTTTCGGTTTCGATCGGCAGCGTGGACTATTAACCTCTATGCGGTGTGCCAAAGGAGCGAAATTATTCAAAGCGCATTTGACGGTTGGTAATGGCCGTAATATTTATGTGTTTGCTTTCTTCCTGACTGAGTATGCCGAGATAATTTCAGACACACCGTTCAGACACAAATCTTGGGCGTCAGTAAAAGCTCGTCCAAAAAGGCTTAGCGAAGCGTAGGAGACGCTTGTTAGAGCCTCCGTCGTAGCTAGCCGACCTCAGCGTTTGCAAAAACCTAATCTCTTATCAGCGTAAAATTTGAGTGGGCGATATATGATGACACGAGGAAGACACCATAGTAATTTGTGTGCAGTAATTTGTGTGCAAGGAAATTGCCCCAGTTTTCGTTTTGTCAACCATTTCGTCGTTTACCCTGAGACAGTTTTTTTTTTTTTTTTGAAGAGCAGAAGTAACAGAAAAAACAGACAGGTCTCAGCGTAAACGACGAAATGGTTGACAAAACGAAAACTTCCACCAGCTAGCCTGTACTTTGACTCTTTTCTCGTTTCGTTTTGTATCGTTCGAGAATGAATGTATTGTACGTTCGTGAAAAGTCAGATCATCGAAAACTCAAGCGGCGCATTCGGTCACGGCGTGATAGCATGAAAGGAAGCTGCTCAATCGAAACCGAAACTGAGTGGCCAACTAGTTCCCAGAGGGCACTTCGTCGAAGCGTCGTGTACTTCTTTGTGCCCCCGTTTTTGTTTTTTTTATAGAGTAGCACAGTAGCGCAATTATATATTTCCGACTTCGTGTTTAGACTAGAACAGACCTCATCCAGCATCAAGCCAGCTGTTGATAGACTTTGCTAGAAAGCCGATCCAGCATCCAACCCAAAGCCGGACAAGGTGAGGAAACACAAATGGCGAGCGGGACGATAGCGCGGTTCGCGGCATGGTTCAGGTACGGTGGCTCCAGGGTTGAAAAATTGTATGTGACCGTGGTGGCGAGTGAAAGCGCTGAATGTAAATCTATGCGGGGCAGAAGTCGCTCGAAGTTACCGCCTGTGCTTTGATTTTGATGTTCGTGTTCTGTCGGTTTCGTCGTATGTAGGCCTAGTGAACCAACTTCCGCTCAACAACGCTTGCTGGTGGTTGACTCGACGGTGTTGACGGCCTTTCGCCGTATCCCGACGATCGTTTCGTCGTGATGTCCCGCAAGACGGAGTAGCCGTCAAGTAAGAGAAAGTACGAGCAGCAGGAAAGGGATGCGACCGCGTATTATTTCGTAGTGGCGAGCGGCGGCACTTTTCTGTTTACGTTCGCGCACGTTTTTGCATCGGCCTCTGCCCGTTCGTAGTGGAGATGCCCTTTGCCTTTCGTTGCATCGCGCTGTTTCCACGCTTCGAGCGCACCTTCGGGACTCCCGGCCGAGTATGGACGAATGTCGCGCCGCTAGCCCGGCGAGACGGCGATCATTCGGCGCGCGCTAGGCGGGTTTGTCACTGACTTGGGGTAAGGTGAGGGGAGAAGATAGAAGTAGGAGTCGGGCGTCAGGAGCGTCGTCTAACCGTCCCGCTCGCTCGTCATCCCATCGTCGCGCTTAATCCGTGAGTGAGTGTGTGTGTTGGGGGGGGGGGGGGGGGGGGGATTTAGCACTGGTGGCTGGCACCGCGCGGTGTCCGGTGATCAAGGCGTTCTCCGGGGGCGACCGCGCCGTGTTGGTGGAGGCATGCTAGCTCGTCGAGACGCTGCTCGCGGGGCATCGGGTAGTGCCGTCCGCGAGACGCTTGTCCGTTATTTTATTTATCCTTGCATCTGGTTTTAGATTATGACGGTAACCTTGCATTGTTTGCCATACTTCGCAAAGTCGTAACAATTTTTCTACAGGCGACTCCTAGAGCCGCTCGTCAAATTTTGCGGCACGCAATACAACTTTTTTTTTTCTTTTTCGACACAACATTTTTTTTTTATTATAACTTAGGGGTATATCGAAACTTTCTGCTCGTAGCGCAATCGCACCAATGCTGAAAAATTCCGCACGTACTGGCTAACCGTCATCATCCTAAGCTCGACTCGTTTTTCCGAGTTCACATCAAACAAAACTAGGTTCCTTCTATGAAAATACGGTGTACCGTTAAATACCGGGCAAGCGCGCACTCAAACTTTGGAAATAATCGCAAAAAAATGGGGGATAGGTGCTTGTCCGGTCGTCAATTTTACATATAAATGTACTGTGCATATTTTCTCAGATCTCACAAATTTGGTAATGGGCGCTTAATGTTGCATGGGCGGATGCTCGGTATTCTACGGTATGTCCAGGCAGTTAGCGGCATCCTACGCCTTGGTAAGCACAACCGCGCGTTGTGAAGTCCACCACCGGCGTGGCACAGGGCCCCGTCCTTACCTAGCATGTCGTCATATGCAAGGAATGTATACTCCGTTCGCCCCTAAGCTGAGACTAGAATCTCCGCATTCAGTGCGAGCTCGCTGGCTTCTGCAGTGTTTTGGTTGCGCGTGCCTGCGTGATCGCACTTGTGTTAGCAAGGGCAGAAAGCTTGCGTTGAAGGCGGAGCTTCTAGTCTCAGCTTAAAAATGAATGGAGTATAGTCGAAACGCCATTGCCATTGCTTGAAAAACTGGATGTAAATAAGCTAATTGCACGAAACCGCGGTATCACAAAACCGTTGCAAGTAAAAAGCTACAAAGCATAGTGTAAACAGACCTTTACGCGAAATGAGCACCGTTTTTCTCTTTTACTGCTACTTTTATTACTTGGCGTATACCGGAATGCGACGCCGTCGTGTTTCAATGTGGCCGTGCATGGGGATATAGCCATGGCGTTATTATAATATATGCTAAAGGTTGCGAAGACCTGACAGTGTGAAGTTACTTGAATGAACATCATGTCTGACCACGCCTTTTATTCTAGTGAGGAGGAGTACAGTTCATCGAAGAGAATGACGAAATAACGGTGGCGTCCGTCCCTCTGTTGTGGTTCGACTTGAGTATGAAACAACGGCGGGTGGCCAAGCAAAATGCCTGGGGCGGACATCTTGTCTCGTGTGCGACCGGGCCAAGCACCAGACTCTGACTGGCCTTCGTTCAGAGCATCAAGTTTGCAGAAATACAGTAAGTATTATTTTGTACTGTTCCTTTTCATCTAAAGTCCTGATAATGTGCTAGCACACGTTTTTGATCTGCCCTCCGTTAGCATGCTTGACCAGATTAGCTTGTGGCAGTTGCTCAATTTAGTTAGCTCCATAATCTTCGTAGTGACACATGCAGAATTACAGTAGTGACCGAGTTCTTCAATACGCTACTGGTCACAAAACTTTCTCGTAATGCTGTGGGAAAGCATTGCATGCTGCCAAGAACGGCCGTGGTGCTGTCCTACTCTGGAGAGGTTCGATGGACAGCTTAGAGTGTTGTTTTTAGGTGCAGCAAGTTCGCTTCGGCGCCGCGCTGTGCAGCTTCTGTTTGTACCTTGAAATGTTGTAGCAATGGCCCGATTTTGGTGTTTTGTGAGATTGAGATCTCGGCAGGCCTGTACTGAGGGAGCTGACCTTTCTTTAACAGACACGTCGCCTGCTAACGTGAGTAAAGAGGGAGGGTTTGTCTGCCCTAGAGTGTCATTTGCTGCGGGAAACAAGACGCCGCTGCGTCGTCTGCTACCAGAACCGAAGAAAGGTGGATCATCTGTTACACACTGTATGCTGCAAGTGAAACGATAGAAAACAAAGTTGCTTTGGGAACTTCTGCTATTTAACAAGGGGCGCAATTGACTACCTGTGCTTCTCTTGGAAGTGCCAATTCATTCTAAAGCGTCATATGCCTAGGCGCGAGGTATCATGTGACCACAGAGCAGCCGCTTGCAGCCAATTTTGTTTTCTATACCAGGGCAAGTGTTCTTATTGGGATTCTCTCCCTTTCTTAGACGGTTGATAGTTAAAAAAAAAGGCCGTCCTGAAAGCCCAGAAAGTGGCAGTTCCAACAAGGGTACAGGCACCAAGCTAGGCCTAATAGGCACGGACCTATATATCAGATTTTTAAACTGGTGCTTATCGCAGCCAAGCGCAGCGCGTCTCGCGTGCGTCGCCGACGAATCAGTATTTTTATTTCCTTTGATTGTCAAAAAACATCATAAAACTTTGTGGGAGCATTCATTTTGACCATACAAGCCAAAACTGTGACGTTCTGAAAATTGGGGCCGTGTCTCCTTTTCAGAAAGTTTATTTGATTAACACATTTTTTTTATTACATTTATGAATATTGCATACAAATTATAATGTCTTAAATTTTTACAAAAATTTGTAACACTCACTGTATCTGGCAACCGTTCCAAAGCTACCCAAACCATCCGAAACACCCGAAGGTTCAAGCGTTCTTCTGAAACTTTCCGAAACCCAAGTTTCTGAAAAAGTTTCTTCGCATCATCAGTGCATAATGTTGATCAGCAAAATGGATAAAGCTTTCTTATGCCTTGGTTATCTTGCAGCCTTCGACGCTCAGCTGCTTAGGCCGTGATAGACCTGCACATCCAGAATGGGCACCTACAGCAGCAGAACAGGGAACTGCAAGTCTGTTGGGCAGGTGCTCGGGCACGTGGTGTCTTTCAAGCACCAGGGAGAGCAGGCGAGGCCTGGGGAACAGGCGACGCCCCAGGAACTGGCCAGGCCTGAACCACCCGAGCTGTTCCTGATGCCTCTCCGCAACATGGAACAGCTTAGTGCTGCAGAAGCGCAGCTGAAGTACTTCACCAACAGGACACTGCCGGTATTTATGTGTCCTCTTTTTCACAATATTGACGGGTATAAGGCTGCGATTCTTACTTTGTGGTTTAACTTGGGTTATCTGAAGATTTATGCAAATGGGGTTGGAATGTGGACTGAAGCCTTTTACCGTAATATTTCAAATGGATGCCCACCCAAACTATGTTTTAAACACAGTCAGTGGCTAATTAAAAATGAGTAAGTTGCCGTCCCTTCATTACGGGCCTTCTGTTATTTATAACAGCAGAGTGCATGCACAGCCAATGCACATCGGAAGGCTATTTATTGTAAGGGGTACCCTTAAACTGAACCCTGCGATAGAATTGTGTCAAGGTGACGCAACGCCAGTTGCACGTTTTGCAAGTCAGCTTTAGTAGCCTGCGTAAAGTTTTTGCAATTGTTAAACTGCGTTTCATAGAGGCTACTGAAGGGAGAAATGATGGACGGTGGCCACCAAAAATTAAATATTTGTGCATCTTTACATTTTTGAACAGTTCTTTCCACCCGAAGGTCGTGTAAACAAGAGGCCTTCATGTGCATTCTCATTGAACGGCATTTTAAGTCTTTTTCAACTGCTGCTTCTTGAAATATTTTTAAGTAAAACATTTCACAACGGGGGAAGTAAAATCGCCCAACACATTTGCCTTTGGGTGCTTACAATATGTCAGCCTGCAAATAATCATAAATCATGCTGATTTGCTACGACACTTCTGCCCGTTTTATCCTTAGAAGTTAAATTCCGCACTTGCAACAACTCTCGCCGTGAGTATGTGTGTGGAGCACGCACAAACCTGCCTGCGTGCTGTTTGTGTTTAATGCTTGCTTGACAGAAGGATCGAGATGCTGTAGTATATTATGGGCTTCTTTTGGTTTTGTTCCTGTTCTCACTTGAGGCTATAGTCAAGAGACCTAAATATTTAGGGCGATAAATTCATTTGCGCTTTCGGCATCTGCTACAGAAGTAAAGGTACATGCTTGAAAATAACTTTTAGCCTGGTCTAAAATCGCTTTTGAACGTGCCCACCATATGCGTATGCCCAAACAAATTTGTAAGGGGTTGCCAGATAAATTTTAATTCCATCTTTACTTTACATTAGTAGTGCATTTCCAAAATGAGATGTTAACCAGTCCTAACCGAAGGTCACCCTATGAGAGGAAATCAAATTTTCCAAGGTGAAAGAGTAACTGTCATTGCATCCACTACTTTATTCAGGGGGTGTGAGTGCATGCGTAGCTGTGTCTCCAGGCATAGCATACGGTAGTCGCACAAGCGATTATTACACGAGGCGAGCTTGAGCTGAGTAAGTTGGTTCATTGGCCTACAGGGCCACCACTGAGTCAGCACTAAACAAAAATATAGAAAGGTAACTACTCATACTGTGCTGCTGTTGCCATTTTTTGCAACTATGATGACGGTTTTGGTCAATTCCTGCCTTTTTATGCCTTTTTCAATTCCAGTCTTCCTAAAGTCGTAAAATATGTGATAAATTTGCAGGGTGACTAACCGGCAGCTAGACTAAGCTTTAACAAAGTCAAGATGCGCAGGGTCTTGAATGCACTGTTTTGAGAACCACATACATTATTAAAATTACTGAGTGGATGCTGATGGGCAAAGATGATCCATCAAAACGTTTGCACAATTTGAACGTTGCAACGAATTTGACTGACTATTGAGATTTAGCAGAGTATGGAGGGAAATATTTTAATCTTTCTGGTTTCGTCTAAGACAAGTAGAGTTGCCATATATTCTAATATTTTTTATTCTCTCTCTAGTAAATATTGTAAAATTTTGATGCATGTATAGTGTGGCTTGCTGCATTTACCTGGGCATTCACATTCTCTTACTTGAGACATGTTCATACCATTGTATCTGCATATAAATAACTTTATTGACATATTGAGAACACATTTTGTCTTTCTAGGAGGGGCAGCTCGTGTCTCTAGGAGACAGCAAGAACCTGCAGAAGGTGGTGCGAGAGATGGTGGGACGCCTGTTCTCAAAGCAAGTCGAGGAGCAGTTCTCCGGCCCTTCTGGGCTACCAAGGAAAGTCAAGGTTCAAGGATGCCGTGATGTGTAAGGTGGTCATCGGTATTTAATATTCTTTACTAGCTATTAAATTGATGGTATCTCTATTGGAGCTCAATAGACAAGCACAATCTTTGAAATATGTTGACAATTAAAGGGAAACTGAAACACTTCTGGACAAAAAAACGAGTTATAGGTGACTTCTGGCGTATTTTTGTCCTGTGAATCTGAATATCGCTTTCGTTTTCCCCGAAGATGTAACTAGACGCGAGAAAACACGAAAAACCTCAGAGCAGCCGTGACGTCGTACTAGGCTCTTTGGGGCGCCAAGCACGTGTCGCTCGTGTGGGCGGCGCGTGCAATTGCAAGCTTGCTAGTTGTATTTTTCCACACTGACGCCAGTTGTGGCGTCTATTTCTAACCTTTTTTCAAATTCAAGAAAAAGGTCAGAAATAAATTTTACAAATTTATTTCTGACCTTTTTACAAATTTGATTTTCCGAAAACTCCCAGCATGACGTCACGCCCCGGGAAGGAGGGGCTTCAGCTGTACTTTAGAAATTAATTTCTGCTTCCCCATGCACCAGATTGAAAAAATAAACTCGATATTCGTGATCCTGGAGGCCATATCAAGACGATTTTGGTGTTCTTCCTCAAATACTGAACAGCTTCAGTTTCCCGTTAAGTCTTGCAATATGCGAAATTTAAATCGTCAGTTCCTGTCGTTTTTTTTTTTTTTTTTTTTTTTTTTTTTTTTTTTTTTTTTTAATTTGACTTGCATTCTCTATTATGAATATCTCCTGTGTTAGCATTCTCGGAACCTTCATACTGAAAAGCAGCGTTTTGAAGGAACTGTGAAAAAAGGTTTTTGTTGGTCTTGTTTTGTTATCCTGTTAGTTTCCAGGTTGAAAATCTAATGACGACCATTTAGAGGCCTTGGTCTGTAGAGTGTCAGTTGGGGAAGTTTTGCTCTTTTTTTAGCCACTCATCTCTGCACCCCACCCCGTCTCGCCCCCCATTTCAGATTAATAGGATGTTGCGTGAAATAGCCATATGCCTCCGTAGAATCTGCACCTTAGCGTGGTAGCCAAACCCACAATCTCCACCTTTGTGGTGCTCTCTTTCTGTCACCTTTGAATTGCAGGCTAGGTGAGGGACCCATATTTACACAAAGGAAACGCTCGCAAACTGTAGTGTTTGAACAGCACCTTGTGTGTAGCTAATATGCAAGATATTGGCTTCCCCTATCCCTCAACTAATCTGTGTGATCTGACAATTCTCTTTACAGGTGCCATACAAAGTCGCACTCGTGCAGCGTGGACGCGGTGCAGAAGTGGCTGACGGCCAGGGAGGCGGGCAAGGGCAATAGAGTTAAAAAGACGGACACTCCACTGGTGGTTCCAACCGCCTTTGACGATGAGGGACACTCTGGCTGAGGAGCTAGCTGCTATGGGTGCACGAGTCACAATAAAGAATGTCACGGTAAAAAACATTTTGTATGTTCCCTTCTAGTACTACCCACAATATGCATCTGGGCGACAGATGAATGGGACATGTCGTCTCAACGAGTATACAGTAATTGCCATGAGTATACTGTATACATGGAGAAAGTCAATTGTTCACACAGAATTGTTTCTTAAATTTGCACAAATACTAAACCGGCTTTTTTCAGTTCAAGTCCGAAAAACATGTTAAAAACGGTCAGCACCTATAAAAGATCTGAAAACCAATAAAATGGTTTGGACTGAGAAATTTAGCATTTCCACGTTTAAGTCAATTTGATCTACTGAGAAGTTGGCTGTTCAAAAATGCAGTAGGATGTCATTCCTGGGCTTTAAAGCCTGACACAGCTAGCATTCTGCTGGTTCTATGCTAGGTACACTGAATGACGCATACGCTGGTGCTGATCCGCAATTTCGCAGGCACTGACCCACAATTACGCTGGCACTGATCTGTTTTTACGCTGGGACTAATCCGCAGTTGGACTGGCTCTGACCCGGAATCACGCTGGCACACTGATGGTTTCCTACCGTACCACCGGTTCCATGCCGGGGATCTGTGTCGGGAGCTCGCTGGGAACATCCCGTATTCCCGGCATCCCGGTTTCCCAATAAGGTCCCGGTACCGGCCGGATTACGGCATTGGGCCCGGCCAATGTCGCCCCTTGGGGCGTTTCCGGTACTGGCCGGTATCGCTATCCCGGCAGGCCAATACCGCCCCATCCCCAACCCGGCGTGTTGTGCTACTTGGGTTATAACCTTTTACAATAGTAACTCAGGTTGCTATATAGGGAACCGCATTCAAAACTGTATAATAGATCATTTCTTTTTTTCCTCGTTCTGCGCTAATAAATTACTCTCAAATTAGTTGTCTTTATGTTAAGCAACTTGCCTATCCTGGAATATACACACTGCTATTATTATGTAACAACAATGTTCAATCGAGCCACTTTTAACAAGACTTTTACATCTTCGGGATATTGAAAATGTTTAAGTTCAGAATATATTTATTTATTTATTCATATTACCCCTAAAGGCCCTCGTGAGAGGGTATTACATAGGGGGGTACATAAATCGTTCCAATAGGAACTAGTGCACATTGAACAACATATGAGAATACTAGAAAACAATCAATACACTTAATAATAAAAAGAAAATAAAGGATACACTCAAAAACGAATAAAAAAACATACACTTACTCATCACACTGCAATAAAGCTGAGTCAAGGTAAAAACAAAATAGTACACATTTGCTCTGCACGTTCCGGAAAAGATGAAACAACAATGTAAAACAGCAAAAGTTAGATGGCATCAGTATTTTGAATTTGTTCTTGAAACTTCGTGGTGTCTTCTTCTGAGGCAATGTGCGATGGTAGATTATTCCAATCGATTGTGGTACGTGGAATGAATGACCGGGAAAAGGCAGATGACTTACAGGTTATGCGTTTAACTTTGTAGGGGTGATCGCGGCGTGGAAAAATAACGGCAGGTGGCTCGAAGAAATCACCGTGAAGTGACGCGTTCTCTCTACTCTATATCTCTACTGGATCCAAAGCTGCAACAGCAGCCCTTGGAACTGATTTATATTTTTGTTCTGTAAAAATTAAAAGTGGAAATAAAAGCCTCGTTATTTTGAATAAACATTTTAAGTCTTTTTGAATGAAGACTAGTCGCCAGTGGCGTTGTGAGGCAGGTACAGTCATTTCTTAGAGTAAATAGCTCATCCTAAGTTATAACAGAGACAATGCTATGAAGAAAAAATTATATTTGAATTTTTTAAACGAAAAGTACCACTCATTAAAATATCGTTTGGTAGCATGTATTCGCACACTACAAAATATATTTGAGTAAGCGGAGGACAGGGAACATGAAATAAAATAATCAGACTTGCTTTTTATTTTACGATATCTCACCATAGCATGCCTCTAGCATTGATAAGAACTCTCGCTGCACAAGTTTTTATGCAAGCAATGGACATTCTAAAACAAGGAGCTCAGTCTGGAGCCGTTGCTGAAACATGTTAGATCAGATGAAGTATACAAAGGAACAAACAAAAAAACACACCGAATGATGCCAAGAAGCACAAATGAGCTCAGTACCTTTGAATAAACTCCAAGGTGATGCAAATCTCTTCTGTGTACGCAATGTTGAAAACGTAGTACGCGCTGAATAGTACAGCCAGTGCGTGGTCGAACATGTGAATTTCGTCGATCACAGTTATTCCATCAATTGAGATCGAGTACATGCTGGCTGAGTAGATGCTTTCCCCTAGAAAAGAAAGGATAAAACAAAGGGCGTGAAGGCAGATATATATTGTAGTAAATTGCAGAACTATAATTGTAGTTCAAAATCATTATAAAATTATAGGTAATATTGATTATTTGGGGTTCGGGAAGTGATCAGTGAATGCTCACCATGAACTAAAACGCATGGGGAGATCGGTGGTGCATCTTGAATCATCTCAGTTACAGACTGGCCTTACTGACAGGCACCATCACAAAATTCCTCCAAAACACCGATTAAGTGGGACTCGCTGCGAGGCTCGGTAAATACCTGGCCCATAGATTCGTTTTCTAGGGGGTAATTTAGTGCCTCTTTAACGGGGACATACGGAGCAAACCGGTCCTTTTGACCACAACTACGTCCTATGTACATACTCACCGTTTTCACACAAGGAAAGTGCTTGCTCAAATATGCAGATTTCATGTGTTCTGGAAGAAAGGTGGTAGATTTCAGGTTCGTAACATCAGTGTATAATGATGTTATGAACTCAATGATGTTATGAACCTCGACTGAACCAAGCACGTTTTGAAGGCTTTCAGCAAGTTTGCCGAACAGGTATTGTTTGTACAAGAAATGCCGACGTTGAAATTCATAAATGGTTTTTTGAACTGTTGATACCGGCATAAGAAGCTTTCCGTTAAACTTCAAGCACAAAAAAAAAAAAAAAAAAAAAAAAAACAAGGTCGTTTTTTACGGCCTTCCTTTTTTCTCCTGCAGACAGAGACATTAACACGTCGTAGTTATCATTAGGGGATTGCATCACGTTAACAGCATCGTCTTCATTAGAATCCGCACTAGTCGACTGAGTCGAAGAGTCCTCAACCTGAAGTGGGTCTACAGGCGATGCGCTGTCGCCCAAGAAACCCGTCGCTCGTAAATGCGCCCAGTTCAAATGTGTCGTGAACTATGATTTCACACCTTCTGACAGTTGGAGCACGAACACGAAACCAAAATACCGTCGGTGACGTGGCCTTTTAGATGCTTTAGCAAAGCCTCCATTGTGTGGCACTCCTCTAAGCATGCTGGCAAAGTGCATTGAAAGCTTTCCAAACTCTTCGAAGCAAACCGTACTTACCCTAGGCGTTCAAATGCCTATGTCTTCTCAAAATATGACACCTGAGAGCATCATACGTAACAAACTAGCGACAGCATCCTTCGTCCACACACGGAAGAATTCGAGAGCTGAAAACGTGCTCATCGAATTGCGCAACCAGCAAGCGTGCTTGAACAGAAACTACAAATTCTGCAAGTAAACATATTTTGGGGTGTTGTATTTATGCCACCGTTACACTATCCTTGCCAAGCAAGCAGCAGATTGATAATGAAATACCTGTCTCGAGTATCCAGTTGCCTTCCGCTCCAAATTTTTGAATTCCACGAACGAACGAGGACAAAACGGCGCGGAGACGGGCGGGAAGGCGGGAAAATGAACCGAACGTTCGCTTCTTCCACTTCTTCCCGCGTTGTCCCAACCAACGTTGCTTTCTTTCGTCCACGCTTCTAGCTCGTCGCATTGTTGCTCTACTTTTTGCTCCTAGAGCCTTTTTTTTTTTTTTAATTAAGGCAGTTACGTTTTGGCGTTGGCGCGGACAAAGAAAGGAGGTGAAGGGGCGAGAGGAGGCTCCCTGGGTTCCCGCAGCTTCCGAAGGTCAAGCGTGGTGACCAATTGGCGGTGTGCGTCTTTTCTTTCTGTTTTCTTGCTCCATGAAGTTTTGCGTTTCCCTCTCGCTCTTTTTTGCTCGTTTACGGTGCATTTCAGGTGATTCCGCTTCACGGCGTTCTTGCAGTTTTTATTAGCGTATAAGGGTATTCACACGAGGGAGAAATCCCGGGGATTTCTCCCCGGCACGCGCGCATCACGAGATGAAAACGCGAGGCTTCTGCACATCGCAAAGCCTGACGTTTTCGTCGTGAGATGCGCGTGCCGGGGAGAAATCCCCGGGATTTCTCCCTCGTGTGAATACCCCTTATAGCGCCGTAAATTTGACGGTTATTTTTTACAGTGTACGCACAGTTGCGTTTGAGAGCTTTACACTGCATTGCTCCGAGAAACGAAAGCGAGTGGCAGGCACATCTGTGCTTCGTATGAAGCGTGGAACCCAATTCAAGGAATGGCTTAACATGCGACAAAAGAGGTGCGGATGTCCTGCTTTCTCCCAGTGAAGCGCTTTCGAACTGATCTGTGCGTAGAGGCCCTAAGTCGTTCAAAAGCCTGCTCGTGCTTGTTACATCGGCGTCGCTCCTAATTACGGGTGCGTGCGGAGTACGCGCTCTCGTCAAGTGTTGCGTACGTGCTCGCGTACCATACTTCGTTCCGCACACATAGCTTGCAACGCTGCCGTGGCTGCGGACCCCAGCATGTGGATGTATCTATACTCCGTTTCAAGATAAGTGCGAGCGCAGCCAGTGCGACAAGCACGAGTACGTTATCTCTGACGGCGCTCTTACTGGACAAGCGTGTGTGCTTAGCCCGCTCAAAGTGCGTTCGCTGTCGTGGTGTCAATAGGGTCTCCTTTGCTCGCAGTCTTATTGAAACCAAAACGCAAGCAAATAAAACATTTGAGATCAACCCCACACTCGCGCGAGCAGCTTTGACAGCGCAAACTTTACGTGCAGTTCTTTGGCAGGCTAATGTAGGATATGCAGAAACGGGCGTTTGAGGTGGCGTTACATGATGTGCTCTCGATTAAAATCAGATTTTTTCAATCTATTACAGGACCACTTCAGTATTGACCAATTCAAAATACTAATGCGAATTAAAGGAGAGCAAAAAATTGAGGAAAGATGCTCTCCCAAACATTTATTTTTTCGTTACCTTCAACCAAGATAGTAAACCACCACTGCAAGGGAACTGGAAATGTAAGTGGTATGTACAGCATCTCACAAACCATTTTTTTTTCTTCAGAAAGACGTATTATCTGTTTTACAACAAAAATTTGATGCACAAAGTAATGATTTTGGATGCCTCCTTTATAAAATGCAGTTTCATTTATTTGTTTTTTATGTTGGCTCCAGACCCCGAGGCATACACCCCCAGCAAAACCTGAATAGTACACAACAAGGCAATGCTCACAATACTGAAACATCCCCAGGACAGATTGCTGCAGCAACCGCAGCTGCTCTTTATGGCTCTCTGATACTGTCTCTTGGTCACGAGGCACACCTGCCACTAGTGCCATCTCTGTCGATACGAGGAGTGTGTAGCCATTGGGGGGCCCCCAGAAATGTCGAAGCGGAGCTTTTCCCTCGGGACAATCTGCAGCAGTGACCGCAGCTCTTGGTGAGTTTGGCGGTCTGATAATGTTTCCAGGTCAACTGATGCTCACTTATCACTAGTGCCATATTTGTCGGTTCTAAGCGAGCGTGTCCGCCTGAGTCCCCCAGGAAGTCCCAAGCGGTGCTGTACAAAACCTAACTTTCCCAGCTTCCCTAGAACAGCCTGGTTCAACAACCCCCCCCCCCCCCCCCCTCAGTTGCTGGTGAGTTTAGCACAATGATACTGTTTCCAGGTCGACCGAGGCACACCTACAACGACTGTCGTATCTGCTCATGTATTCGTTCTAGAAGTGTGTATTGTTTCATGGCTGCCTGAGCAAGGTCTGAGCGGCGCACAACAGGCCCTTGCTTCTCCAGCTTTTCCTGGACAGATTGCCGCAGCAACAGCTGATGAGTTTTCATTTTCGACTGCTGTTTATTTCCTGGCAGAGTGCAGACAGTTACACACTCTTACTTACATCTCATCTTGTTGTCTCACTGTTAGCCACTTGACAAGACTAAATAATAATCTTTTTTTTTCTTTTCCAGGCACACTTTTTACAGTTAGCATCAGGCCGTATCATCAGAATGCAAATCTTTCTTGTGTACTGATGAATAACAGAGAGCTACAAAGACAACTATAATTTCCGCTGATAAAACTGATGTTGGTGCAGCGACAGGAGTCTCAGTTGCAACGTGAAGAGAACAGTTTAAAATTTGGACTTAAGCGCTTTCTCATTGCAGATCAACTTAAGTGTCTCGAAAAGTCTACTGTGAAGAGGACTGCATGAAATAAAGGCATCCTCGAGAAAGTTTTTAGAATTCATCTTGCTTGTGCTTCTCACTTTTCAGTGTGGTACTAGGGAATTGGTGTAACTTTTGCCTGTAGAACGCACACTTCATTGGCATCTCCAGGTGTTCAAGTTTGTGTCAGACATAGTTCGCGAGCTGATGAATTCTTTAGCATACAAGGCGCGTCAAACTTGCGGCATATAACACACTCGTGCATCCTTATCTCGAGTATTCATCTGAAGTCGGATACCTGCAGACCTGTCTCATCAAGCAGTTCAATGCTTAATTTTATGTGGTTTGTACAATTTATTGTCTACAGGTGTACCGCACCAGCAGGCACGTAGCCAGGATATTAGCTACGTGCCTGCATACAAGCAACAGCATTAGAAGGTTTAAGGGATTTATAAGTGTTTTATGATACGTAAAAGTGACTGGACCTCTCAGTAAAGCTACTCACACATTTGTGAAGCGTTAAGAAACATTTTGATTGTGTATGGTGTTCCTCCGTGTCATTTATCTTCTTTTTTTCATTCTGTGACCTCTCTTTTTATGTAGTCAGCATGGATTCTACTTGTAGTGAATGCTCCTGCCATGGCTTTTTAATTTGCTGGCAGTTTTTCGAAATAAATAAAATTGTGACTGATTTTGTTCTTTTTAACATCATCCGTGCTTGTGTATTTTCATAGGATTTTGATTTCGCAGTCACTTATTTTTCATTGTTATCTGGGTGTCATTTGAATTATTTTTGCCTCGTTCCCTTTTACTAAAATAACCAGCCATTGCTTAACTAGAAAACTAGGTGCTGAAACCGAGCGCTAGTTTCCAAGTCTGCAGCAGGACGCTGGCCCAGGAGTCTAAAAGCAGCGTAAATCGTAATTAAACCTGGCTTTTTTTTAGTAAGAACGAATAACAGGAAAGATAGACACTTTGATAAAATTACGGAGTAACAAAACTAAACGAAAAGGGAGTTTTTATTTCTAAAGACGGTTTCATCAAATAAAATAACGAAAATAGTATTCATTATACGCTCGGAAAATTAGCGGCACTGCGTAGCGGCACTGCGTAGGAAAATTAGCGGCACCGAAAGGCCCGTGGTGTCGCGAATTTTTACAACATGCACAGAAATACTTTAGCGAATTTCATCATTACTAGTACTGCAGGCAGCTTAAAAGTGCTAGCTTAGCGTCAACCACATCAAAACTTTTTTGATTAGAAAGAAAATAGCATCTTGCTTTCTGGGCCGCCAAATTGTTTTAAGCGTCCGTTGCAAAACCCTCCCGAAAGCTCGCCAAAGACACGTATTAAAAAGTAGTCAATCATTTGAAATTGTGGAGAATGAAATTAGAATTTGGCGGTTTTATATCATGATTAAAAACGACTTGCAATGCCTGTGAAGCCCAACACTCACTAAACACTGACCTAATGCAACTCGGTAGGGACGATTATCCAAAGTACTTTCGGGATGCACGGTTGGACGAACAGATCAAGAGTGGCTTCGGGACGGTCGGATGCGAATTCGGGCTCTAAATGAAGTCATTGCCAGACTTGTATTGCAGAAAAGTCCACACGATCGGCAACTCACGCGCTCCAGCTGTGAAGCCGAACACTCGCGAGACAACCTAATGCGACTCGGGGACGATTATCCAAAGCACTTTCGGGATCCGCGATTACACGAACAGATCTAGAGCGGCTTCAGGACGGTCGGATACGAATGCAGGCTCTAAATGAGGTCATTGTGGCACTTGTCTGACGAGAAAAGTCCACACGATCGGCATCTCGATCGCTTCAACTGGCCGTGACGTCGTGACGCTTGGGAAATTCTAGAGGGCGCCTTCGTCGCAAACCGGAAGGTAAATGTGGCGTAAGGAGGGTTTTTAGAGAAGGAAAGAGAATGCGCCACTCTTTCCAAATACAGGGGCTTTAGTTTCAATGGCAAAGGCTACAGCTGCGTGAGCCTGGTTCAGGTACGGTGACTCCAGGGTTAAGATATTGTATGTGACCATGGTGGCGAGTGAAAGCGCTGCATGTAAATCTATGCGGGGCAGAAATCGCTCGAAGTTATACGCCCGTGCTTTGATTTTGATGTTCGTGTTCTGTCTGTTTTGTCGTACGTAGGCCTAGTGAACCAACTTCCGCTCAACAACGCCGGTAAGCACCATGCGGTGGTTGACTCGACGGCCCTTCGCCATATCTCGACGACTGTTTCGTCGGCATGTCCCGCGAGACGGAGTAGCCGTCAAGTAAGAGAAAGTACGAGCAGCAGGAAAGGGACGCGGCCGCGGATTATTTCATAGTGGCGAGCGACGGCACTTTTCTACCGTTTAAGTTCGCGCACGTTTTTGCATCGCCTTTTGCCCCTTCGTGGTGTAGATGCCCTTTGTCTTTCGTTGCATCGCGCCGTTCCTACGCTTCGAGCGCACCTTCGGGGCTCCCAGCCGAGTACTACCCTGTTGGAAAATCTCAAAGATGAAAAGATGTTGGAAAAACCTCATACAAGCGTAACCGCAATATTGGGCATACTATACCAGCGAAAAGGCGGCTCCAGTACAGTGAATTAATCGGAATGATACACGCGGGCGGAATCATACAAGCGTGTCGTATTAAGGGAC
Source organism: Ixodes scapularis (assembly GCF_016920785.2). Lineage (NCBI taxonomy): Eukaryota > Metazoa > Arthropoda > Arachnida > Ixodida > Ixodidae > Ixodes > Ixodes scapularis. The sequence continues at coordinate 49,200,294 of NW_024609838.1, read as the reverse complement.
ATCATATACCAGCATAGTGGATTACGGCGGAACCATGAAGGCAGACGGAACAAGACAAGAACAACGTAACATGGGGCATCGTATACTAGCGAAAAGGCGGCTCCAGTATAGTGGATTAAGGCGGAATGATACAGGCGGTCGGAATATACAAGCGTGTCGTATTATGGGACATCCTGTACCAGTGTAGTGGATTATTACGGAACCATGAAGGCAGACGGAACAAGACAAGCACAACGTAATGTGGGACATCCTATACCAGCAGAAAGACGATACCAGCAAGGTGGAGCCATATGGTTCCAGCATGTTGGTATCGCCTTTTCACTGTTGTACAGGGCGATTTTTTTAAGCTTTACATATTTGTTTAGAAAGGTCGTGAAGGCTCAATTAATGCGGTTTGTGCAGGCGAGTTATACGGCCAGGCGTACGTAGCATAGGGACCTAATCGTAACTATCAGTCGGATAATTAAATACAATTTCTTAATCAACTTTTAGTTAGTGAGAAGAAGATATGGTTTCAATTAGAAACTTGCTGAGTCATTGAAAACCACAGTATCAACTCTTTTTAGAAGGACATAATGCAGGGATCGCGTTTTACGAGTCCTGAAAAAAAGCTTTATTTGGATGAGTTTCTAGGTTTCAGTTTCTTTTCGGAGCGCATCTCTGGGCCCACGGTCCTGTCCCCCAGGGGCTTAGACGCAGAACACATGTGCGCCTTGCTTCCCTTCATCCTACGAGGGAGGCGAGGGGGCGACTTCGCACTGCAACCTCCGGGCAGCAGGATCGCAGGCGCAAAGATGCGCTCTGGTAAGAATCCGAAGTCTGGAAACGCGTCCAAATTAACAATTGTTTTTAAAACGCCGTAATGCTGCTCCTGTTCTATATCTTCACAAAAAGAGTTCACTTCGTGTTTTTCGATGATGCTTAGCAAGTTTCTAATTGGAACCATGGGTCTATTTTCACTGATTAAAAATTTCAGGAACATACTATACCTAAAGAGAGGCTGAGCTGGTTTTGTATTTGAGGAAACACTTTTAAATCTTCATTTGACCTCCAGAATCTCAAATATTAAAGTTATTTGGTGATTGGGTGAATCGGAGTGCACAGAATCATTTTTAAAGTACTGTGAAGGCACTTCCCCAGAGACTGACGTCATAAAAGCAGCTTTCGAAATATTTGCTCACGCATCTTCAGCGCCTATCAAAGCTACGCACGCACATGCTATTTTTTTTAAAAGGGCAGAAAAATATGTCACGGCTGGGGCCAGTGCGGGAGAATATACCTAGAAAACTTGCGATTGCACGTGCGGCCCTTAAGTTAGACACGTTTGGCGGCCGAAAGGTCTTCTTATGATGGCACTACTGGTCGGATGTTTTTTTTGTGTGTTTTCTGATGTTTAGTTACATCTTTGTGCAAAACGAACAGGATATTCAAGTTCGTGGGAGAAAACTACGCTAGAATCAGCCTCCATCTAGTTTTCTGAAAGAAGTCTGGCACTTCATTGTTCTAAACCTACTGATCATTAGGAATTAGCCTTTTATACTATGCCGCCCTGGCCATATAACTCACGTGCACAGACCGCGTAGCTTTTACGGCTTTAAAAAAAAAAATCTGTCAAATATACAAAAAACACCCTGTAGAATGTCCCCCAATACGATACAATTGTATGGTTCCTTCCCCGCTTGCATTCTTCATGAAAGATTTGTGGACATCGAGCGTTTCATTGAAATGCTGGATGTCAGCGAGTCTCTACATCAGTGAGTGGTTTTAAACAAGCATGATGTTTGCACACCAGTAAGCTCTTATCCGAGGCCCTCCAGGAGCACTAAGAGCTGAGGCAAAATGTAGTGACCTGGTAAATTTGGTTGCAGGTATTTATTTTAGAAGAATTGCATGCAGCAAAGCTTAACTTTGCTGAAAATAAGATAACTATAAATTCAATACTGAACGATGGAGTCCCTTGGGCTGTCAGACCACACTCCCACTATTGCCACTCAGGAGTTAATAACTTGTGCGTAGAAAATCAGCACAACCAAGATTTGTGCTGCGAGCGCACCTGCAATATACAAATTGAATAAACATGAGGTGAAAAATAAATGATGTTTACAATTCTCTGTAATGCGAAATCAGAGGGAAGATCTCGAGGAGGAGGATGGGAGGGTATGCCACTCCTCCATTTCTCCTCCTTCTCTTCTGCTCCCTCCCATTTAACGGGAAATTTCCCTAAATTTAGCAAGAAAATTTTCTCACTAAATTTAGCAGGGAAATTGATGTCACGTGACCTCAACATCAATTCAGTTTTCCCACTAAATGTAGCGGAGAAAATGACGTCACATGAATTTGTGTCATGTCAGCCAGAAACAAATACAGTTTCTCCACTAGATTTAGCTGAAAAATTACTGTCAAATGACCTCTACATTAATTCAATTTCCTGCCAAGTTTAGCGGGGCAGTTATGCCGGTGGCGACGCCACGAAACGGGCGCCTAAGAGCTGCGTCCTAAAAAACTAAATGCCTCTCATGAAATAGTGATAATTAGAGATAAGACAAGGAAAAGAGAATCGAAGAAACCGCGTTTATATCATTCCTTTTGTTCGTTCTCAAACGTTTTGATTTCAACAAACGTTTATCTCTTTATTCATACCCAGAGAATCTCTCCCAGTTTCAGCATGAATGCAATCAATCAATGCAGACTAGACCTTGTAAACTATAATGCACATGGAAATGAATGTTTGCCACATAGTCATGTATGAGTCGGTGGCACAGATCTCTAAATACTATTGTAGTGAGGACCATTCTTGATTAAAACTTCTAGGCTTCGAATTCGACAGTTTGTACTTCAATAAGGAACACCGTATGGCACCATTTTTTCGGGTTCTTTTTGCGACACATCAGAAACGGCACAACGCTGTCATCCTTCAATATAAAAAAAAAATTGTATTTATTTTTCATGGGGTGTGCTATTGTAATGCCCATACAACCCACTTTAACAAAATTTCATTTGTAGAGCTTTTTATTGGTTCTTCTTTAACTTGCACGACAGATTCGGTACCTTGAATTCTCATTTGGCATCAACAGATATGTTTATGTAATAGCGAAAGACAAGATGTATGGGCTTGAGTACGGCTCAAAAAGCACAAATGTTGAGAAAAGTACTGTCAAAAACTACAATGTCAAAATAATAATAAGGTGGAATGTGGATACAATTATGGATATGGTCATGAATACAGTTAGTAGATTCATTATAAAGAATATGCGTTAGACGCACACTCAAAGAAACTTGTTGCATCTATATTCATGCAAATTACTTCGCAAAACTCTGCGCTGCAGTCTTGGGTGGAAGTTTGCTGAATGAATTTACCGAAAATGAGTGTAGACGGAAAATGCAGTTTGATGTGCGACAATCAGGATTACATAAGCAAGTGACTTGTCATTATTACTCTTACAGTGCCGAATGTTTCAAACTGCAAGTCGCGTCATTTTGTGAGTTCCCTCCGTACATTACAGGGTTTGGCCCTCTCGAATGCTTTGCGAGAAAAATGATGAACTGGAAATATCTAGCATAGTTTAAGAAAAACTACTTCCAGTATCTTATCTCAGCATAGTAAATAATATAAACGTTTCTTGAGACAAGGTAAGTGCAGGACTTGAATAAACTAAATACTTAGTTTTGCGAACCATCTTGCTGTAGTAAACGTATGAAGTTCCCTTAGGTAGAGCTAGTCGATACGGATGATTGCGCCCATTGCATAGCATAAAATTTAATTTGCGACCTACAATATTTACAGACTTAACCAGCTCTGTATAAGTAGAACACTTGGCATTAGAAATTGGTCTTATCATGACTATCTGCAAACATCCACTTAATAATTTGCATGAACCTATGTATTTCAAGGAAATATTTGGTGCGAGCTGTTTAAAACACTATGACACTGTTTAACTTTAATAGAAAGTCTGTAGTGGGCCACAACTTAAACTGTTTTCACTTCATTGTGAAGAGCAATTACGCATATGTGAACCATGAATATAGGCCTGCACTGAATTGTTTTCTTAAGTTGAACGTGCTATGTTCCATTCACTATATAAATATTTGCAGGGCTGACAATACGCAAGTTCCCGTTTTTTTATATTTTACATCAACCGACTGCTGGGTACGATAGGTACATAAGACTGATGACACCAACGTAACACAATAATTATTTTAAGAATTTGTTTGGGTATAGCACTGGCGAAGCCATCTGCGGGAAGTTATTTCTGTGACACCGTCGAACCTACATCCGCGGGCTTTAAGTTCACATGTTAATCAAGTCTGCAGACACCTTTTCGTTATTGGAATTCCATCCAACCCAAGATTGTAATACGTTTTTTTTTCCATTTTAGGCTTAGTAGTGCTTTTGCTGTTCTACTTAGTAGGTAAGGAGAATGCTTATTTCGAGTGGCATACCTAACACCTGGTGGCACGGGGACTCCCTTGTCCTGATGCTAATCGAAAGTTAGAAGCAGGGAGATACTGCGATACTCTTGTTTCTGGGATTACCTCCCCCGTGGTACTGACCAGACCAGAGAAGATTGAGTACAAGCTTGTGGCCACTAGGATCTCCAGATCTTGAGGCACCCAAGTACTGAAAATAAAAACAACTCACAATCAAGTACATGGCAGAGCTACGTTCGAATGGCTAGCATATTCTTTTGTGATCAGCACATAGATCCTTTTGTTTTTATATTCAGTACTTTTACCTATTTAAAAACTGCTCCTTCACGGCCACAGTCATAGTCACCCCCAGGACAAGGCCACGCAGGCCTTGAAATGATGGGTACCGAATTAAGGGAAATGATCAAATGCATTCATTTAACCCTCTTTCGCCTCAACCTGACAAATTTTCGTCAAATATTCACATTTAACTCTAAAGGCCATAAAGAAAAAACTACTACTGCGATGCAGAGCCGCATAGTGGGAGAGTGTAACCACTGGGTGTGGTCAAGCAGGCATCGGAGAGGAGAAAAGGGAGGAGAGCGCCGTAGGAGGGAAGGAGAAGGAAACAAGGATGAGACGACCGCCATTTTGATGCAACGCTCTTGGTGTGGAGCACTGTTGAGGCTACGCGGCGTCTGCTACGGGCTTATTTCTTTTTTGCCTGAATTAAAGTTTGCGTTTAAACATGGAGAAACTCCTTTCTTTTGGGTTTTTAAGCCGCCGAGAAATAACAATATATCATTTTATTGCCAGAGCCTGCCAAGTAAAAGGAAAGAACCGAAATTTCGATATCGAATAAATGCCAGGCGACTGAATGAAAATGGCGGCCCTCCCCGCTCAGCTGGGAGCAGCCTAGAGTTCACGCGCATGCGCTCACGCCTCTCGCTCTGTGCCACGGGCTGATTAGCTCACTTGAATGGATGATGTTACGGCAGCGAAATCGTAGACTGCACAAACTCTCCCCATATATGTCTCTGCTGCAACGGAAAGATTTTTCTACCCTCCATGCTCAATCCCTATTGGAAAAGCGTACAAGAAACATACCTGCTGCTTCTACAGTTCTGGTATGAAACCACCTTATTTTCTTGTTATCATATATGCAGATAATTTGGTTTGACGTTCAGAAAAACTGGAGATACAGGCACCGCTATGGCCCTGCGTCTGTCTATACTGGCAGCCAGTTTGCTTGCCGATATGATTGGGTGTGGCTGGTATGATTTTGCGTCCGATGACGTAGGCGACCACAATATTTCCAAAAAAGAGTCAAAGTACAGGGTAGCTGGTGGAAGTCAACCATTTCGTCGTTTACCCTGAGACTGGTTTTTTTTTTTTTTTTTGAAGAGCAGAAGTAACAGAAAAAACAGACCTGTCTGTTTTTTCTGTTACTTCTGCTCTTCAAAAAAAAAAAAAAACCCCAGTCTCAGGGTAAACGACGAAATGGTTATATTTCCAACGCAACTCTTATACCTCAGGAACACCGGTATCATCAAATCAAACATGCAGAAAGGCGACCGCCATCTTCCAACGAAACGTCCATCCTCTACCACCGGTATCGTTACATAGGCCACACATGTCGAAATGGAACATAGACCGCCGTTGAGCTCACACGAATTCCACGGTCAACTCTTCACGGCGACGTCTTGGGGCGACTTTCTCGAGTAATGAGCACCGCAAGTATTCGACAGCCGCACCAGCCGTACTGCATAGCAAAGCCAACGTGCACGGCTACAAACCGATCGTGACACCAAGCCGAGGATTCCGCGTCACCTTTCGACAGCAGCAAACGGCCCGTTGCTGGTACTGTGACTCGTACAAGGCCAACTCGGCGTCTTTTCGTGGTTCCTCTCGCCGCAACCAGCTGCAACCGCACGATCCCTTAACCGATATCGGCGTCGGCTAAAAGCGAAACTTAAAGCGGCCGCCCAGTGACTTCCGCTTCCGCTGCTCGGCTGGCTCGGCTTCCCCGCTTTCCCACCACAGTGAAATCATAACCAGTGGTCCCACTCAAGGCCACTTCCGGTAATCGCGCATACACAGCGCTCCTCAAGCCGGATGGCGACAACTGAAGGTGTAAAACAAAAACAAACAAAAAAACAGGGTCGAAAAGAATCGCAATTAACTAAATTGAATGTGTTAATGTTAATATTTTTAGAAAAAATAGTAAGCTAGGTAATAATGATAAACCAATATGGAAAGAAAAAATGGAGCAGTTACCGTTAGCTTTAAAAAATTCATTGCCCTAACCGAAGCCATGTTTTTAAACGTCGCCGGTCGCGTTGACGGCGTTGTCGGTGGTGCTGTTCTGCGAATTTCTCTTTCCTAGTGCATTTCCCTTTCGGTTGGATCCTCGCTTGGCGTTTTAATGGCATGTGAGTTACCGAATCACGCTATGGATGTGTTCTAAATGGACCTGCTCAGGCAAGAAGCCAGAAAGCCGGGGATTCGCTTCGCCGTTCGAGATTCCGGGATTCCGCTTCAAGTTCGTTGCTGGTGAGTGCAAACATTTTAAAGTGCTCGTGCTGTCCTTCGCGTCAGGCCACGGCACGATCGTCTTTTCTCCAACGCAGTGTATGTGACTCGGTTAATTTCTTAGTCGTATGTACGTCGGACGTGACTTGTAAAACGGTCGAACGTAATGAATTGCTTATTCACGCGCAACCTCCACGTATCGAAGCTTTCATGCCACTTTACCCGGAAAAATATAAATATTGGGGCAAATGACGCGGATCAGGAGCGAACCCGGGGTTTGCTAATCTATAAAACCATAAAAGAGAGGTTGGCATCATAGTATAAGATATAAAAAACAAAACAAAATAACACGCAACATTATAAAAAGTGAATTTAACAGTTGTTATATATTTGCAAACAGGCTAAGCTAGTTGACTGGGTACATTGAACATAATTCTGAATTAACTAGTCAGATGGATGTCCCTTGAAGGGAATTAACGGTAAGGCACCTCTAAAAAAAGTGTTGCGCAAACATGCCCATTTCCTGGACTCACACCTGTCTTCTCTCTCTCCTCAGGATACCTTGTGGGTATGGTAGCATCTGGCACCTGTCGTTCAGCATGCATCGAGACCCCCCCCCCCCCCCCCTCTTCCCCCGTCAAGCTCGAGGCATAATTTATCTTTGCTTGGCACATCATGCAGTAAGACCCACAGTACTTATCTAATTTAGAAGTATAAGCAGGGACGGATCCAAGGGGGAGATCTTAAGGGGGGCGACGGGGGCGGCCGCCCCCCCCCAAACAAAGTCGACCCCCCCCCTCCCCCTTCTCGGAGGGCAATTTGACATGGCTGGACCCCCGGTGCACACAAAAGAAGGGGAGAGTAGTGTCCTTACAAATGTTCTGCCCCCCCCCCCCCCCCCCCCCAAACAGAGTTCTGGATCTGCCCCTGAGTATAAGGTCTGTCTCACTTCGTCCATTCACTCTATGCTGTTACGTTCTTGTTCCAGTACAACGGCTCCTCGGAGAATCAAAGAGAATACCACGAGGGCGACAAACGTGTGGAGGCAAGCTGCAAGGGCCGGACACCAGAGACAAGGACCATTGGTAACCAGGGCGATGAAGTGAGAAAACTCAAGAGGTAGCTCATCATCTGGGCCACAAGAAGAAAATCGGAGACCGTACGCTGGGAAATTTGTCGACCCTTGTCCTTGGGTGGCATGAGCATTTTCTGGTCATATTCGTACGTGAAGTGAACTATTACTGGGACTAGGTTGACTCAGGCTTCTTCAGCTTAAGCGTTGCCAAAGCTACGGCACCGAGACAACCGGAACATTTGGCTGAGGGACGGGACATATTGTGGGAGTATACTCCTCCTACGGAGAACTCTCACAAAACTTACTTCGTTGCTCTGATTAGCTCCATAGGGCGGCAGTGTTTTTTCTTTGTAAAATTAGTCTGAAACAGATTATAGCTGTAATATGGCCACCGAAATTGACATTGCGGCATAACATTCCTCATGAGGGTGCTGGCATCTAATCTATGATATCTTATGCAATTATGAATGTCACAGCCACAAGTGATGACTTGACAATATGCAACTCATTATATGACAAAGTGCGTAAATGGTTGGGTGAGTGCAGTTCTGCATATCTTGGAAAAAGCTGGCTGGGAGGGCTCTATAGCTCTTCCTCATCACAATCTGTCTTGGGGAGGGCTGTCTTGAAAACCCCTTTCAAGTCATTAGTCTGGAAGGGAGTTTATGGGATACCGCTGACGCATAGTAGTTTCTGGCATCTATGAGACACTTGAGAAGGAAAAACTTATGCAGTTGCAAGCTGCGAACCAGGTTGCAAACTGTGAGGACGACTAAGGTCAAATCCTGCTTTGTATGAGTGGTCTCATCATTTGGCATGCAAGCTGTGGAGCAGTTCTGGCAATTGGAACTTCAAGCTCCTGAATACTGGAACTGTTCCCATCAGCACAACATCCACAGTTGGTTGTCGTGCCGGTAGACCTCGTTCTGAAGTCGCCGGAAGAAAACAACAATAACCAGTTGCTGCAATCATGTTGTGTTAGCCAGTGGTCAAGAACAATATTTTTTCTCTTGAGCTTGGACAAAGTGTCCTTCAATTAGTTTTCTCAAAGCCCCTTTGACACGCAATGGCACACATAACCTAGCTCAGTGGACACCCTAGCTGTTAGTAGTGTTTCCAGTTTGTGCTCAATCACGAAAAGACCCCTTGAAGAATAAGGTAGTGCTGTTAAAAAAGTAAATTTTAGTTCCTCATTCCGGAGATTCCCATCTGTTGGAGTTTGGATAGGAGCAAACTGCGGTCTGCGCTGTTAAAAGCCTTTCTGAAGTCTAACTGGACGATCTCTCGCGGAGTTCGGCTGTCGAGGCTGGTGCTGAGTGCATGGGTGAAAGCTGCAAGGGCCGATTCGCAGCTCCTGCCGGCGGAAACCGTATTGGTGGGGGCTCCATTGTTTGTCAAACGATGGAGGTTATGGGGATTGGTCAGTACGAGTGGATGTTAGGCTTGAGGGGGCACCGTGTCCCTTTTTGAGAGGCGTTACTGACGCAACTTTCCAGGATTTAGGAACAGCTGTGAGAGAGAAAATCGTTCAGTAGGCGAGTGAGGACTGGGGAGATACGGCCAGCGCAGGATTTAAGCAATGCAGGGTTGAAGCTATCTGGTCCAGGGCGTTGAGAGGAGTTGACATTTGCAAGGGCTTTGTAGGTTTAACTTTGAAGAATGAGTACGGAAGAGAGTGTGGTTGCTGGTGTGGCCTTGCCTGGCAGAGTTGTGGGTTGGGTGGGACAAAGGTTAGGTGTCGTAGGGTCAAGTAATGATGCAGCCTGAGAAAAGTGGTAAGGAAAGAGCTCTGCTATGTCGTCAAGATTAGAATAGGGCCTGCCGTGATGTCTGAAGACCGGCGCGTGGAACATTTTTTTTTATAGTGAAAACATGCCCAAGAGTTTGGGCTGGCAGATTGCTTTTGCTTCTAGTTGCTGTAGGTAATCGTTATGGGAGATATGGATGAGATGCTTGACTTCGGTACGTGCCTGGTGGGCTTGGTTAAGATGAGTGGGATTTAGAAGCGCTTTTTTGTATAGTCAGTGTTTACGTCTGATTAAGTCTGCAATCTCTTTTGTCATCCATGGAAGGCTGCCGTGCCTCCTGTTGATCCTTAAGGTGAACACATTTGGGTTGAATTGCTGATATGTTGAGTGAGAGGTCGTCGGCCTCGTCAGCCGATGGGTGATTAAACACAATGAACCAGGCAGGGAGCGAGGCGGATGAGCTGATTGAGATGAGGGGAATCGTTTTTTTTTAGAACTGCTTGATGACCTCGCTTAGGGGCTGAGCAATGGATATTGGTGAGGAGAGTACTGCAATCACTGCCTGGTAGGCTGGATTTCACTGTGCAGCGGTAGGATAAGGTGGGGGTTATTGGTGCGGACGAGGTCGAGGAATGTAGCGTTGCTGTTTTGAGAAATGTAGAATGAGGCGTCATGAAGTGGGGGTGAGGCCAGCAATTTCCAATACATCTCTAACAGCATGTCATCAAGTGGATCAGATGAACAGTGCAGAGAACTCTCTAGGTTCGACGCGCTGTAGGCTCTCTTGGAGGCGGGCGTACGATTGTTCACGGAGGGAGGGTGGGCCAGTAGGTAGACACCAGAAGAAGCTTTCCATGTTTGCAAAATACCTCGACAATGAGGGCTTCTAGACCCGGAGGGGTGAGGTGGTCGAGACGTTGGCAAGGCAGGTGTTTTGGCATGACGAGGACGGACGCCTTCGCCCCAAGGAGGGACAGTCTTGCTGGAGTAAAGAGAATTGTGCGAGATGGATTAATTCCCTATTAATTCCAGCCATGTCTCGCACACAGTATTGTATTGTATTCGGGAAAGATTACTTCAGTGCTTTAAAGTCGAAAAGGCTGTTCTTTAGGAAGCAAACGCTAGGAAACCAAAAGTGATTGCCGTCTGTAGACTCCGATCGCACACTTTTCACACAACAACTACGCCAAATGCAGAGTTGTCGTGCGAACGGTGAACGCTGCCGATGTCGCTCGCCGGAGGCGGGTGGGAGAACTATTTGGTAGAGCTGGCGATGATGGTGGCGTACGCAGGGGCTCCATGCTGCTTAGGGGAAGGAAAGAGGTCATCGGCCAGGGGTGGGAGCTGGCACGCCGCACAGAGCACAGAGATAATGAGGGGAGGCGTCTACAAAGCGAGAGATACATCTTCACATTTCTGGTGGAACCACATATCACAAACGTCTCATTGGAGAGTGGCGACATTGTCGAACACAGACAGAGAACAGCAGGGGCAGGTGGGACGTGAGCCGGAGTTTGAAGGTACACCCGTGAGCGATATGAAGGTGAACAGCCCTCTTCTTGTTTTTGACGCTCCTGCAAGTTTTGGAACAAGCTCTGTTCCAGAAGAGGGCTAGAACGCAAAGTTTAGACCCCAAGCCACGTACTCTTTGAGACGTTGAGAGTTAATATAGCTTTAGGGAGCCGTAAAACAGGCAAGAATCCAGGTAAGGTGTTCACCTTCATATTGTCGGCGAGTGTGCATCACCAGTAATCAGCAATCACGGGATTAGGTGAGGTTGTTGGTGAGGGCGACGAGTGGAGAATGCTGAGCCAGGAGGTTGCTTCCATGGACGACAATGTTCGATGGTGATGCTGCAGTCAGAAAGTGGCATTCTAGGTACTTACGGTTTGTCGATGATAGGTGATATTTCTATCGAAGGGCCAGTAGCCCCGTTAGGCAGATCAGGAGACGGAGAGTTGTAAAGGCGCGCTGTCATGAACCTAACAGCTAAACATTGTGCTGAAGAAATTGACTGGCTCGATCCAACATATCTCATAGAAAACTGACCAGGGGGGCAACATGCGGCAAATATCTTGTTTCTCCTAAGAAGAAAGGTAAGTGATGGAGTTGACGATATTGTGTCTGATTGGTTAGAGGCTCAAATGACGAAAGGGGGAGCGTTCATCATGTGAACCTCTAACCAGTCGGACGCAATATCCTCACTTCCATCACTTCCGTTTCTTTTTAGGAGAAACAAAACATTTGTCGAACATAGCCCCCCAGGTGTGTTGAACCATCTTGGGGGGCGGGGGGGGGGGGGGGGGGGGGGGGAAGGATGGGCAGGTCAAATGCACCTCCAAACATAGCTCTATTCTTTACCACATTACCCTGCAGTTACTGTTAAAGCAACTGGTCTGTAATCAAACTCGTTCTGTTAAACAGTGTCGCGTCTGTGCAGATTTTTTTTGCATGGTTTATGAATAGCTGTTTTGAAATAGCTTTACCGCGGCTTTACCTCAACCTGTTTAGACTATGTTTGTTGATCTTAGGTTTATATGTTTTATGCACATAGCTTGAAGGCTAACATTCAAACTGTGTGTACTACCGTGCCTGTTCGATAATACCCGTCAGCAACCGCATCATTGCATGTAATGTTTGTAGCGTTTTCGTATAGATTGTACTATGTAGAGCCAAAATAAACATTTGCCTGCTTGAAATAACTTTTGTGTGAATAAATTACCTGTGATCGTCGTCCAGTGGTGCGCACGTCACAATAAAGCGAAAACGCAACGCAAGCGGACGCGAGAAGCAGGTACACAAAATACCATGGAGGCCGCCATCTTGAGAAGCAAAACAATAAAAAAGAAGCATAAAATGTAGTTAGCTACCCCATCCGTGGTGAGAGGGCGCTTTTACGAGTTTAAATAATTGTTTAAGAAGCTTTCGCTCTTTTTGAATTATTTGGTTATCAATATAATTTATATTGTGTGAGTAATATGTAATGAGTTTAGTTCTACAATGTACCTTTATTCATACAAGGCCCTCGATCACGTGGTTTGCGATTACCACAGGCTTATTCTACAGTGGGCAAACTGTGTATGATAAACTGTGTTTCCCACCTCCCGTCATCGCGGAGAAGATGGCGGAGATTGGAGGACGTCTGCTCGTTCGTTGTACGGGACTGACGTTTGGCGGTCCGTTTCTAATGCAACTCTGGTTCTCAACTTGACGGCGCCTCTCATAGTTCACCCAGGTGTGGTCAGCCTGGGTCAGCGCAGCACGGCGGGCTCGTCTCGTCCGATCGCCGGACCGTCCACGACTTCGAAATGCGAAGTTCGGCCAGTAGGCCTAGGATCCGAAGGAGTCTGTCTTTCCGTGAAGCGCTAAGCGAATCTCGTCCCCTTTTCTTTCTACTTTTAAATTAAGTTAGGTGCGCTTCAGTGTAAGCATGCGTGCCAAGTGTTCGTGAAAATTTTCAGCTGGAATAATTGTGCTTCATCACGGTTTGTCATTTACCGAAAATGTAAATTGAGCCGGTGAACGAGGAGCCATGCTTCAAAACGGTGTCTGTACGATGCTAATTTATACCTGGGCGGCTTAAAAAAAAGTAGACTGGTTACGGTTGGATGCGAGGCTGCTCCAAATGCAATGGTAAGCACTTAGTGCGCCTTTCTGAACGGCATGTAAGCAATACAGCGATCAGCGAGACGCGCGACGGCGAGAACCTACGAGTGCCGGCGACGAGCGACGAAGATTTCTCACTGTCGCTGCTTGCGTCCCTCGGTTTTTAGGTTTCTAGAAAACGTCGCTCATCGCCTTGGTCGCTCGGACCGATCGCTTTCATAATGTGTTTCTAGTCCCGCGGCTGACTGCCGTGTTTATTCGAATATAAGTTGACCTTTTTTTTTCGGAAATCGTGACCAAAGAATTTCGACCTACATTCGCGACCAAATTTTGCGACCCTACCGGAGGCATCAAGCTATTGAGTCACCGAGCTGGCGTTGCCGTAGAGCTGCGCCGCTTCTTGTTTCAAAAAGCTTTTGGTAAACAACCGAAGTGGCCTGCCCGCCGATGGCCGGTGCCGCTATCGCGCGCACCCCTCGGGAGTCGGATTTCGCCATCGCGCCTCTAGCGTTCCCCTTGCTGGGCAACGGGGAAGGAGAGGAACGCGATGCGCCACGCACTTTGCCCTCCATCCTCGCAAACGCGCACAAAAAAAGAAAAAAAAAGGTGTTAGTTTTGTTAGTTGCTTGAGGCGGCTCGGCTCGCGTGTTGCTCATGGCGACACCGCGGCTTTGCTTGCATCTTTGTAGTTTGTCTTTCGTCGCTTCGCACCTTCTTTCGTTTCTTGTCATTTTACAACAGTGTCATTGAAGTATTGTTGCAAATTTGCGAGGGATGTCTACCAAGCTGACGAAGCTTCGGACGACGATGACATGTCCAGAAGTTCTGACGGTGATTAAGTTTCTGGCATCGCCCCGTGATTTAGCTGAGAGTGATGTAAATAAAGTTCTGTTTCTTTCTTTTGCCCAAACTTTCCCCTGTTCTTAAAAATAAAAAAAAAGGTCGACCTATATTTGAAATATTTTTTTTTTTAGTCTCGGTGGGTCCAATAAATAGGGTTCAACTTATTTTCGAGTAAATACGGTAACTTTAATTTTTATTTTGGGTTACGTCGGACGCAACTCGAATGCTTGACTGTTACGTTGGGCGTAACTTTAATTTTTATTTCGGGTTCCGTCGGACGTAACGTTAGACACTGCGTTACACTTAAGCAAAATAGGGGCTTCTAGTTCATCATATAAACCAACCATTTGTGTTTAATTAAAACGCATCACTGGCCTAAAAAAAAATACTGCTATCCTACAGGAATGTAGCGCTTCAGATAAATTTTTTAATTTTTAATTTTAGTCCCCTGCCCCATCAGATACAACATCTGGCCTAAAGCAGTGTACCGGATCTCCTTCCAAAACCTCAGGCGGGTCGTCATTCAATCCAGGAGTCGGCGGCGTCTCATGGGCGTGTTGCTGGTGCTTCTTACTGGATGGTACTACCGAGGGAAAAGTGGTCGTGCTTGGGAAAGGCAAGTATGGCAGCCGTATACGTACATATTGTTTTTAGCTTTGCTTGAATCCGCTTTTAAGAAATGCACAGTTCGCATGTGTGCATCTCTCAATGCTTCTACAGTCGGCTCTTATTATTTGGAGTGCTCCAACTCTGTCAGCTCTAGTTTCTCTAGATCATGCAAATGGGATGCAACACTAAACCTCATATGCTCTTGCAACAACCAGTGCTGTGCCGGAGCACTGTGGAATTTACTCTAGCTTTATAATACAGCACAAAATAGTTGACGCCAAGTATACCTACTTTTGTGACTCCGTTTTACCAAAAGCTCTGCCGAAACAAACTTGCCGCGTTATAGGTAGTACAAAAGAACCTCGCGTGCCTAACCTGGAGAAGGGCATTTTTTTTCATAGGTAAATTTTTTCTTAAACCAATACCTTCAGCCTCCTTGAAATGTTAGCATCATGTGACACACGGAAGAACAGTAAATCTCTTAATGTTGGCGAACCTTTAATTTTCGCGGCCTTCAATTTTGTGGAATTTAGTGGCTGCAATTATGTCCTCTGTGACCGATTCGAGAAGAAATAGGGGCCACGAAGATAAGGGTGTTTTACTGTACATCGGAGGAAAGAGGAAGTCTCTTTTGTCTGTATGCAAGAGTGAAACCAACAACAACAATCATGGTGTCGACACTTTGTGAGCCTATCTGTGTCTATTGAATGATATCAACTTCGTTTTAGTTCGTTAAACATTGTTGCCTGTACGTTGTGGGATGTCAACTTCAACACGAGCAGTTGTTTTCCTTTAATCAGGCAGCATGGACGCGTGCCGCAGCAAAACATAGTTCATTTACAGGTGGTACCGCAGCTTGAAGGATGGTTCGCACAATTTGGGGGAATCAGAATTCAATGTTCTACCTCGGGCGTAAACAAGATTTGCACATACTAAATCATTTTGTCTAAAAATCGGGGATTTGCGACGAATGTACCCGCATGGTTGGAAGGGCCAGACAAGCCTTGTGAGCGCTTCGCTTTCTAGCCTCTCACTCCTCAACCCACTCACGCACCACATGTGTAGATGTTCCGATAGGTGGGAGCACTTATTTGGAAAATGGTGAATGGCAACTGTTTTCTTTATGAGAATTCTGTATTAAGGTCAAAGGTGGACTGCATATTTGCAATACTTTTTCTCACTTAAAAATATGCCGTATTAAAAATATGTAATATAGCCGATGACAAAAAGAGAATGGCTGGGCGTCCTCCAGGACGTGCTTGTGCTTTTCACCCCACTATGGACAGATGTGCTCGCTCCAGGCTCATGAGGTGCTGAAAATTCATCGAAGGTAGCAGACGGGCTGGTGGTGGAACAACGGAGACTTCTCCCTGCCTTTCTCACGCTGTCAGGAAGCGTGTACTTCTATACTCTAACTTAGATTAACCTGCACAGAGCTGAGTAGAATAGGCTTGGCGAGTGCCCTTACTGCATGTGCATTTGTACAGCTCAGGCACTTTCTGAATGAAGAACATTGTGTATCTTACCTTCAAAAACACATCATTTTGGGGGTGCAAAAGGAAATGTAAGGCATATTTTTGTTTGTATTGTCCTATTACGCAGTCGCATCGACTCCTTCAACTTACTGCGGAGTCGACCCACCCTGTTGAAAAATTTAATGTCTGCCAGGTAATTGTTTTGCATTTAGTTAATATATCAGTATTCAGTTAGGTATCCCAAGTTATTAGTCCTTGAGATGCAGTCTCTCCGTAAGTCAGTCATGTTTAACATTCATAAAACTGCTTGTCAAATAACGGCACTGTCGAGGACATGTACTCGTCTCGAACAATCGCTGTGCACAAGCTGGTCGTGTGGTTACAGGCAGCAAACATCCCGGTTGGAACCTCCTACCTCGGAATGTAGCTGAAGACTAGGTCAGGGCAACACTCACAAACGTCTATCCCAGGCAGCGCACCAAAGTTGGACCTCCATTTGGCCAACAATGGCAAACACTGGCTCCAGAGGTTGGTCCAACATTGGCATTCTGGCCGAGCGCAACTTCTTCCAATGTTGTCCCAGCCATTGACACCAACGTTGGGCCATCGTTCAACCAGTGTTCCAGCCATCATTGGCACCAGGGATGGGCAGTATTTTAAATACAAGTATTTGAAATACGTATTTCAAATACTTTGTGTATTTTGCGTTTGTATTTAGTTACAAAGTCGGTCATGTATTTGATGTGTGTATTTAAATACTAAAACGTGGGTATTTCAAATACAATTGTAATTAAATACAATTTTGTGGGCGAAAATACATCCCTCAAATTTATTGTCACGACAATTCTTGTTTTTATCCATGTGGTAGTAATATATAATCTCCTTCCTTTATTCGGCCATTCGGCTTTTTTTCCTTTTCTCCTCCGGCTTTATTTTAAAGGCACTGTTCAGAGCAGGAAGAAAACCACGTTCTGCACCGAATGCAGTGTATCTCAATCGAACAAAAGCGTTTAGTGACTTTGTGATTACGGTGCTAGTCCAGGCCAACAATAGTGACGAAATCGACACTCACAGGCAGACCGGCTAAATAAGTGCCTGTGACAACTTGTGATGCTTTCCACCCTGATTTCCATCCATATTTTTGCCTGGAACATTCTAAATGCGCGGGTCGTCCAGATTTTCGTAAAACATTCTCTAGCTAGTGCTGCGCGCCTTGGTCGTCTCGGTTCATTGTTGGTCTATACCAACATGCAATCGACAAAAGAGCTGGTTGAAGCTCTGTATTTTTTCACCTATTACGTCCAAGCTGATTACATTGTTTTGTGATTATATTTCTACTAACGTTACTATAGCCTCGCACACTAACCCCCGAGTGTGCGATGCAAAATTAAAATGAGATACCCAGAAACCCGCTGCAGGTGCCCTGATGTCGCTGACGCAAAGTTTAAGGAATATATTTGGAAAAGTATTTCGAGGAGACCAAATACAGTTGGTTGTATTTGTATCTTGTATTTAAATGCTTTTTGAAAATGTAATTAGATTTGTAATTAAATACATTTTCGACGAACTATTTTGTATTTGTATTTCGATACATATTTGCATGTATTTTTCCCATCCCTGATTGGCACCAACGTTGGGCCATCGTTCAACCAATGTTCCAGCCATCATTGGCACCGACGTTGGGCCATCGTTCAACCATCATTGGCACCCATGTTGGGCCATCGTTCAACCATCATTCCAGCCATCATTGGCACAAGTGTTGGGCCATCGTTCAACCGGTATCCCAGCCATTACTGGGCCAGTGATGGTTATCCATTTTGCAGCCAATATTGGCAACTGCACTAATTCAATGGCTATGCCATCATTGGCATACAACCCAGGCGAAAATCAGCCCACTTCCAGCTGGATTATGGAACTGGTCCCAGCTGGAAATGAGGCAATCCAGCTGGACTGCCTAATTTCCAGCTGGGACTAGTTCCATAATCCAGCTGGAAGTGGACTGATTTGCGCCTGGGAAGCTCATTAATTGGCTATGCCATTATTGACAGCCAAGCTAATTCATTGGCTGTCCCAATATAGGTGCCACATGCTTACTAGGGAATGGCAATGCATTTAAATCCTGGTGGGGTTCTAAGAACCCCTGTCCTGTTTAATAGCTGGTGGGCTATTAATATTAATAGCCCACTGCATCGAAAACACTCTGGGCACCAATGACAAGATCCGCCTATGCTTTCTGCATGCACTATTTTATCTGGCGTGCAAATGACTAATTCAGGATCAATTAATACTTCTTTCTGAAATTTTCTTTAAAAGAGGGGGTTTATGCCCAGTCTTGGGGGGGATCTTATGCTCAGTCTTGGGGAAGGTCTTGGGTAGGGTCCTGGGGTGAGTTTTGGGCCTCGGGAGCCATTGTGGCTTCAAAGCGTCGCTTTCGGCCGCCTCCCCGGTCACAAGATCCGGGCAGCCACTTGACCACCATTTTTTTTCGCAGCACTCTCTTCAATTTCTAGCTTTTCACTGATGGCACCTGCAAAAAGGTCCAAAGGTCCAAGATCAACGCTTTTAAACCCACATTGGTCTTAGTAAAGCACATTGCCTGCCAGTATTGTATAGTTCTGAAAGAATATGACCACCTGAATTAGAGGCATATACTGTTGAGCTTATCGAGCAACCCAAAGCTAGTGTTTGAACTGAGAAAACAGTAAATTCACGAATCTACATCATCCAAATGGTGTCCAATAGAATTGAATTCGACTGCTCATTGCAACTATGCAGGTAAGCTTATGTAGCCAGCATAAGACTGAAAACACTGCAGGACCATTTACTCCGTTCACCCTTAAGCTGACAGGGAACGAGCTAGCTCCTCGCTTTGCAGAATGTCTTACTAGTGCAAGCGCCCATGGCACAAAAGCCCGTTTCAAAGCTGCAGTCTCGTGCCCGTAGCCTTCGCTTCCATGTCAGCTTAAGCGTGATCGGAGTATAGAGAGTGTTATTTCCAAATTGCCGCTTTGATGCCCATTTTACAGCAAATTTAAGGCACAACATTCAAAAAAGGAACTCCAGCAGTCTATCTCGTACCCGAGAGTAGGTGTAAGCATAGAAGTATTTGTAAGGTGGCAGACACTAGTGTAACCTGTGTATTAGCAAGCGCACCCCTCGCATTGTCAGGAACTAGGTTTCAAAATCCCAGGCGACTATGGAGTATCGGCCATTGAATAGGAATGTATTGAGCCCCCATTCCTCGTCTTCTTTCTTGGGGCCCTCGTCACGCGATGTCCATAGCATCCTAGAACACGAGCCACCCTAACGAGAACAGGATACCGCCCTTATAGCGCTATGGCCTCTGGAATCGCATCGGCAAGGAGCCCTGCACACCAGAAAACTCGCGGGTTATAGTCGTGTACAGCTGCCCCGAATTTAAAAACCTTGATGAACCACTTGTGGCTGTGCCCACCTCCCACCCTACTGACACGGATTTAGTACCTGTAGCAATAATTTATTGTTACTTTAAAGGCAGTGAACACACGATTTCTGAGCAGATTTCGAGATGGCTTCGTATATATTTCAGAAAGGTTTGGGAATAAATATCAACAAGATTGGATAGTAGACTTCGAGAACAGTTTCCGATACCATTAGGTGACAACGAGAGCTATTAGCATTTCATGCTTAAAATCGTGCAGTGAAATCTAGCAAATAAGACAGTTCGGTTAGTTCTCGTACACA
This sequence comes from Ixodes scapularis, assembly GCF_016920785.2. Taxonomy (NCBI): domain Eukaryota; kingdom Metazoa; phylum Arthropoda; class Arachnida; order Ixodida; family Ixodidae; genus Ixodes; species Ixodes scapularis. The sequence continues at coordinate 49,180,276 of NW_024609838.1, read as the reverse complement.
TAAGAACTATTTGGCTCAATCAGCAGCCAAAACCGGGGAGGGGGGGGGGGGGGGGTGTGTGGAGGAGGCTGATGTTTGGTACATTGCATTAAAATTGGATATTGCACAAAAAAATATGTATAGGCATCTATTTAGGAGTTGGAATACATTCAAAGCTTCAGAGTAACAGCAAATATAATTTACGCTCGGAATTTCAGTATTACCTAGAGCCAGAGTGCAGAGGCCCATCGAAATGAAAGGCCTCTTTCCCTTCTTGCCATAAAGGCTGAACTGCACTTGTACTGGGAGGGTCATGATCGCCTTCATGATGTTTGCCACAACTTCCGTCGGCTTTTCACTACCCATGTTGATGAGCCGCTTCTTCTGCCGAAAAAAAAAACAACACAAAAATGACCATAAAAAAACTTTGAAAAGGAATGGAGCATTGTCAATGGCAAATTAAAAATCTCTCCCTTTGAGTAAAACTATATGAAAGCTCAAGCTTTCAAAATCAAAGGCAATGGTGCCCTTCAACCAATTTAAGCTTATTAATAAGTGCTGTGCTAACCCAAGCATCAAGATTCATTCAGGAATTGTAAATACAATGCGGACCAAAGTTAAACACAAGGACACGTGGCTGGCCCTCCCTACAGCGTTGGCTGCTGGAGCGCACGGCGGCTGCTCGGCGCAGATGCAGTAAGTGCAAGAGACGGTACATGGTCGAGCGTCGTCTGCTACTGCTCTCACTGCGTCTTCTGCACAGATGGAGTGAGCAACAGAGGCGCTGAATGTGGAGTGTCATCTGCTACTGAAGCTTACTTCGGCTGCATTGGGCAACCCCTTTCACCAACAACTCTTATGGCTTGGTGCGCCAGCCATGCGTCTGTGCTTAGCACATAAAATATTTGAAAGCAAAAACCCAAACCAAATATTGTATTTATCCGAATATAAGTCAACCCTTTTTTTTGAAAATGTTGTCAAAAATTACAGGTTACAAATTACAAAAATAAATATAAATTACAAACAATAAATTACAAAAATTACATTATAATCGTGACCAAAGAATTTCGACCTACATTTGCGACCACCAAACTTTGCGACGAGAGCATGAAGCTATCGAATCACCGAGCCCGCGTTGCCGTAGAGCCGCACCGCTTCTTGTTTCAAAAAGCTTTTGGTGCACAAAAACAACCAAAACGACCCCAGCCACCGCCGCCGACCCCCCCCCCCCCCCCCCCCCCCTCCCTTTTGCCGCGGTGGCCGCCACTCTGGCCCACAGCCCTCGGGCATCGGGTTTCGCCATCCCCTGTAGCGTTCCCCTCACTGGGCAAGGGGGAAGGGGAGGGAGGGGAACGCGATGCACCTCGGCCTCCATTCCTCTTCCTCGCAAACGTGCAAAAAAAAAAAAAAAACAGGTTGCTTTAGTTTGTTGCTTGCGGCGACTCGCGTCTTTGAATTTGGTCTTTCATCGCTTCGCCCGTGTCCACCTTCTTTCTTGTCATTTTATAACGGTGTAAGTAAGGTATTGTTGCAAATTTGCGAGGATGTCTACCAGGCTGACGAAGCTTCGGACGACGATGGCATGTCTAGATGTTCTGACGATAATTAAGTTTTTGGCAACGCCCTGCGATGTAGCCGAGAGTGCCGTAAATAAAGGTTCGTTTTTTCCTTTGCCCTAACTTTCCCCACTCCCTAATAAATAAACAAAATGTCGATCTATATTTGAATTACTTTTTTCTTATTCTCGGTGGGTTCAATAAATAGGGGTCGACATAGTTTCGGGTAAATACGGTAGTGTTTCCCCAGCATTTGCCGTGATTTTACTTCTTCCTATTTACCTTGATTCCAATTGGTATACACGAGAAGAGCGCATGCAACATTCACTCATTGCATGCTTCTTGGTGCTTGGGAATTTAAAGGGGCCGTGCACCGATCTTATGATTAAAATAATTTGCATCTCATCATTTTTACGTTGTTTATCGTGTCCCGTAGGATAGAGAAAACACCTCCTTCATTAAAAATGTCGTGATTCCGCTGCATGATCGCAAAGCAAAAGTCGAGCTCTTTACCCCACCTGCAGCCCTAAGTGGCAGCCGATTGACCTACGACGAAAAGATTACGTGACCTCTCTCGGCTCTAAGTTGCAGCATAACGCCCGCTAATGTCAGCAGTGAGAGGGAGAGGAGACGTCCTCCAATATAGCACACGGGAGCCTACACGGCACTCCAAATGACGTCACTAGGAGGGGGACCAGGTGCGATCCTGAAGACTGGGAGTGAGTTGAGGGGTGCCCGAAATGCCAATATTTATCTTTTTTTTTTTTACGCAACAACTAGGACGCGCAGGCAAAATCGGTTTTCCGTTCTTTACTTCAGAAGCGTCAGGGGGCAACTTCCAGAAATCTGTGACCGAAGTCCGGGAATCGTTGCACCCCTCTTTAACAAGGCAGGCGAGGGTGAAACAAGCGCCTATGTTAGTTCAGCCATTCGGCCGCAGGAGGGCAGTACGGCTGCTGCCAAGATCCACGTGGATAACAAAACGAAACTAGAGAATGCGTCAAAATTAAAGGGTTTTTCCAAATATAAAAACTTGCAGGGACGCCTAAGGGCCTTAAGGGTAAGACGCGAAAGCGGTAATGGGTCCCTTCAGCGGTCCTCTTGTGCATTCAAACACTGACACTGTTCCTCTTTCACAATCCCAAATGCTGATGATGAGATACCTCGTCATGCCAACTTCTGGCCGCAACTGCCGATGACAAGATATACCGTCATAACACTTTGTCGAAAAGAAAGTACATTACGTAATTTTATTTACGCGGTAAAACAACAGTTTTCTAGTTTCTCAATGTCCCAAGTGTGTTCTAGAGCATTTCTACTTTGTTTTGGTTTGAATCCACCGTAAAGTATCGCAATTTCAGCAGATAGAGAGCAATGCAGTGTACTTTAAAAAAATCATTTTTAGCAGATAAAGAGCAATGCTGTGTACCTTAAAAAATAGTGACCGTGGTACTGTGTGCTACAGTGAGAATGAACAAGGAACTGCCAGTTTCTCTTGTTTTTCTCGAATAATTTAAAGGCTGCCACTAAAACTACTATACTAGTGTAATCAATAGCTGTCATTTCGAGCTTCAACTAAAGCAGTAAAATTTTGCGCTCAATATTACGTTTGAGCAAAATAGCAAAAGGCACAAATGTTGTGTTTGTGCTAACAGTGTCGCGCTCTGTACCTCATCTACATGTTGCCGCATGCATGGCAATTAAGCGATACACTGCTCCTCCACCGGATTCGGAGTCTAGAGGCGATGCATGGACTGTCAAATGAGGGGAAGAATATCTTCACTTGACTCTGAGATCCAGGGATGAAAACGTAACTATAAGAGCTTCTCCATTGCATGAGATTGAATTCGCGTTGGCATTGACAACGCACCTCCCGCTCCACCGAGATTGCCGTTTCAAGGCGAGCCCTAGAATACCTTCAGATTTGACTGTCTATAATTCTGTAATTGATAGTCTAACACCTCATATATTTAACGAAAAAATATTTTGTGTAAAAATTAGGTGCTCGTAGGTGAGGTAACCAAACCTTTTAAAGTATGGCTCATCAGTACAGTTTCGATCAGAAAAGAATGCCTTGAAACAATGTGCTCGAAAACATTCCACAGCTTTTGAGCACTTTTAGGAAAACTAATCTAAGGGAAAACTAAGGGTTAACCAAGTAGCAAGAATGTGCCTGAGTGGAAATCCAACCCAAGGGTCCTGGGTTTGGTTCCCACCTTACCCCACTTTTCTTTTTTAATCACTTTTAATTCCACAACTCTATGTGCGCGTCAAGACCCTCGCGTGCGCAAGGAATCATTTGACTTTCTCTACAAAATGAAACTATAGCCTTAAATTAACAAATATAAAATTAATTTCTCAATAATAATGAAAAAACTTATTTTTTCAAAACTTTAATGTTTTTTTATTAAATATGACCTTAGGCACACATCAACATGGCATAAACCTTTTTTCAGCGCGATGCATAGTTTTCACAGGAGCGATTTGGCCCGCATTTGCGAAAACAACCTATATATGCGAAATGACAGGATAGGCATCTAGAGAAATAAAAGAAGGTAAATACCAAGGCTGTGGCAACACACTCATCCCGAATGGCCTTGTTTGCTGTTTCCAACTCGGCCACAGTCATGGCTGGCAGTCTCGGCAGGGACGTCTCAGCAATGACTGGTGGGGGTGGCGCGGCCTCTGCTCCAGAGGCCTCCAGCCGCGCCATCCTGCCGTCAAGCTGCGAAAGCAGCTGGTGCGTGTCTCGGTTCTGGAGGCGCACCTCCAGCAGCAGGCGCAGGATGCGCAGCTCAGCAGCTGAAATAAAAGCCATCACTTTCAACAGACGCGGCCACTTCGTTGTTCTAACTTTTGCTGTACTAAACACTGATGAACAGTTTGGGAAGATATGAAAAAGGCAAGCGAGTGCGTGGCTTCTAAAGCACCCAACGCAGTCCAAGTTAAAAGTGGAACTATATGATAAGGCACTGGCTTCGAAAGCAACCAGCGCTGCCTAACTTAAAAGTGGAACTATGAAGAGGCCAGGGTGTAAGATGGACAGGTGCGGAAACGAGAGCCAAATGAGCGACCGGATGGTGTCCCCCTCGGTTTTCTCTTTTTCTGTGGCGCCATCTATGTGGAGCACCGCGAACTCTCACTTCAGGTGGGCGACCGGTGGCGACCAGCTAAACTGACGGAGATGGTTTCTCGTCGATTTTGAATGGAGGACTGCCGTGCTCACGGTTTATTTTGCGCACTCTCCCATAGAGTTCCATGCAAATCCGATTCCGATTTTTGTTTCTTCTCGCCGCAGCGCCACCTGTCGCAAATCGGGGGTACCCGCAAGCAGACAAGTACACAATCCGGTCACGGCGCTGCGGTAGGTTTTTATGGGCTGTTTCCCCACCTGTCTATCTTACACCCTGGACGAGGCTATGATCCGTGCAAGCGTCATCTCAGCAGCTGTTCGATTTTGCTGTCACCCCCGCTGAGATGCCCTTTTTTGGTTATAGCTGTATCTGTAGGTTAGGTGATTGGGTGGTTTTATTTCTTAACACGTAAAACAGTGCTTTCTGGACCTTCCAAAAAGCAAGTGCAAAGCTTAAGTTAGCTGAAAAAGCAGAACAGCCAGATTTCAAATGAACGAGTGACAGAACAATAAAAAAAATTAATGTTGGAGGAAACACGAAGATCAGCCGGTCGTTTAACCCATCTGACACGACTTTATTAACGCATTTCAAAGCACAATCCTATTCGGCATGACTTAATGAGGTGTGCTCTCTCTCGCATGTTGTAGAATAATGCTGTATGCTTGATCTAAGATCATGGCAGATATCAGCGTTAACTCAAGAGTAGTTGGTCGGTCAAGCGGTGAGTCACATTTGGGGGTTTTATGTGCCAAACTTACGATGGGCATCCGGCACGCCCCAGCGGAGGACTGAGGATTAATTTCGACCACCTGGGCATCTTTTGACGTACAACCGAAAGCTCGGGTACACGGCGCCTTCTCCACAATAAGCCTCAGTCAGATTGCGGGCACCTCGGTCGCGATTCGAACCCGTCACCTGGCGATCCGTAGGCCGGCGCTCTCGCCTCGGAGCCTCCGAGGCGGTCAAGTGGTAAGTATAATGACAAAAATCTAACAGCCGCTGAGATGATGCTCATGCGCCTTATAGTCTTGTCGTAGTTCAGCTAGAGTCACTGTATTAAGAGTCGACACAACTGCTAAATTGTGCCGTTGTGAGGTCACGAGGTATGTGGGCGCCATGTCACGACAGGTTTTGGTGGGCATTTATGCGCCGGAAAAAGCGGTCTTTTTCCCATGTTTCAGGTTTGAAAATGATTTGGAGGCGCTTGAATATTCTACAGAATTATTAAATGGCACCTTTCAGGGCCCATCATTTTTGCTTAGTTATGAGAAGTATTTTTTTTTTTGCGAAAATCACCCAATTTCTCCATTTTCTATTGTCTGGCAACAATGGCAGTGGCCATCCGTCACAAAACTTCTCGGTTTAGAAGCAGCGAGGTGATGACAGCAGTGGACCTTTGTCTGTACTCCTTGCTCTTCCTTTAGGCAGCGTGATTTTTTGTGGCAGTTACGACATTATGCTCGAAATGTCTGAGAGATTGAAAGGGTGTGAATGCGATAGCGTGGCGCAGGCACAGGATATATCATTTGGTGCAACATGGCGCATTTGGCGCAGGAGCGGAAGCACTGCAGTAGTCGTTTACGCCTCTTACTCAAATAACACATGCAAAGAAAAATTTTTTTTTAAAGAGCCTGGTTGGGAAAAGGAAATTATAGAACAAATTTACAACGAAAAAGAAAAAGTTTTAGAGCTATATTTACGGTAAACAAAAAGAGGTACAAGAGGAGACATCTTTTGACTCGCAACAACAAATACTTAATGAGAGGCTGGTGGCGAAAGGACCCGAGGAGGAACAGGGAAGAAGTAGAAGGAGGAGGTGGGCGGTGGTGTGTTATCACAACCGCTCACCACGAAGTACAAGGGAGGAAAGGAGCACAGAGGAGAAGGGAAATGTGGTCAAACAGGAAGGACAGAGGTTGGGGGAAATAGGTGGCGAGGACAAGAGAGCGTGGTCACGTGGCGGAGGCCGTGCGGGATGTCAAGGACATCAACTGCGGCCGCAGATACTCGACATCTCCCTCCGAAAGGGAAAGCAAGGGAGCGGGAATATTGCGCGGAGTATGTCGGGTCACGAAGGCATCGACTAGCTCTCGCCCGTGGCGGTCGCCGCTGGAACCGCAAAACCTGGGCCGAAAAAAACTGGGGTTGGCAAGATGGGCATGCCTTACAATGCGTCGCTATAAGGTCTGGCTCATTCTTGGAACAATCCCTCTCGTGTTTACGCAACCTGTCGTTCAGGCAACGGCCCGTTTGACCGTTTGGCACGGAATATGCGCATCTCGTGAACACGAGAGGGAACGTTCCAAGAATGAGCCTGACCTTATAGCGACGCATTGTAAGGCATGCCCATCTTGCCAACCCCAGTTTTCTTCGGCCCAGGCTCTGGGTTCCAGCGGCAACCGCCACGGGCAAAAGGTAATCGATGCCTTCATGACCCGACATACTCCGGGCAATATTCCCGCTCCCTCGCTTTCCCTTTCAGAGTGAGATGTCGAGTATCTGCGGACGCAGTTGATGTCCTTGACGACCCGCACGGCCACCGACACGTGACCATGCTCTCTTGCTTTCACCACCTATTTCCCCCAACCTCTGTCCTTCCTGTTTGACCACATTTCCCTTTTCCTCTCTGCTCCTTTCCTCCCTTTTACTTCGTGGCGAGTGGTTGTGATAACACACCACCGCCCACCTCCTCCTCCTCCTTCTTCCCTGTTCCTCCTCGGGTCCTTTCACCACCAGCCTCTCATTAAGTATTTGTTGTTGCGAGTCAAAAGATGTCTCCTCTTGTCAGTCTTTTTGTTTTATCTTTCTGATAATTTAATCATCGCCAACGCGCTCACCATAACTTTAGTTATAATTACGGCGCAATACCAATTTGTAGTTGGCGCCCGCGGGAGCCGCGGAAAAGTGGCCGCTATTCGTCATGTGACTAGCCGTTATTTGTTACGTGGTGCTTACGCTCTTTCGAAAGCTTTATATGCTTTCTAAAAGTTACTTATTCATCTTTGTTTGAAATATAACAAAAAAATGAAAATTAAATAAGTAACTTTTAGAGCCCAAAGGAAACTCCTGAAAAAACGCAAGCAGACGTGATAGACCTGTGCGTCGGTCAGATGACGGCGGCGGCGCTCTGGAGCAGATAAACTTGCGCGGCGGCGGCGGCGTGGAGAAACACGTTGAACCGGTGGCACACCAGGCTCGGCGTGCGGTGCTGCGCTACAGCGCACAGTTCAACCACGTGACCCACGGCGGCTCCCGTGGGCACCAACTACAAATTCGTTTTGCGCCGTAAATATAGCTCTAAAATTAATCTTTCTTCGTTGTAAATTCGTTTTATAACATTCTTTTTTCATCTAGGTTGTTTAAGCTCCGACCCATTTGTTGTGCCCACACCTCGGTGTTTAACGCCTGTGGACATGTCCACAGGCCTTGTGGGCATGTTCACGTCTTATTGTAACAATACTAATGATTAACAAAGTGTTAGAGCTTGATCTCTCCTGAAAGCAGTCGTGAGAGAATGCAACCTTGACCCACTTCCGCTTTTGTGTGGAGCTGGGCCAAGGTTCTCCCCACAGTGAGCGGCAGGGGCTTTGCTGCCCACCACTCCGACTGACAACCTATTGCTCTGACTGACTGCCCACCGCTCGATTATACCACACGATGACGATGAGAGTTTGCCTGCCCACATGGCTGTAGACCATCATACGCAGCAGGCCTGAACACCGCCACTTTATCGCATGTTATCGCATCGCCCACTGCCGCCACTCTTTCAAACAAGGAGAGCGGAGCCCAAGCATCACCGGCAGTGCGGCGAGGGCAAGGGGGGGGGGGGGGGGGTGCTCGGCCAAGGAGAAACACAAAATAAACAGACGCGACGAACGCGCAGCAGTTCTCTCCGCAAACGGTGAGTGGCAGAGATCAGAAAGCCGAGAAAAATTTTCTTTGAATGCTTGCTTCCACCGTGGCTTCCTTTATCTTCGCCTCTTCGCTTGCTCCCTACCTTTCCTTCGCCACTTTTTTTTTACGGCAATTTGGCCTTTGTTTTATCATTGTGGCGTGGCGCCACTCAGAGGGTCGGAAAGTTGAGCACCTGCGGAAAGTGCGTTCTGTCACCAAGCCAGGTCTTTCTGCATTGCAAACTACGTCCAAGTCCTGATCGACTCTGAATTTCGACACCAAGAATAAACACTGAAAAACACTTCATCTGGGAGAAAATAAAGACACTGAAATAACATCCCAAACATAGTAAAAACATGGTACCATAATTATTACTCCTTTTAGTATCAATCAATCCCTCAAGCTTTAATAATTTTAGAATGAAACTCGGCAATCTTCTACTTGGTATACGTTAACCTATGGTGTATTTCAAAGAGTTGTTTGTGATGCCAAATACCGATACTGCATGATTCAAAATATCCAGCCCTGAATATTGAATATAAGGAGACTCACGACTGGCACCCTCATGCTCCCCCTGGACGCCCCGAGGCTGCTCCACAGGCAGAACTTGAGCCTGACTCTCGCTCGATGAGGAGCTTGATGACGGTGGAGCTACGTGGCGTTAAGATGCAATGTTAGTAACAAGGAAACAGCTTGGACAACACCATTTCTTGTTAGAAGGCCAATGATTGCAGTCATTCACTGCACTGCACTAGTTGCAATCCTTTTAGTGAAATCTGAAGTGGTGGAGGAGTGCTTAAAGTCATATAGTAACTCAAAGAACAAAGCTATTTTACTTGAAGCACACTGAACTCACTGCGGTTAAGCTCTAACCGTGGTCCCCAGTATGTGCCAGGCCCAGGTCACACTAAGAACAAATTATGGTATACAAATGCTAAAACATGGTCCGAAAATTACTTCATCTATTTGGATAAAGTATCCTTAAATGAAATTCAAACTACTTTTTACAGTCGATCACGTTTATAATAATTCCTTTTACTCGCCTACCTTTTGATTCGAGATATGCTATTATGCTTGCAACTCTGCATGCATTATTGCAATATCTTAAACAATTTCTGTAACTGCACTGCTTCAGCTTTTTTTTTTACTGTGCTGCTGCCTTTCTTTCTTGTAAGTGGTCAAGGAAATGTCAAGCTGCATGCTGCAACCTTTTTGCTTGACTGCCCCGTCAAGCAGTCATGGAAATAGAGTCATTACTATTATTATTATTATTTAGGGTTCATCCAGACGAGAAATTGTGTAACTGTTTGGCCTCTCTCATCAGTCTCCAGTTATCATATAAAGAACCCCTGAAAATAAAAAAAATAAAAAAAATTTCTTTTTAAACAGTTTGGTTGAGACATGTGGCAAAGAAATAATTTTACGCGAAAGAAAAGTATTTTTAGAGCAATATTGATGATGCGAGACGCGATTCAGTCGGTAGTCACCTCCTTTCCACGAGCCTTCTCTCTCAGCATTTCGGGTGCATGGATGGGGGCTGCATTGGCTTTGCCTTCATGTTGAGGTGGAAAGAGTAAATTACCAACTTGTTGAGCAAATGACCATTCTGTGACGTCATGGACTTTGCGTGCAGTTTCCAACAAATCTCTCGCAGTCAATATTGGTCTAAAAAAATTTCTTTTCACGTAAAATTTATTTCTAGACAAGCGTGTCCCAACCACTGTTTAAAAAAAAACTTTCTTTTTTTTCTTTTCAGGGGTTCTTTAAAGGGACACTCTTGGCGCCTGATAGGCCAAGAGAGCCCGTAGCATGTGCTGCGGTTCATTCCAAGTTGAAGCAGAGATGCCGCGAAGTACATGAACCGTTGCGACGATGCGTGATGTTGAAAAATGAGCATAGAAAAATTATCCCGCAGGTTTTTCCAGTTTCAGATGTGGCGATATGTGACATGAATGCTGTAAATGTCATAGAGGGATCAATTTGTTGACACTATTATTGCGTTCATTTGGCTCGCTCTCTACTCTATTGAACTGATCTTTTGATTTTCGAGACTTGCGATTTTCTAGAGAGTTTCGTGACAACGCCAGCCGTTCCTTGGCGCACTGAATCCTGCAAAGCCAATAAACTACACCCAAGACCACTCCGTTGTAGTTCTGTGGAATTCTGGGGCCAATGAATGGTGATGCGCCACAAAAGACTTAAATGTTGGTGGCCGCACGCCTGTCTACTCTGGTCGGCTCGGACAAGAGACAAAAGGCGCCAAGAAAATCCCTTCCCTGGCACTTCCGTGTAATTCCGGTGCCCGGAATATACATGTGAGACGCCATGCTGGCAGTTATCCAAATTCACTGGGCAGTCCAGGTCCAGGTCTAGTACGGCCAAGGCCCAATCTTGGCCCCATAGCTAGTCTAAGCAAGTGTGCTGCCTGGTGTGTACCATGTTGTAAACTCCTTCATAAAGAATCTACTCAAAATACGACTTTCCAATTTACACCTTTGCCCTCAAATAAGTATTTAGTAAAGATTGCAAATTCGATTTAATACATGAATAACTTATTCAATTACAGCGTCTTCCAAGCAGCCTTTTTATCAGGACGCCTCCCAGGCAGCACAAAAACATTGGTCCGACATCGGCCTAACATTGGCAAAGACAGGCCTCAATATTGGAAAATATTGGAAGCGCTACCCTATCCAACGTGGGCCCAGTCATTGGTGCCAATGTTGGACCACTGTTCAGCCATCGTTACAGCCAATGTCGGCCCCATCATTGGTGCCAATGTTGGGCCATTGCTAAACCATGGCTCCACCCAATGGTGGTCCCACATTGGCAAAGACCGACGTAATATTGGACAACACTGGAAGCGCGACCCGATCCAATGTTGGCCGTCATGCTGATTTTTGGCCGTCGTTGCACTCGCCCAGCTCTTTGTAAGTGCACTCGCCAAGTTGATTGCAAAAAGGAAGGTACACAGACACAAGGGATTGCTTTGAAATCTCCTAAAATATTATTACGCACAGCTTACTTTGTAGACAAGAGCAAACTCAGCAATTTGTAATATGTGAAGAGAAGATTGCAAACCAAACAACAACCGGGGTAATTCTTGGGGAGTGTCCAGTCTCCCGGCAGCTGGCAGAATTTTTTCCCCGAAATTTTTCCGGTAGTCGCCCCTCATCGGCGGCGGAATCAGTTTATCGAACGACATTTCATGGACAGATTGTTTCATCAACACGCGATGTTTCTTAAAAACACTCAAAATAGCTTTTTCGTTTCTTCTTTTGCAATGAACCGCTGCAGACTTAGCACAAAACGGCGTGAAAGGGTGGGCTCGTTCGGTGAGCACGCGCCTCAGAAATACACGCGCGTTGAAATGGCCCTACAACGTAATTCGCGTAACGAATGTCGAAGAGACATTGCGCTTCAGGAATGCACGTGCGACGAAATGCCCCTACAGCGTACAATTCGCGTAACGAATGACGACGAAACGTGTATTCACGAAAGGTGGCCACAAAACGTATTTGTGCGAAACGCAGTGAGAATGAGAAAGTCAGTATATTACTTGTAGTTGTGACATTATCTCAGACAGATAATGGCAGGCGACTGTCGGTAAGATTACGGGAAACGTATTCTCCCTGCTGCCAGGAGATAGGCACTGCCTAATTCTAGAAGTTATCCGGAAGAGTACCCGTACAAGAACGGACAATGATCACCAAGTAGGTTGCAGCGCACTTACGTTTAAAATACCGGACTTGAAAGATGTAATCAAATGTACATGTCGACACGGGCACTACAAAACAACCACTCAAACATAAAAACTAGAAGGAAGTGATCCGTGAAGATTCAACACGATGTAGCACACGCTGACATTTGCCGAACCGAACACTACACGATTTACAAGATAGTCTTGGGCTTCTTTGAAGAAATCAATACGGGTAGAACTTTTCGAACGAGATATCATTTACGACAGAAGCGAAATCCACAGCAGGCCAGCACCCCGCAGGCCGCATCACACGCGAAACTAGGTCCGGTCTTCGCAGGCATTGCGGGTTTGTCAACGGCTAATACGTCATCCGTCAAACCACGTGATCACGCTTCGGCCGTTACCCGCGCACAGAGAGCGGATTCAAGCTATAAAAAGTGTACGGTTCATTGGTCCGGCGTGCACGCACCGCCTACCACGTCTTTAGCTTAGGGAGAGAGAAAAAGAGAGAAGGAGTAGAACGGAAGCAGGCCAGAACGGGGATGGGGCGCCGTTACAAAGGCTAATCTTCAGGAGAATCTCAACAAAAAACACGAGAGGATTTGTCACTTCTACCCAAGGTTGATAGTGCAGTGGATGTTATGCGTGACCTTGGGCTTTAGGCAGCTTCCGTGCTCTGCCTTATCACCAGCTTCAAGACCGTAGTCACGTGACTGTAACCGGAGACACGATTGGCCTTAAACACGTATAGCGTCCACCCTGCTGTCAATACGATTGAACAGGACAGCTCTTTGAAGGTCAGCTTTCGAACTTCTAAAGAAGCTGTCCTGGCCAAAAGTGGTTCTAAACGGGGCAAGTTTGAAGAGAGTATGTTTTACGTCGTATAACCCACATTATTTGAAATGAACAACTAAGCGCGACTATTTTTTGCGCACAATGTACACCAATTAATATACATAGTGTATATAATATCAATAAATTCAAATTATTTGTGCACTGTTAGATTCACGTTTTTAAACTTCACATTTTTTTACGAAAGAGTTACACATAAAGGACACCCCGGACAGCAGTTTCAACTCGCGAGAGCAGCACTTTCAACACACGAATAATCGCCGATGCTCGCAGACAGAAGGTTGCGATGCTGCGAAAACGGTTTCTGAAAGATGCTGCGTAGGGTACTCCGGGCGCAACGGCTTCGCGACCGTTCGAAGGGCAAAGGATTCGCGACAACAAAGTAGCGTCTTGCAACTTCAGTGAGCTAACGGGGCTCGAGAGTCCCATGCTCACATTTCCGCAGAGCGAGCGCGGCCGACCAGATCGAGGCGCAGTATGCTCTCGCGTCGCGATTGCTACGTCGTTGCTCTGCCTACACTGATGACACGTGCACTGGCAGTCGAAGCAGCCCTTTTGAGATTTCATTCGAGTCCAATATACTACTTTAATGCGCGATGGACTCTCGTAAAACTGACAGTAGAAGTCATTTCTTTTACGGCGTAAGCAGCGGCTTTATCTTTGTTGACACCTGCGTCAAAAATTTCGAAATATGCACAGAAACATTAAATATAAAAAGTAGAGCACGCAGAAAGAAATACAAACATTTCAAGGGCACGTACAAGGAGAAGACGTTAACGCTAAGTATACATACAAAATCCAGTGGAAAAGACAAAAGTAGTTAAATCTAAAAAAACGGAATTAAGCTGTCAACGCCAAGGTAAGGCAAAGCACACCGGCAGAAAAAAGAAAAGAAAACAACTGCATTAGTCCTATAGGCAGCCAAGGAAGTATTTGTGATCGCGGTTATAAAGCACCGGTGACGTACGCTCCATGAAGTTGGCTGAAAAAATTCTCGCCCGAGCGAGCACATGAATGACTATTTTCCACTTTCTTACCTTTGCAATGCAAAAAAAGAGGGTAGCGGGTCTATAGCCTAGGCGTCACAACTATCGATAAGCCATGGCTATGGCAGAACAATATTGACCAGCCTATACCAAGACATCACCAATATTAAAAATCTTTTGGCTTTGACAGCTAATATTAACCAGCTTAAGCCAGCGTATATTCAATATCGGAAAGCCATTGGCTCTGACAGTCCAATATTTAACAGGTTATGCCGGCGTATATATAATATTGGAAAGCTATTGGCTTTGACAGTCCAATATTGGACAGATTATGCCGGCGTATAGAAAATATAAGAAAGCCAGTGGCTCCGACAGTCCAATATTCGACAACTTATGCCGGTGTATATACAATATTGGAAAGCTGTTGGCTGTGACAGTCCAATGTTGACCAGCCTGTGCCAACTATCACCAATATTGGAAAACCATTGGCGTTGATAGTCCTATATTGTCCAATGTGATTCCAATATTGGGAAACACATGGCTCATTTGGGCCATTGTTGGGCCGTTCTTTGCCCCATCAAATCCAATGTTGGCCCAATACTGTGTGCTGCCTGGGCTTCTTACAACAGTGATTTTCATTGCCTAGAGTACATCGTTCGTTTTTAAAGCTCGGTTCCAGAAAACGAGGCACCCTTATATCTTGCGCCAACATATTTTCAATGTTGGTAACCCACTGGCTAAGACAGGCCAACGTTCGTCAGCTCTAGCCTATCGATTACCAATGATGGTGAGCCATTGGCTAAGACAGGCCACTGTTGGCCAGAAGCCAATCAATTACCAACGTTGGTAGGCCAGTGGCTAAGACAGGCAAATGGTGGCCAGCTTAAACCAATCGACTGCCAACGTTGGTAACTCATCCCAAGCACCACATTACGACCGGCTCAAGCTTGAGCCAGACTGGGTAGCCGGGGAAGTTTCACTGGGCCTAGATTGTTTTGCCCCATGGCGCTAGGCAGCCCCACCCTGGTGTGCCAGTCTGGCGACCAGCGGCAGTTTCCCGAGTAGCCATGGACTAGCTCACCACTGGAATTATGGCCTGGGCCAGGCGGGAAGCTCAGCGGTACCCCAAGCTTGGCTCTTTATTCTGTATACAGCATGGGCCAGGCTAGTGGCCGGGTGGTCAGCCAAGCTTGGCTAGACAAAAGAAATTCACCATGCAGTTAAACCAGTTTAACTGGTGATATTGACAACACACGTCGTAAATTAATCAAATTCAATTTATTTCCACAAAAAATACATACTCCAGGCCGCAAAAATAAACACAAAACATATGTACAATGCAAAAAAAATTGTCATGATATTATTTATGTGTCCCAGGCGTTGGCGAAATTCTCCACATCTTCTGGAGTGTCGGGGTTCCGGTAGTGGCTAACATAGTACCCCAAGGCATCTGAAATGAGAATAAACATCAGTAAATGGAACCATGGCAGATTTATTTGTACCCGTCTGTTTTAAAACGGTAACTAATGCCACGAATAAAAAATATGCACTATCATAAACAGTATGAGAAGGGAATATGAAAGCGTGTGCCAATCGTACATCTGGTGACAGTGTCGCGGCAATTAAGTATAAACCGCATGTAAGCAATTTGACAAGCGACGACGTTCCGCTTCACTGTCGTTCGGTCACTCGCGCGACGCGGCAAACCGCATGAAAACGACGGGAGAAAGCGACCAAGGCGATGAGCAACGATTTTTAAAAATCCAAAAACCGAGCGACCCGACAAGCGACCGTTGGAACTCTCCGCCGCTCGTCGCTGACTCTCGTCGCTCGCTTAGTCACTTACATGCGGTTCAGCCTTTACGCAAAGCAACTCCCAGAAACGAAAAGATCCTGCTGTTGTTACCCCCTTTCTGCCTCCCCGGTCTGCCGTCCGGAAGGCAGGACAGCAGGATCCTCTACCACAGTGGTTAACCACTGTGGTACAGGATCTCTGAAGCTGAATGTATACACTGGCGGTTGTATTACTAGCATAGCTGTTCCAAATTGGGTTGCAAAAAGGTTCAGCTTCACATGCATCTTTTTATGAAAATGAATCCAAATGGTCGAGCCTGCTTACCTGGCTCGCTGGCGCGGAGACAGACAGCCATTGCCCGAGCGAATTCCGACCACGCCGTTCTAGGATGCAGCTATTTCCCCCACGAGCGAGTGGAGCTCAGGCGATGGACGTCATCAGTCACAGGAACCATCGGCAGAGGCAGCACTCAAGGCACCGGCAAACTACTTGTACAAACACAGCAACTTGCAACCTCCCAAAGCAGAACAGCAGCGCGAACAAAGACCCAAGTTCGCGCCAATAACGCCAGATCCGGCTTTTTCTATTTTTTTTTTTATTGGTTTTCGGAATATTGCTGCCGCCGTCTCAAAACTGGCGCTTCGAGCGGACGCGAGAGGCGCGCTGACTGGCCCGCGCGCTCCCTGTCCTGGCACGTAAGCAGCTCTTCTCTTTGAAGGCATGCGCGCTGCGCGCGGGGATCTCCGGTCCTGGAGCACTGGCGCATTCCAGGCGCCTGATTTATCTCTAGTTGCGGAGATATTTTTTGGCGCTTTTGCAACATCTCGTGGGAGGCTCCCCGCCTCGGGCACTTGCGCTGGAAGTGGCTGCTCCGTGCAAGCCAGGGTTGATAAAGGCCGCGGTAAAAAGCGGGAAAGTTATGAAGTTCGAGTTCGACCAGTTTAGACAGCTTGATTTCCAATTTGTCCGGTACATTTCCATTGCAACCAGTTCATTTCGGGGTGGGCCTGTTCATATTCAAACTGTTTTCAAATAGTTTTTTTTTTCTTTTGCAATGTGGAAAACGTGTTCTTTTTTATGTCTCTAGCTAAAACACTTCTTGCACTGAAATGTCGCTTTCTAGTGCGAGGGCTCGTGCCACAAAGCGCCAAAAATATGTTAAGAGAACGCTCATACGAATTAAAAAAAAGTGAAAAAAGTTAAACGAACTACAGTATAGAGTAACAGTGGCTTTCAGTGGGCATTCTGGGTCCAATAAAATACGAACTTGAGCCACGGAACGTTGCATAGTGGCAATTCACTGCCATCCCTTGGTTCACCTTGTCTTTGATCTGGCAACATGCCCGAATACTGGCTGTTGCATGTATTGAGTGGACCAGGGAATTCCTGCGAACCACCATGGAACCTCAAAGCTTGGCAGAGGCCTTGCTACCATGGCCATCTCTGACCGAGGAAATCAATGGACTGCCAGGCTACATCAAATACTGGCAGCGGCCTGTTTACCCTGGCCATCAATGACCAAGGAAATTGATTGGTCAACCAGGGAAGACGTTCCCTGGTAGTTCCGTGGCTTTCTGGGGCAAGGAAAGACTGTGAAATGCCAGGCTGGAATACAGACGTAAATGGCTGGGCAGTCGTGGCCAAGCTATAATAACTAAGCACCAATCCTGGCCCCAGCTAAACCAAGCAAGTGTGCTGCCTGGGTTTCTTTATTACAGTTTATATTTATGCGGGCGTTGTCACTACCATGGTCATTACTGCAGAAGTCATTATCTGTACGCACTATTTCAAGACATTTCAGGGCAAGCAGACATATAATGCTTCAGCTTCTTCTGTTATATGTTGCGTGTTAATTAACCTTTGTTTGCAGATTGAAATGCGCATCAACTTATGTCACCTCCTACCTCAAACCTAGGGTGTTCGAGATCTTAATTCAAATCGATTTTTATTCGTGAAGACATGTAATTGCTTAATCAATCGCTGGATATTTGGTTGAAGGTTCTATTTTTTGCTAAAAATATTAGTGCTTTTTATTTATTTTTAATCTTGTCCGGTTTGGTCTCAATTATAGGCCGTGTTTTACGGCTCGGCAAACCGGGTTGCTTTGAGATTTTCAAGATCACATGCGGCTGACAAAGCACTTGTGTCGTAGATACTGGGGAAGCGCGTGGAACTTTCGGGGTTGAACCCTGCGCCCCCCCCCCCCCTACCCCCCCCCCTTGGGGACGTTTCCTGGCTGCGTCGCTAAACGGGCATAAGAGAAGAAGCACTATGCTTTTTGCCTCATAAACATACACACAAATCGAAGTAAGCGTGCATTTTGTATTTCGTGTATAACTTGTGAGCATAACTATCAGTTTTGGGATGACGCGTGTTAGTTATAGTCGGTGACAGGTGGTAAACGCTCCTCCCATCTCTTTTCACTTTTGCAGAGGGAAGGATCTGGAGGAGGCGATCTCCTCCCCAGCGTTTGCTTTTAACCTGTCACCGACTACGGCGTTTTTCTTTGTGGACGTTCGAAATTGCTACAGCTCGCAATGCATACAGCGTTCTAATTCAGGTGCTAACTTGCTGTGCGTGTGAAAACAGAAGAATCGTTACCCCCCGGGAGCCACATCTACAGACTGTTCTCAGCTTGCGCGATCAGCACATTAAAAAACTAAGCCAAATAATTATAACGCTGGTAAGTCACTGGCTAAGACAGACCAATGTTGCCCAGCCTAAGTCAATCGATTACCAATGTTGGTAACCCATTGGCTAAGACAGGCCAATGTTGGCCAGGCTAAGGCAATCGATCACCAATGCTGGCAACTCATTGGCTAACACATGCCAATGTTGGCCAGCCTAAGCCAATTGATTACCAATGTTTGTAACCAATGGGCTAAGACAGACTAATGTTGGCCAGCCTAAACCAATCGATTGCCAACGTTGGTCAGTCATTGGCTGAGATTGGCCAATGTTGGTCAGCCTAGGCCAATCGATTGCCAACGTTGGTAAGCCATTGGTTGAGATAGGGCAATGTTGTCCAGCCTAAGCCAATCGATTGCCATTGTTGGGAAGTCGTTGGTAAAGCCAGGCCAATGTTGGCTAGTATATGCCAGTGTTCCACCAACGATGGTAGTACGATGACCACATTGGCCCAACACTGAACCACTGATCGCCAATTAAATACCAATGTTGGCCCGACGTCGCGTGCTGCCTGGGTACATAAAGTAACAGAGAATTTTAGGAACCGTTTTCGTACATCCCATACGGTAAGATGGGCAATCCGATACGAACTGCGTATGTGCTACCGCAGAAGACTCGAACATGCGCAGTACGTATACCGGATGGCCCATCGTACCCTATTGGATGTGCCAAAACGGTTCCTTAAAACTCTCTGATCGCAGGCGAGGACGGAACAATTACGAAAAAAGAAGCCGCAATACGCTATTCCGGAAGTATTTCAAGTAGGGCGAGTAGATATTAGGTGTTCAATTGGCGTGGTGTACGAAATCCCACTAACGTGGGTAGACACCATGTCCGCCAAACTGAATGGTGCCTGAACGATCACCTTGTCGAACATGATCCTTCACTAAAATCTGCGGCGGGCGGTCATCTTACCGTTCATTGCAATTCCTGCTCGTGTACTCTTATTCTTAAAGGCACAACAAGAGTTGGACATTATCGAGACAAGACGATTCGTGAAGTCTTGGCAGCCCATTGCATCAAGAGCTTGGGGGACTGCTGCGTTAGCCACTCATCAGGGACACTGCTTTAAATCGAAACCTTGTTTTTAGATACGACTATGGTGCAAAGACATTGTAGTTAAATGGTGTTGTGCTGCGTGTGACACGCACTGCGTGCCCTGCGGGTCTTTCAGAACGTCCTCTGCCACCTTTTGTGTATAAATTCAGTTGCGAGCCAGCGCTTGTGTGTTGTGCACATACCTTTTCTCTCCCCTTGTCTTTTTGTGCGCTGTTCTCTTCACCACGCTATAGTGGATACGACTTGAAGAAGCCAACGGCGTGTTTAATAACCAAAGATGATGTCGTCGTTCATAGGCTCTCCGGTGATTTTATGCACATCTTACTCTGTAGCGTCTCGACGTTATTGATAAACACGCGCACCCCTAAAAAGAACAACCGACGAAATGAGGCACAGAAGCTAGGAATCGAATATCTCGAATAAACGAACATGCAGTTTCACCTTCCGATGCAATGATAGCCATGCGACGTCGGTCCATCTCTGTTCATTACGTGATAGTTTTTTTTTTTTTTTTTGTATTGTAGTCCGGACTCCGAACCAAAGAAATACGACAAAGATATATAGGGTGATTTCAGATTACATCGATCAAAGGGCGGCTGGTCAACATTTTTAAATCAACTGATGTTTTTATATTTTGTTGTCTAGTGTCTGTTACAAACGAATTCAAACTTAGTTTTTTCAAAAGAGAAATGGGGACAGGAAAAATTGTAAGGCACGAAGAGGTGCACGATTGCATTACCGCGGACTGATGGAGGAAGGGGTAAGGTCTGAATAAAGCGTTCAGATTAGGAGAATTCTAATACTTTTTAGAAGCAAACTATAGGTACAGTTTTCTTGTAATATATAATCAATATATTTATTCCTATTATATTTCCTTTTTTTTCAAATTTCCAAACATGCCTGCTCGAACGACAAATGGCGAAATTCGGAGGCGTGTGTATCATGAAATAATGTAATCATTACCATATACTTTTCAGATAGTATTCTACTTATATATGGCCATTATAAAATAATACATATAAGGTGTCTGTGCGATACAATAGTGGGGATATATTTAGTGGAACAACGGGAAAAATCAAACAACAAAAAACTCCGATGCGAATAAAAACAAAACAACCGTTTCGATATTTTTTTTTACATTTGGGTGCCCTGTCTTACTTTATTTTGGCATTCATTTCTATTAAAAACTTGTTGCATTATTTTATTAAGAAAGAAGACACAACTCGCCAAAGTAGGGTCTTTTTGCAAAGCCTACGCTCAGCAGCGCCCTATACGATAAGTGACTCTGAATTCCAGTTTCATGAAACTAACACATATCTTCTATATATTTTTATTGAGATGAGGCCATTCCCAGGTAACAATTTATGTTGTGGAGACAGTCGGCGCAACAAAGTTTCGCAACAGAAAACAGTTTTACTGCAATCGCGCAACAATGTTGTAGCAACAGTCATAACACTGCAGAAGTGTCCGCTGCTAAAGCACTGCGGCAACTGTGTCGGTCAACCGTTGATTATTTCATGCTCGCAACAGTTACCGAAGCATTGCTTTTACCCAGCAAAATGTGTGCTGTCCTGATGTTGCTAAACTGTTCCCGTGGAAGATTCAAAAACAGTTTGCGTTTACACTGCCAGAATGCAGTCGCCAAACATTGCTTTCCAAAAGTGTTCCAACCGTACGACACAACAGTTTCGCGCTAGGTTGGGATAGATGTGTCGAGGAATTGTTGCGGAAACAATGGACACCATTGTTGGTTGAGTGTTGCTCAAGCCTATTCGGCAGGCGTTGCGTGCCACAACGGGACTGCCGTTGTACATCAGTTTTTGCCAACTGTTGCCGCATCCATCTTCTCAACATTTGCACTGCATGACCAGGCAGCGCTCCTCGCGACAGTGCTTCCCCATGATCGCGGCAACAATGTCTTGCTTTTGTTGCTAGAGTCTGTCATGCCACAGCTGCGTGGTATAGTTTTGCGGGTGTTCCTCACTTGTCTCGCAACAATTCGAAAACAGTTGGGCAGCCTTTTGGTAACTATTGCGGGCACCTTATCATAGAGTAATATAGTAAACGTAAAGAGAGGACACTGAAGCCGATTCGCGGCCCAGATAGTGCGTTTCATACCCTCCGCTACGTGGCGCTTTTCTGTAATTTGGTTAATATAAATTAAAGCTCTGTCTCCGAAAAGTATTTATTTTTTAAATTGTTATGCTTTACAGTTATTTAAAGTACTTAAAACGACTAAATAGTGTTAATCAAATACGTCACAAAAACCACGTGATGAATGGCGCCTGCCATGGCCTGCCTGCCTCGCCTGCCTGCACGCCGTTGCCTCTGCTCGTCCCTGCGTCGTTCGTCTGTGCCGTGCGTGCCGTCCATCTGTGCTTTCTGCTGCATCATGTTCGGTCGACTTTGCATCAATCAAGGTGACGCATGACCGCCCGCGTGCTCGCATGCTCGGCGTGAATTCGTGGAGCCGATCGGTTCGAGCTTCTCGCGCTGTTGTTTCTGCCGGGCTGTCTGGCTGCACTTGAACGTGTGTGCATGTTGATTTTCGATAAGATTGTTTTAAAAAAAGAATATAACTTACGACCCTGCACACGACATTGTCCATGGGCTCACAGATGACGGTGTTGAACGACCCTCTAACATTGCAGATAGAGCCTTGGTCGTTGTGCTGTCTGAAATTTCCAGGAGGTGCGTTTAGCCCCTTGCATACACTGTTGCGCGTACTTCAACAACGTCTTCTGTTTAACGCAGTCTCCTCATTTCTCTCATTCGGGAGCTTAAAGGGGCGGTGCAACGATATTCAATTGGAATGTTTTTCACTTTACACGAGCTTACTGGCACTAGTGAAACTCAAGGATACTCGCACGTAACGCCACTGACCAAGAAACTCCTTTGTTGCGCTGTAATTTCGAGGACAAAACCGAGTGTTTTCATTCAATCTCTCCTTCGAAAAACCTGATGACGTAGCTGGGCGGTAGCAGTACCGCCCTGTGACGATATTTGTATACGGTTCATAGATTGGACCCGAGCATGGCGTGGACACTCGATTTGGGCTCGTGATAATCAACAGCTCGAGAAACATTCGGGAGTGTCCTGTGTCCAATCGCTGCAATGACGACAACAGCCGAACCATAACATTGTCTGGAACTCAGCGCGTGTCCTGTGTCATGCCAACTCCAGCGCATGGCTATGATCAACATTGGCGGCATATAATCGGCTCCAGATCACGGGGCCGCTTGTTCTGGCTGCGAGTTGAGGGGGTGAACTCTGCTCGTTTTTCTTTATCTTTTTTCTGCTACTTCGATTGCGTGTGGTGAAAACGAACGGGTATTTCACAGATCATTAACGTCAGGGATTGGTCCTAGGCGGTATTCGAGTAAAATACAAATATCAGTGTATCGCCCCTTAAAGACTGTTGGCTTCACAGTAAAGGCTGTGGCCTGTGGTTAGGGAGCTTCAAACGTAAGCTTGGTGTGTGTGATGATAAGCCATTTTTTTTAAATTGACAACGAACAGGTTTACTTTGTCTTTGATGTTCCGCACCTTCCCAAAACACCCAAGAGCAATCTCCAAGCCAACAAACTTTGCATTGGAAATGAGGTCATTGAGTGGTCTCCTATTGTGAACTTTATTGTTCTATCCATGAGATGAGCTTGCAATTGGCTCCAAAACTTACTGAGAGACACATTTTTTCAAGAACCTTTTTGTAACATGGAAAAAAATTGTGCCCCACAGGTACTGAGTGCCTCACTCTTTCTTGTAATCATATCCGTTGTTTATGCCAAGGATCTTCCTGAAACAGTCATGGCTACAGCCTATTTCTGTGATAGGATGTGCATACTTTTTGGTTGTCTAAATAGCTAAAAAATTCAAGACGACAGGGCAGAAGTTGCGTCATGCCATTCTGAAGGAAGAATCTGAAATACTTGATTTTCTCCACTAGTAACTCGGATGGATTTCAGCATGGCAGTTCCAAAGTAGGAGGCAGCCATAAGCCATCTTTGGGTGGCAAGTTGCTATAAAAAGTGTCCTCATGCTCTGGGATGAGCTTTCAAGCAGCCATGACTTTAAGTTCTTACTTACACGACGCCTGCAGCAAGACACACTTGAGAACGTTTTTGGAGCTATATACGACAAATGCTGGGCTGCTACAGAAACCCAAATGTGCATCAGTTCACCTCAGGACTAAAACACCTCCGGATAAAGAAACTGTTCAAACTGTCGGACAATGAAAACGTAGAGGATGACAAGGCTGACCTCCTAAAGGAGTTGCAAATAGCTTCGCACCATGAAAGTTTAATTTCAGACATTGTGGAATCTCTTCCAATTGATAACTTCCCGCCACTAGAGGATACTTCTGAGCTGGCATCAGACATCAGGTCTAACATAATTGATGACTCGTTCACTTTTTTATTACGTTTGGGGCTATTTGATCAAGCTTTTGATTGAACAGACAACTTACAGCTGTGGCTGTTCACAGCTGCTGGGATGAGTCCAATAACTTGACCAGGCCTCACCAGTGCTGTCTTGTTCCTAAAGCATACCACGTGCCTGGAAAATTCTTCGGGAACTTAGTAGTACCGTCACAAGCTGCCTTTCATTTCATTCAGCAACTAGAAAATCACTTTCTTCCCATAAAAGAGAGTGTGACACATGTTCGAGGAGTCTGTGCCGCCTTGTATAGCACACTTTGAGGTCTGGGTGGTTTTAGCCTTTGCCCAGAAGAGTACCACAAAGGGTTTTTAAGATTGTTTTGCAGAATACGCTTGTGTTGACATGTTTGATTGCTTAACTGGAATTCGGACGAAGTTCGGTTGCACTCTTCAGTTGCTAGTGAGAACGAGTGTATTAACAGAGGCGGTTGCCAAACCAAAAACAAAAAGTGCTTATTAAGTGGGCAGTGCAGTTGCTCTCCAAATATTTGTTTCCCCTTTTTCCGGCGAATGTGTATCACGGCTCGCTAACAAAAATATTTCTCCACTTTCTACAAAATTTCTATAGAAAATAGTGTATAGAGGCTAAAAATATTTGAAAGAAAATGTATCCACTTTTGTATCCACTATCCATAGTTCTTCAGCCACTCTTTTTTTTAAGCCATATTTCTTTTCTGAACAATTTCGGGGAATGTTTAGAACGTTGAATCTTGTCAGATTTTGAATAGAGTTTTCATTGTTTGGTAATGGCTCGCCCGCAGTGAGTTTGAGGCTATGCAAATTGGCGTTTTTTACTATGTGCCGGAAATCGCGAATTTGTACTATCCGGTCTGTGCTTCGCACTGTTATTATACTCTTATGACTGGTAATGATAGCGATGTCTTATTTATTTTTGCACTTACTTCCCGTACCCGAGTCGGCGTGAAAGTGAATGTATCATACAGCATGTTGTCCGTGGAAAGGTTTTGTTAACTTGGTTCCGCTAAGAATCTGTTACGAAGTGTACGACATGCCGAAGTCCTTCATATTCATTTATTTTAGTGAGTATCGATCTCTTTCGTATAAAACATACAGAGCTTCTGAAGTAAATCATGTATACATGAATATGGTCCAATAAAATGTGTTCGAACCACTTACTGTTGTTGACCCCAAAATGCTCCACTAGCCAGGAGTCAATGCGGCGATTGTGTAACCTCAATGCTTTACAATAGAAAAAGAACAAGAAATATATATACTTCTGTTTTGTGAAGTAATTTGAAATCTTGTATGACACATTTTGCACGGACTCTATCGTAAAAAATAAAGCAAAAGTGCGTCAGTATTAAAAAAAAAAAGAAAAACAGCGGCTTCGAAAGTCAAGGAGCTCCCGAGAGCCGAGCGAAGCGGGGAGGAAAGAGAGAGAGAAGGGTACCGGAAAACCAGAGCAGAAACGCCCAAACCGAAACCGAAACTAACTTGACCGGAAACGGAATCAGATTATACTTCATACCGCCTGCTAGGAGCGCTAGCTGTCACTGGTCTATCTGGGCCGCTGGGGCCTATGGCAGTGTCCGCTCTTTACCTTGTGTATATTACTCTATGACCTTATGGCGGAACAGTAGTACAGCCAACGTTACTAAAACTCAGTATGCTGCCATGGAACACTCTCCAAAGAAGTTGCACCGATCCGTACAATGGAACCCTACTATCGGCGATCGCTAAGCCACCATTTCTCCCGCTGCGGCCACTGAGGAAACTGCACAGCTCTTTCAACTGGCTCAGAGTGTCGCATTCATTAGCGCCAACTATTAGTCTTCTATTTTGGCTTTCACCGGCTGTATCGTAGCCGATGAAGGAATATCAGGGTCGCCAACCCTGTCTCCCGTGCAGACGTACCGTGAATATGCACAGAAGTCAACACGCACCCACTTCTGGACGCGCTACCTCAAATGTCTGGTGAGTCGTGGTTGTATAAAAACAACAGTAATTATGCCGCGAAACCTTGTAAACTATTTTTTAAGAACCATCCCGTGTTTGCTATTTTGTACCAATCTCCAATTAAGGTTCTTACAAAAAAAAGTTTATTTCCGTTTGTTTTTATGCAATGAACTAGTTTTCTTAAACCGCATGGTAACCAGAGTCCCGATGCCCGCCAAAGATGTTACTCTTTCTGTGGATGCAACTAGAGGGCGCCACCGCCGCGTTCTTGTGGAGTTCTCCGGCCCCGCCAGCAGCGCTCCGATGCGAAGCTCTGTGCGACGACCGCCGTTTTAAGAGGGCGCGGTACCTCTATTTATTCGTCCGTTTCAGCCACCAGATGGCGCGCGGCTCGAAACGTGGTTGAACGCGCAACTTCTAGATGGCGCCAGTATCGAGGTGTGAAAAGGCCCGCGTTATCCGCTGCGTGAAATAGATCCCGAAATGTGCCGTGTTCTCCCGGCGGAGGAAATTTCTTCCTTCCTCGCGCGCGCTTGGTATGTACGCGCGGTGGCCGAGTCCGGCCTCTGCGCTGTGTGATGCAGTGGGTAGCGCTCGTTTCTGTTCGGAGGTAGGAATAAAAATGCCGGTCCCCTTTTTACAACGCTCGTTTCTATAGCTTGTTTTAGAGCGCAGCTCTTAGGGGCCCGTTCCCGGCTTGAGCGGCGTCGCCGTCGGCGTCGCCGTTGGCGTCGCCGTCGGCGTCGGCGTAACCAAGGTCATCCCAAGGTCACGTGACCCCCAAGGTCACGTGACCCCCAAGGTCACGTGACCCCTCCCAAGGTCATCTCAAGGTCACGTGACCCCACGTGACCCCCTGAAGGTCACGTGACCCCTCGAGGTCTCGTGACCCCTTCCAAGGTCATCTCAAGGTCACGTGACCCCAAGATGACCCCACGTGACCCTTTGAAGGTCACGTGACCCCCAAGTCACGTGACCCCTCTGAGGTCACGTGACCCCCGAGGTCACGTGGTCGCCTCCCCAAGGTCACGTGACCCCTTCCAAGGTCATCTCAAGGTCACGTGACCCCCAGGTCACGTGACCCCTCTGAGGTCACGTGACCCCTCCAGGTCACGTGACCCCCAAGGTCACGTGGGGGTCACCTTTGGGGTCACGTGGCCTTGAGGTCACCCCCAGGTCACGCCTCCCCGAGGTCACGTGACCCCCTCCCCGAAGTCACGTGACACCCCCCCCCGGAGCATATTAAAGAATGAGGGGAGGAGGAGGAGAAGGGGGAGGGGTCTACCCTCCCCTCAGTACCCTTCACTCCTCCTCCTCAAGAGCTGCGCTCCAATTCGGCGTTACAGGGATTTGTAAACGGCTTTCACTTTTTCTTTTTTTTTTATCTCAAGTGACCTACAGTACCGCCTGTTCGAAATCGTCCTTTGCGGTGAGCGATTGAGTGTCAGGTTAGCATTTTATTTGGGTCAGCACTACACGTTTAATGGAGACCTCGGGCGGCGATGTAAATATGCATTGCTTCCCAAAGTGTGTCCAAGGTGCGCAATGACAATCGGAAAGGGTATTGAAGGCGCGCGACCGTCGGTTGGTAAAATACGTGCGTTAGATTCAGTTATTCAGTCTAATCATTTTTGCCAACGTCTTTTATCTGATTCGACAAATGGCATGGTCGAGTCTATTGATATCCTTAGCTAGATTGGACGTACGGAGTGTCCGGGCTTTAAATAAATTTGCTTCGTTTATGTGAATGAATAACTGTTTTCTCTTTTCCGTGCTCGGTGCTATGCAAAAATCGCTGAGATGTTATGGTAGCTCAGTGTGGCGGCGTTTTGCACGCTGACTCGCTATTGCATTCGCTGTGCACAATATGTGTTCAGATGGAATGTGCCAAATCGTATTTCCGATCGATATGATAGATTTACTTTGCTACAGTGTTAATTATATTTTCCTGATTTAAACTGGTTCGTCCCTGATCTGAGCCTAAGTTCAAATTCGAAGGGCAGACAGACTTAGCGTCGTAACAGCCGTAATGCGCAGAAAGAAATTAGTACCATGAAAGAAAAACAAAAGGATCCGAGGTGGCTCAGTGTTATAGAAGTAATGAATGTGCAAAAGATGCCATCGTACGTGTTTTTTTTTTGTTTTTTTTTTAACTCCGCATCGCTGGGAAACGCTCAAGGTACCAGAAAAAAGACAGCGAGCTGGCGTGAAATTTCCATCGAGCGGAAAACGAGTGTCATTTTATTTCATCATGAGCTTTCATTTTGATATGGCTCAAAACGGGCGCGAAATAGTAACAGGTAAGGCAACAAAATTTAGATGTTAGGTCTGGAGCACCGCCATACTCAGCCGTGTTGGGGGCATCTCTCGCGAGTCAATACGGCAAAGGTATTGCGCGTCGAAGTGTACGTGAGAGTTTTCCATTTCAGCGAAACCTTGATTTCGCAAAACTATTGTGGCTCGAGTCGTGGCTTCCAGTACTTGGAAGCCACGAGCGAGAAATAAATGACAGTTGATCTTGAAGGACAATCGCGACGTGGATACCCATAAAAGAGAGTTCCAATGAGACGCGAGCTTCCCTTTCTCTTCAAGTGCGCGGGTTACGTTCTCAATCCTGCACCTGTGGTAACACTGCAGGCTCCTAAAATCGCTTTGAAAACGTTCCTGATCGCAACAACTTTTTTTTTTTTTTTTTCGAGGCGCTATTTCATTTTTTTTTTCTTTTTGTCTACGTTGATACCCCATCAGCGCAAAAACTACCATAAACTAAAAATAATAAATAGTGGGCATACAAGGACAACGCAGCCACTGGGACCCGAGTCAAGGCAAGAACAACAAACTACTAAAAGGGGAAAAAAATCATGTTCGCATACACAGACAGAACGCCTCCATCGAAAGAAATGAATCATGCGCTTGTTCTGCCAGTCTCGTTGTGCGTCTGTCAAAAGCCACAAAGGAGGAAGACAATCAGCGCCTACACCACTCCCCTCCCCCCCCCCCCCCCACCACCCCTAAAAAGAAGAAAAAAAAGGTTTCTTGGGCGCGCGCGCGGTCGCCCAAGCGATGACCTTGGAAGGGTATGCGATTGTAGCACGTTTGTCCCCCCTTGTGCCCCTGTCTCAAATGCCACGGTCCGTTTCTCCCAAGTGCCCGTCTTATCTTCCCGAGTATCAACTCCGCAGTGATTCTGAATCATTTCGATGCTTTCCAACGTTGCAAAACTGTTAGACGAATATTTGCACAGAAGTATACACTGTTCGCAGAACTATCTACGGCGCTAAAATTCAAAAGCGCCGTGTTGGATTCGGGAACTCGTGTAGGTTTAGCTCATTGTTGGAACATTCTTATTCGCTCGATGAACTCCACCAAACGTGTAAATATTAGAATGAACTTTCCAGAGAACGATAGTTGTTGTCGGGGTTCCAGGCGACCGGACAGGTCGCAATTATTGGCTGATTAAAAATTTTATTTCATAATCACAATCGTATCATCGAGGGCACGCCATTTCCTCATCACTTCTTCTACGAAAAGAGTTGCTGTATTCGTAGCACACACAGACGGAAACGGTTGAGACTGTGCCCAAATAATATCTTCTTTTGGCAGGTACTGCGCAGCGATTACACACAAGGCCTCTAACATAAACATGCTGCTCCACATGTCTATTCACAAGATGCAATACATCGTTCTCCCAACTTTGTTGAAATGGGCATGAAAGCGCGTAACCGTCACTTTTTTGAAGTTCTACTTAGAGGTGAAGTGTTTACCGTAAAAAGTCGTGAATTATTTATTTTTTTCCGTTCCACTACAAAGCTCGATTCACTTAAGTTTTTGTTTTTATATCGTCTCTACAGCGCTTTTACGTCGGTACTTTCGTGTTAGAAGACATCACATAATGTGCGAAAAAAAAACAACAAAAAACGGTAGGATCGATGCTGCATAGCCTTTTTTTTTTGTGGACATCAAGAAAAAAAAAGATAGTAGTTGTCTTCACTTCGCACTGCATGTTTTAGCACGGAAATTCCTATTTGGTTATGATGTCTTTATTTTCTTAAAAATTGTATACAGTAATTTAAATTACCGAATTACAAAAACGTCGAAATTGTATAATTGCTTTTCGTTGGGACGCCATGACGACAGCGACACTCGTGTTCCCTCGTGGTTTTCGCCAGCATTTCTACGATGAATTGCCAGGATCGCGAGATGCAGCAGCGTGACACTCCGTCTTCTGTGACGTCATTTGTTGCACTTCGGGACTACTTTTGATGTATGGCCAGCATAAGACGCTAAACACACCGGTCGGAGACGCGCTGCAGGCGCCATAGTACTGCTCCTAAAAGTAGCTGTCACGTGCTTTGATCCGCGACTGTGATTCCCTCACAGCAGCTCTGACTGAGGGTTGCCAATCAAAACAGACCGGAAACGAGCTACCAGCATACGATAGTCAAACTCCAACAAAAAGGATTAGTTTCTTCCCAAGCTGGACGACATTTACCGGGCACCTTTAGAGCTGCGAAGCTCAAAATCACGCGTAATCATAAGATTTTTTTTTCTCGCACGTTTGTGATTTTTATGACGTCCTGCAAGCAAGAAAAAAATATATATGGTGAAGTCACTCCGAGGGGGTACCGATAACTGCGAGCCACGAACATGAAGGATTCGCTAACATCCGTCAGGAGTGTGAACGGTAAATCGTCACGCAAACATATTCTCACAAGCTGCAAATATTTATTTGGCTTAGCAAGTAGAATATACTAACGACATGTGATTATTGTATACAAGATACCATTTCTCGGTTCTTCAAAACCATTTCCCTAGTCTGAACGGTCGCGCTACGGGCCGCGGCTAGCCGTGCCCTCGATAGACTACGGAGATGCGTTGTGTCGTCTGCTACTGTACCGCCAACAGGAGAGCGATAGCTCTGTGTGCTCCACAGATGCGTGTTGCGGTATAACTCTGTACGTCTGTCCTAGAGGAAGACAAAAAGGTAGGCTCTGTGACCCCCTCCTAAGCTAACAAAAACAAACAGAAGTATACTCGTTTGGACTGAAAGGTTTACAAAATAGTGACCAGACATTGGAAAAGCCTATGTCACAGAACTTGGTTTATGAAATGGCATCATTGTTTCGAGCAAGAAATCACCTGCTCACCACTGGGACGATGAAATCGTCACTATTTATTGCGTCAGGTATATTTGCGTTCATGAAGAAAAATCTGAACACATCCTTCTCCCTAAGTCCTATGTCGAATAATAAACACTTTTTTAAACATCTATGCACAAATAACTCATTTTTTTCTACACTTGAATATACACGTTAATTAAACGACGTCAAACCGCATTTTTGATTAGATCTTGATGTCTACACCAACTACATTCATATTTTTTAGGGCTTTATTGAACGATAACTTCAACTATAGTTAATGGAACACGATGGCTCGATCTCAACAAAAACCTCAACGTGCGAAGCTTCCACAGACGGTTGCTTGCGAGTATTCTCAATGTGAGACTTCAGAAGCTTTCGCTTGCCATAGGGAGCTTGCTTTCGACTACAGCACTGCACGGGCCCGGAAAGCGCGGAGCGCGCTGCTGTGGGTAGAGGTTGATTTACAAGATGACGCGTTACGTGGTCACGTAAGATGGCGTCATTTCGTGCAGCGTGATCACGTAAGATGACGTCATTTCGTGTAACGAGATCATGTAAAATGACGTGTTTGTGTCACGTGATCACGTAAGATGACGTCAGTTCGTATGAACTGACGTCATCTTACGACAACGCCAACAACATTAGTGCCGTCCGGAACCATTGACCTTAGAAACGCGCCTCTTCGCTTGAAGAGCTGATGTGCGTTGATTATTATTTGTTTCTTTTGCCTACTACAGACCATTCAAAAACTCGCCTTCTGGGTGCCACCAACTTCGTCTACTGGGCTGTGAAGCGCGTTCGAGCGTGCGCAATACCTCTCTAGGCCGAAAGATTGTACACTGAGTATGTGTTCACAGCTCAATGACTTAGGCATTTTTCGTCAGGATAGGTGCTCCCACGAGAAGAGCGTAATGGATATGTGAATAGAATTGGAAATTTGAAATGTTCTTGTCCAATCGCATTTTTCTTTGGTTATCAACGCTTTTGAGCGTCATCACAAGACGTTCAACCCATAATACACTGGTGATTAAAAAATAAGCACCGAAAAACATGCACCGATTTTCGCTCAAAAATAAACACCGGAAAAAAACATACCGTAATCATTACCCATGTTACCTTTTTGGGTGATATGTGAATTTCCAGAAGAACAGCGAGTTATCACCCTCCCCTAGGAGTACCCTGACTACAGAGCAGGCGACCCGTTTTTCCCCGCGTTAGATTGCGGTGACCACGAACCGTACGGAGGTCACAGGACGTCCGTGAAAAATAAAAAGGAGGAAAACAACGATCTACTCTGTGCACGCTTCATCCCCGATTTCCACGACCCCAAGGCCGAAGGACGTTTGTGTGAAGGATAACAATCAAATAAAACTTTGCGTCAAAAAAAAGCCCGGTTTTAAAAGAAAAAAAAAAAGTAGAAACAAGCACAACGCGTTGAGGGACCGCGAGGTTGTGGAACACCTCGCGGTCCGCTTGCCACAGGACGGTTGTCTTCGACCCATAGCTCCAAGGTGAATTTGCCACTTGCGAAAACACGGAGACCTACCCAGCGAGAACCAGGAAAGCAAGACACGCACACTGACGCCTCGGCGTGCAGAATGAAACAGGATACGGGCGCGGAATACGGCCGCGGAAGAACACCTCGCGCAGTGCCGATCCGGCCGATCTCCGAATGGACGATTTCGCATTTCGTGGACAGCGAGCGCCACCGCACGGGAGAGAGAGGTACCTTAAAAACGACGAAAACAAGCACCGACACCTTGGTTCTTTATATTTGCTGTAGTTACGGAACAAATCGACTTACATGAATAATTTGAATATTATTCGAGTCCGTAATATATTTAGAAGACATTAAGCGCAATACTTCTTATGTTTGAGTTTAGATAATTTTGTAAATTCGCTCCGAACGCTAGAGTGCCGAATTAGCCGATTTTGACCATTTTCATGATTTTTTAAAGAATATAATTAAATTTATGATGAAACATTTTTTGCGCTTAGTGTCTCGATAATGACTCAATGTCTTTAAAGCCGAAATTTTCAAGAAGATCTGCGCAGCCGTTATTATGTGAGAATTTTTTTAATTTGGTGAAAAACCTCATGTATTCTCTATGGGGCTCTGAGGTGCGCCCCCTCTTAATGGCATTTATTTTAAAAAAGAATTGTTCCGAAACCATATGTTTTAGGAGTATCATGAAACTGCCTATTATTCACGTGCTTTACTGCTGCTTGTGGTTCTCTTATTCGGTAAGTGGTGCGATAGCACCCTCGGCGCCGTTATGAGCACTATCACGCTACCATGCCTGAGACAAAAAATAACCACCCAATGACTCAGCTGAAAGTGACATCCTCATAGATTAGCAGAGCATCCCACTCACGTAATACACCCCCCCTCCCCTTTGCATTTATATTCATATTGTATTACACTTAAAGGAGTCATGAAATTATTTTTCATTCCTCCTTAGCTTTAATCCTCAACTCAAAAGCGGATTGAGAAATCACGTGGACGTGAGATGCTTTTGCACCGGTGGGATGACTCGAAGCTTTCACCGTGCTTTTTGAACACAACATATAACTTGTCATTCGCAAGTGATTAGAAGTTCCGTCAGGGCACTCATTGACC
This sequence comes from Ixodes scapularis, assembly GCF_016920785.2. Classification (NCBI taxonomy): domain Eukaryota; kingdom Metazoa; phylum Arthropoda; class Arachnida; order Ixodida; family Ixodidae; genus Ixodes; species Ixodes scapularis. The sequence goes on along the minus strand of NW_024609838.1, from coordinate 49,146,522 downwards.
ACGAACGCGAATCCAAATGTTTGTTGACGAGCGCATACATCCGAGTGACGCAGTTCTCGTGTGCAACGCGTGAGTTCAGGTCGGCTGATGTGCTGTGGGTACCGTTGACATGCTTTGGGTAACACTGACATGATATGAGTACAGCGGATCTATCACAGTGAAAAGGCGGAGAGCTTTCAACGGAAATGAGGTACAAAATAGTCCCCTATATTTCCAAATGTTCGTAACCGAAAAACTGGCTTTTGATTTTCTCCCCTCTTTATTTTGGCCCACAAAACGATATGCGAATCGTAAACCCCCAATGGGTAAAATCATTTGTCCCAGCCCAAAATTCACTTCATGACGAATAAAAGGATAAAAGGCGCGAACAGAACAGTACGAAAAAAGAACCACATACGACGCGGGCAAGCATCAACTTCCAACTGATTTAATAAAACACGAAACATTGTCAAACTGCCGATCCCCATCGCCTAAACACGTGCAGAAGATAAAAGATTCGTATCGCTCATCACATGCAGCCCTCAAGAAACACAATTTCTTTGTTTAGCAGATAAAGGAACGGCTGCTTACGCATTCGTCAGCCGCTTTGTGCATACCGAAAGCCTCAATTTATCTCTTTTCAATCTTCTTCCCTCTCTTAGTAAACCTTGTGTGCTCTAACAAAGTTTCACACCCGCATCGTTCGCAGTGCTCCGCAAGATTTTCACCCGAATCATTGCGTCCGACTAGCTTCTGTTCCCGCGCTCTCTTATTAAGGAATCGGCCGGTCTGAGCGATGTAAACTTGTCCGCAACTAAAAGGAATCTCATAAACCACCTTAATCACGCCTTCTAATATTTTAATTAATTTGAACCAACTAGCCTTAAACCAATTTTTTTATTTAATTTCATAGCCACTTTAAATCTGGAAATCAATAAGAGTAAAAGCACATCGGAAAAAAAGAAAAAAAAAGGCTCGCGAAAAGCTGAAGTTTTTCTTTCTTTTTTTTCTTCCCAAAGAGTGCAATGTAAATTACCTCCACCTGCAAGTTTTGAGCTAAGGGTCTAATTTTAACATTCCCGTTTTTGTTTCGTGAAGCGGTCATAACACATGAACATGTTGGGACCACACCTAATCTTATTAATGCTCGTGTCCCACTAGAGCGACAGACAGAAGCAAACCACAACGACAAGCCACAAACCAGAGTGTTTCGCGATTCGAGAGGCTTTGTAGAATAAAGGATGCTCTACTGAAACACGAGCATCATGCACGCGAGGGTACCTTTGGCAGGCTTGCAATCGCTCGTGCTCACTTCACGAGCACCGAACGACTAAACGCCTGCCATAGGTAGCATCGCGAGCGTGCTGCGTGGGTTCGAGGCTTGTCGCTGTCTTTTGTTTCTGTCTTTCGCTCTAATGGGACATGTGCATAAACAACTCCGGAACGCAGCCCAGTGATGGAACCTTACATTTGTTGTTACGTCCCTGTTTATGTTCTAAGTGAAACGGTGTTATCTATCTCATCCGGAAAACCGTTTTAAAAGCAGCACAAAAAAAAAAGACGTTGCAGCAAAAAGTTTTTTTTTTATTTTTTATTTACATGAGGAACCAGAGAAGCACGGAAGCACACTATTTCACTTTGAAACACTTTGGGGGCTTTTGTAATTGGACTTCAAACTGTACCCAGCTGATATTATAATCGCTCGTTTGATTGCTGTGCACACCTCAGATACAATAAATACAAGTTTGTTTTAGTGCATTGCCTACGAATGACAGACAGCTACCTTGTCGAGCTCTGAGTGGACGCTAAGCATAAGTTACATCTGCGGACCCCGCAGCGCGTCGCCGGGCCCATACGCAGGTCACACGGCACCGGACCTCACTTAATCCCTTCACCCCTAAGCTGACATTGTGCTGGAAGCTACGCTCATGTCGGACAAATCAGCCGCCTTTTTTTCATCACCTGAGCTCATTCTCTGCGCGTGGGTATGCGCGAGAGAGCGTGATCGCGTGACAAAAGTGTGGCTGGTCCAACGAGCACGTAGCTTCAACAGCACTGTCAGTTATGGGTTGAACAAGGTGGGGAAAGCAACTTTTGTCTGAATTTCGAGCCACGGGCTAATCTTCTAGGGGGACAATGGCTGTGTCCGGCTACAAAAACGAGATTACGAGCAAGAGGGGACTCCCCCCTTTCCGTCTTCTTGAACTCTGAAAGAATGCGCGATTTACGAGTTGAGGAGGAAAGCTAAACAGGAAAAAGTTGGAAATGCGTTTTTTGCATCCTTCGGGACCGCTAATAATAACCAGATTAGTCGGTCTGGAGCGCGGTCATAGACTTGTCCTTCCGTTCCCCTTCGACGCTCAGCAGCACCTTCGTGAACGGCTCGAAAGCGTCCAGCGTCGGGCGACCCGAACCATCTGGAGCCGGTCATCCGGTGCGGCGGACGTCTCCTACAACGCACGTCTTGGGGCACTCGAGTGGCGACCCCTCGGACAGACGAGGCGGACATCACGTGTACGTGCGGTCTGTCGGCTGCTCGACGGGTCGCTTGCGGGGTCCCACTTCGCATCAGTGATGCGTGTCAGCAAAAGGACAGGTCAGCCCGAGCCGCTCCGCGGCCGAACCACTCGCCATAGCAAATCTTTCATCCCCGCCGCCACCAGAGACTTTCTAACTATCCCACTAAACGCTCGCAACCTTCTACCGGCATCAAATGATGAGTCCCGAGAACTGTGCAGGCTCTTCTCCTATCAAGGGACGTCGGACACCTCATGAGCTGCGGCACCATAACCACTGTTGTTGCTTTGCTGTTTTGTTTTGACTATTTATACTTACCCAAATTGCTTTCCCCTTTTCCTTTCCCCTCATCCAAGGTGTATGCGGCGACCGGCTAGCAGGCGCACAAGCGTAAGGGTTGTTACTTTTCTGCCTAGCCTCGCACGTCGTCGCATCATACTTCTTGTGCAAATAAATTACAATTACATGTCCCTCAATCTGTCTGATGAGTCATTTGGGTGGCGAAAGTGCCTTACCAAACACATTGAACCGTGTTATTTAGGCGTACGTCCCGCTTTGCTGGAGACATACTCGTTGGTATAGTTTATATTAAGTTTATTTATTACTCTTCATTGCCCTGACATCCGGTTTGATGTTATGCGGATTGTAGTAAGAAGTAAGAAAATTACGGGGGTTCAGTCAAAAGTAGGAATAGCTCTTGTACTATTGGGGGATGTTTCCTTTTTGGGCATTTGCGTGCCCACTTTCCGTCTAAGTGGTGTGGTGAACCTAAGAGAGGATTAACCAGCCGGACTACCGCCTGTAAACGCTCTGAGCTTTGGGACGTGTTTTGTCTTTTTACCTTTTGCCGAAATGTGTATCCACAATAAAACTTTGGTTGGGGCTAGTTGGTTTTTTTCTATTAAAAAATTAAAAGGCGCGAACAAACAGGACCAAAAAAGGCACACGTATGGCTTGGACAGGCGCCACCTTCCAACTGATTTATTGAAATATGAATCATCGTCAAACTCGATCCCAATCGCCTAAACACATGCAACTGATAAAAAATTCTTATCGCTCATTACACACGTACTTCAAGAAACGCAATTTCTTTGGTTAACAGATAAAGGGATGGCATGCGTACGCATCTGTCAGCCGCTTTGTGTATACAGATTTGTGTATTTGTATTTGAGTATCTGTATACACACAGCGGCTGACAGATGTCTAAGCATGCCATCTCTTTGTTAACCATAGAAATTGCGTTTTTTGAAGCATGTATGTAATGAGCGATAAGAATTTTTTATCAGTTGGATGTGCTTAGGCGATTGAGATCGAGTTTGACGATGATTCGTATTTCAATAAAACTGTTGTAAGTTGGCGCCTGTCAGTGGTCATACGTGTGTCTTTTTTCGTCCTGTTTGTTCGCGCATTTTAACCTTTTAATGTCTACCCACTCACACTTTGTAATGAATAAACCCCCAGCTGCGTTTTCCTTGACCGTTTTGTTTTAATTTCTCATCTCGAGTTTCATCGTAGTGTAGGCGCAACATGTTTGCAGCGTCAGAAGGCGGGTGCTCTTTAAATTAAATGAAAGGCCGCGAACGCGTAGCGAAAGCAACACTCTGGCAGTTCACGGCCAGCGATATTACAGAGTTTTAGTGGACCGTACTCTAGAGCTTTGCGTACGCAAGGAAATTGCGGGTCGTGAGTGCGCATGCGCAGAACGCAGTAGAAGAGCTAGCGTATTGCGTACGCACTCAATGCTGGGGATCTTGCGTTGGGGGCTAGCGGGCTTTGCGGGAAGCTCTCGAGAGATCTCGTGCCCAACGAGAGCAGCAGTTTCAAGATGGCAGTTACTTCGACTGGCGCAGCAAGGGCGACAGGGTATTCGGGAAGTACAGGGTTACGTGAAATTGTCTGGTGTTCAGCTCGGCAATTCATTCCGGGACCTACCGCGGTCGAATCAGATCACCGTGCAGCTGATGGAGTGCACAGTGAATATGTTCACCGCTCGCGATGTGCGTCAACGCTGGGATCTGCTCAACGCTAAACCTATTCGCGCAGTTCATCGCCGACGGACGAACTTTAAGGAATCGCCAAAGTGGTCGCTATGCACTGGACATCAGTAGATCATGGATTTCATTCCGCGACAGCATTGATGAAAGGTGCCGTTTCCACGGGACGATTTCATTTCATTTATTTACTCGCAAGGCCGAAGCATTACAAACAAAAAAAAAGTGGTGAAGCAAAAAAAAAAAAAGAAAAAGAAAATACAACATGTACATAAACGGAAACTACGTGATCGAATTTGGCTACGCACTCGTTCTCGTACCCTCTGTACCTTACAGAAAAGCTCGCTTGACGAGGCAGCTGCGGCTTGGTTTAATTTGGAATGAAATAATTTCCCACGTTAACATTTTAATTTTTTTTTTGTGAGGAGCTCGGTGGCTTTATAAGCACGCGGAATTCTACGGCTCAGGCGAATTTAACTAAGGTCATGCGGGTTGTTCACTCGTAAACGTAAAGCACAACTAAATTCGGTCCGAGCAGGTGTGTTTAGCGCACGCTACATTATTGCGTATTGAATACGTAAGAGCCAGCAACGCTATACTAAAACTGAATACAGTTAGGGTAAAGTCCACTACAGCGCAATCGCTATCCTCTTGTACTATTTGAGCGTGTTGGTGCATTTTAAAGATTTAGAAAGTGGAGACACATAAGGGAGGATACAGAAAGGACAAACTTTTAACTTCAACAAAATTTAATTTTCGCCTTCAACCTCAAAGCCCGCCCCTCTGTGGAAGTGCGGGAAAGGGAAATCTTGGGGGGAAGGGGAGGAGGTGGAGGAAGTGAGGAGGTTGCCAAAGGAGGAAGGGAGAGGAGGGAAGGGCGCTCAATTATTTCTATCAAAGAGAGAAATAATTGAGGCCTATCAGATGGCGACAAGCCCGAAAACCAAAAGCACCCCTTCCATCTCCCTCTCAAGAAAATAGATTATCTTTCTGAGGCCCACAATGGAAGCCGAACGCTGACAGACTAGACGAGGCGACAAGGTCATCGGCAGAAGCGGCCTTTCCTTTCATTCCGTTTTCCCGCACATCCAGTCTTCGAGCCCCCTTCCCTCCTCTCCCTTCCTCGTTTGGCAACTTCCCTCCACCTCCTCTCCTTCCCCCAAGATTTCCCTTTCTCGCACTACCACGGAGCGGGCGGGCTTTGAGCTTGAAGGCGAAAATTAAATGTTGTTGAAGTTGAAAGTTTGTCCTGTCTGTATCGCTATCCTCTGTTTTTTTTTTTTTTTTTTTTTTTTTTTCGCACGTTTGCGGGTACCCGCGTCAAGACCGCTTTCATGGCCGAGTGGACCAACTACCCCTCTCTAGGCAACTGTATCCACATTATAGAAAAAAGATTGAGCCGCCATCTTGGCACCTCGTGCCTGGGAGTTTCGGACTCTGGGAACGTTCACTGACTAGCAGATAGCCATATGAAGCAACTTTCATGTTTCAACTCGTCGCTAAAGGGTGGAGCTGTTATCGTGCTTAGTTTAATTCCTCCTCTCCCTGCGTTTTACTCCTTTCCATCGAAAGCTATCCTCCTTGCCTCCTTCCGCGCTACGCCCCCCACCGCCATGTCTGGGCGAGGCCCACAAGGCGCTGCGCCTGCGCGCCGGGTCGTACTTGTTTGCTAATGCATACGGCGGACTATAGTTTTTTTCTTTTTTTTTTTTCTAGATATAAAGACAGTTTTGTTTTCTAACGGGAAGAAACTAGCGTTTGTGCACATTTATTGGAGCACTAAAGCACGTGAAGAAGTCTAGATCAGCAATTATAATAACGCGAGCAGAGTTGGAATCGCTTTCTTTCTCCGAGCTTTCTCCGATTCCGTCAAACACAAAACATAAAAAAATGCCAGTGTAGTCTTGAATATTTTGGGCCATCGGCATGCACTGCAAAAATATATTTGTTTACCCGTTTATTGCAGCAAGAGCTGAGAGCAGGCACACGATAGACTGCACCTCTCCCTGAGTGTAAAGGGGTTCGTAGGAGGACTGCGTTGCTGGCGAGAGCTCGTGCCGTCGCTTTGAGCATGGATTGGCACGTGCCGGCAACGCTCGTAGTCCATACCGTACGTTCTTCTAAAACTTTTCCTGTGCTTGAACAAAGTACATTTGCAGACTCGGCATCACTCGAGTTAGGCAAATAAAAGACACCACAACGCGCGCAAAACCAGGGCTTTTCGGTAATTTTAAGCAATACCGTTCCTTTTGCCAAACCAGCAGCTTGGTTTACTTCGTACACATTTTATAAACGTCGAATACTGTTGTATGTCGGCCAGAAGCGAGGAACAAGCAGGTTTCCAAAGGCGAAAGGACAGGTTTATTCCACCATGCTCATGGATGTGGTGTAACTGAGCAAAAGAAGGCGGTAGCCAGCGGAGCACCGCTTTTTATCTTTTAGTGGCGCATGCGCCGTACTACGATATTCTGTTATCGGCGGCGCGCGCCCGGACATGACATTTCCTCCCTCTTTATTTGAACACGCTCAAAAAGGTTAAGATCCGGCTTGAAATCTTTCGGGAGGTTTCCGGGTTCTTGCCGGATACCGTCGGGCAGCAGGCGCTTGTGCTGCTTCGGCTGGGACAGTTCCGCCAGTAGGTGACGAGGACGATGGTTGGGGTGCGTTGTCGCTCGGTTGAACCAACAAGAACTCTGTGCCTTCCTGGTCAGCGTCCTCGTCGGCAAGGCTTGGAGTTCTTAGCAGCTGGTCCTTGTGCCGACGCCAGGTGAAGCTGCCTCTGGAGGTGGTGGCGCGTACTTGGTAGGAAACAGGGCCATGCTGCGCAAGAATCACTCCAGGCACCCACTTGGGTTTGCCACAGTAGTTACGGATGAGCACATGATCACCAACGGCAAAGTCACGATCGTGCCCACGCCGGCTTGCAGTCTGCATGAACTGTTTGCGGGCTACCCTTTCCCCCACAGAAGGCTTTACAACGTCTAGGCGACTGCGCAAACGTCGCCCCAAAAACAAATTGGCGGGTGACTCGTTCGTTGTGGCGTGAGCCGTGTTGCGGTAGCTCTGCAGAAACGTCTGCAACTTCACATGTAAAGGCGCACTCTCCTTGTTTTTACGGAGGGCGTTCTTGAGGGTCTGTACAAAGCGTTCGGCTAAACCATTTGAACTTGGATGGTAGGGAGCTGTCAGGACGTGACGAGAGCCAATTTCCTGTGTGAACTGTTTAAACTCCCGTGACGTGAACTGAGGACCATTGTCTGACACGATAGTTTCAGGGTTGCCAAAACGAGAAAAAAGTTCTCTCAAAGTGTTAATCGTGCTCTCCGTCGTGGTTGAGCGCATCATGAATACTTCTGGCCACTTGGAGTGGGCATCTACCACAACAAGGAACATAGACTGAAGAAAAGGTCCAGCAAAGTCTATGTGAACACGTTGCCACGGCGTTGTGGGCCATGACCACGGATGGAGGGGTGCCTTGGCAGGCGCACTACGTTGCTCTTGACAACTTACGCAGTTCTTTACGCTGCGCTCCAGGTCCGCCTCGATTCCCGGCCACCAAACGTAACTGCGCGCGAGCTCCTTGCTGCGCACAATACCCGGATGGCCTTCGTGAAGTTCATCCAGCAGCAGGGATTGCAGTTTCCCTGGGACGACAACTCGCATTCCGAGCATGATGCAGCCCTGATGAATGGTCAACTCGTTGCGTCTGTCGAAGAAAGGCTTTAGTTTCTCGTCAGAGACAGACGCAGGCCAGCCTGCGCTTGTGAATTCTTTCACTTGGCACAAAACTGGATCTCGCGCTGTTTCACGTGCTATATCACTACTAGATACCGGCAGTGATTGCAGTCGCAATGAGTAGAATGATTCCTCATTTTCTTTAGTCTCGTTTCCAACGGTCGGTAGTGGAAGACGCGAGCAAAAATCTGCTTCGGCATTCTCGCTTGATCTCTTGAAGATAAGATCGTAGGTGTAGGCCGACAATGCGACTGCCCAACGCTGCAATCGCGCAGCGGCAATGGTTGGAATTCCAGTTTTCGAACCTAAAATGGTCTGGAGTGGTTTGTGGTCCGTGACCAAAGTGAAGAGCCGACCATAAAGATACGAGTGGAATTTCTTAACTCCAAAAATAATGGCTAGTGCCTCTTTCTCGAGCTGACTGTACCCTTTTTCAGCGTTCGATAGCGTACGCGAAGCGTAAGCGATGGGTTTAGCGCTGCCATCTGCGTAAACGTGAAAAATTACAGCACCTACCCCGTACTGAGAGGCGTCACACGCTAGCTTTAGCGGTTTGTCGGGGTCGTAGTGGGCCAAGGTGGGAGGCGACGCCAGCTCGGCCTTGATGGTGTTGAAGGCTTCCTGGCAAAGCTGGTCCCAACACCATGGCTCGTCCTTGCGCAGCAATCTGTAAAACGGTTGGGCTGTCGTTGCAAGATGGGGCACGAACTTGGCGTAGTAATTGACGACACCCAAAAAAGACTGGAGCTGCTGCTTTGTCTTGGGCTCGGGAGCCTGGAGCACCGCCTCCACCTTGTCAGACGACGTCGAGATGCCGTCAGCGCTGATCCTGTGACCTAGATAGCGAAGTTCAGGCTGAAAAAACGAACATTTTTCTTTCTTGACTCGAACTCCTCGTTCAAGTAGACGCTTCAACACTGCTTCAAGGTTGGCCATGTGTTCTTCCGTAGTCTTGCCCGTGACTAAAATGTCATCTAGATAACAACAAACGCCGCTCAAACCTTTCAGCATGGTGTCCATTATTCTTTGAAAAATTCCGGGTGCTGACGAGATTCCAAAAGGAAGTCTGTTTACAATGAACAGCCCCTTGTGCGTGTTCAGCGTGAGGTAGCGTTTTGACGACTCTGACATCACCACCTGCTGATAAGCTCGGTTAAGATCTATCTTCGAAAAGAGTTCGCCTCCTGATAGGGCCGCGAATAGATCATCAACTTTTGGAAGTGGATAACGGTCAATATCAAGACAAGGGTTGACAGTGGTCTTATAATCGCCGCAAAGACGAATGCCCCCGTCCTTTTTGATAACCGGCACGACAGGCGTGGCGTATTCTGCTGTAGTCACCGGAGTGATAATGCCCATCTTTTCCATTTTCGACAACTCCGCCTCAACAGCCGTTTGCAACGCGAACGGAACGTTTCTCGCTTTTAGAAATTTCGGTTTCTCGTTCGGTTTGAAGAAAAGTTCTGCTCGTTCTTCAGTTATAGTTCCGAGCTCATCGTTGAACAGTGGCTCGTACTTTGACAGCAAAGAGTCAAGCTTCTGTTTTATACGTTTAGAAGCAAAAACGTCTGACCTTGAGATGTGATTCAGCTCCCAGATCTTGTTCCAGTCGAGTCGTATCGTTCGAAGCCACTCCCGGCCCAGTAGTGGCGGCCCGGCTCCATCGACGACGTACAGTGGCAGCTGTACTGACGCCTCACCATGTTGCACATTGACTGTCGCAACGCCTTGAAGTCGAACTAGGGCTCCCGTGTAGGTGCGAAGCCTGACTACAGTTGGCGTCAGTTTCACAGACGGAAAAGACTGGTGAAACTGTTTAGCAGACATTACAGTTACCGCTGCTCCTGTGTCTAGTTCCATTTCAACCGCAGATCCGTTGATCACCATCTGCACCGTCACTGGGGTAAGGCTGGGCGAAGACACGCCGTGTACGACGGCTAGTCGTCCTTCAACTTCCAGCGTTTTTACCCTTTTTCCTGGCGGACGTTTCTTGCCCCCTACGTCAGTCCCGCTTCGGCAAACCCTTTGGATGTGACCTTTCTTGCCGCACTTGTGGCATACACTCTGCCGATGAGGGCACTCTTGACTGCGGTGCCGTGACGATCCGCAGCGATAGCAGCTGTCCCTCTGCTTCTCATTCCCTGCTTGCACCTTGTGCACGTCAGTGACGCTTGAGTTGCCGACGCGAGCCTCAGCCGCGCTTTGCTTCGCAGCTTCCATGGCTTGGGCGCGTTCCACCGCTTTCTGGAACGTTAGCTTGCTGTCTTCCGTGAACAGCACGCGCTGTATGTCTTCCCTTAATAATCCGCACACGAAGCGGTCGCGGAGCGACTCGTCCAAAACGCTTCCATAGTCGCACGTTTGCGACAGTTTTCGAAGTTCGGCGACGTACTCGGAAATAGACTCGCCTTCATGTTGCGCTCTCCGGTGAAACTTGGCTCGCTCACCGATGATGGACGGCTTGGGTGACAGGTGGTCGCCGAGGGCCTTCTTGAGGTACTCGAAGCTCTTCGTTGAAGGCAGCTCCGGAGCAGTCAGGGACTTAAGTAGCGCGTAGGTCTTCGGACCGATGATGCTGAGGAAGGCGTGAACTTTGTCGCTCTCTGGAACTCCGTTGACGATCAGGAACGACGTTAACCTTTCGTCGTAAGAAGCCCAGTCGCTGGAAGACTCGTCGAATGGCTCCAGATAACCCATTCGACCGGCGAAGTGCGTCCCGGCTTCTTCGCTCATGATGGCTGTCGATGCTATGTCCGCCCCTGCGGAAACACCTGCTTTTCTCGGCCGACGGTCCTTGTCCCAACCTCGTCGCCAGTTGTTGTATGTCGGCCAGAAGCGAGGAACAAGCAGGTTTCCAAAGGCGAAAGGACAGGTTTATTCCACCATGCTCATGGATGTGGTGTAACTGAGCAAAAGAAGGCGGTAGCCAGCGGAGCACCGCTTTTTATCTTTTAGTGGCGCATGCGCCGTACTACGATATTCTGTTATCGGCGGCGCGCGCCCGGACATGACAAATACTATACTTCGTTTCAGCTTCCGTCCGAGCGCAGCCAAAGGCTGAGGGACGGTTCGCAACTTCGAGAAGAGCATTCCTACGCACCACAAAGTAGTCCGCAAAAGTAATTATTTTTAGTAACTGTTTGGTGGCGTAAACAATGCACAGTATTCCAGGTGTGTACTGCTGAGAATGACCTGCAACGAAAGTAATTATTTATCTGAAGTTTATGTTTTATTAATATATGTAAATGCATGTAGTTTGGAGAAAATACGTACATCCGCTGGCAACACGGCTGCAGCGCTCGGTTTTTCTGTGTGATTTCGTTCCCGTAATGGCCAAATCATGTGCTTCGCTGCTTTCCTCACCAAGTCGCTTCAAAACGTCCTTTCACAAAGGCACGCTCGGGCGTCAGGCGCGAGAGGTCGTGATGAATGTCTACTTTCAAATTCGGCCGAAGACTCCGGCCGCGTCGTACCGCGAATGCGTTGTAAACAGAAAAATCGTCCGGGCCACTGCAATTCACTGATACGCTGCGAAATCAGGGCACCCCTTTACCTGCCGATCACAGTGAACGCCGAGAAGCTGGTGGAAAGGACTGCGCCTCGAGCCCTGGTATATCCAGACATTACAAGGAAACATCAACGGCCGGGTCATCGGGCACCTTGCATTGTGTACCTACGTCTCGAAACTGTGCCGAAATGCCGAACAGTTTGAAAGCTCGGACACAGACACCAGCGGTCAGCCTACGTACTCACATCCCCTGTGACTAAATTTCAGAGCCTGAACAGGCACTTTTTGAACTTGTAGCAGACGACCAGCCGCGCAGCGGAGTGATACAAAAGTGCAGGCGAGATCGCGTGACCCCTTGCCGGTTTGTGATTGGCTCCGGCCACACTTAGCTTTGGCTGCGCTCGGACGGAAGCTGAAACGAAGTATACCTAAGACTGTGCACGTGCGATGACTGCTATTTACGCGCCTCGTGCATATAACTACCACCAAATACACTCACCTAAGGGCGAGATATATGGACGGCAGAATCGTCCGATCCGACGTCCGATCCGACAGTCCGAACGCCGCTCCGATTTGAGACACACGCTTCCGACCTTGCAAGCGACACGACAATCCGTTCGGCTCCGCCCAGGAGATCCAACTTCCAAGCACTCCAGCGGAGGTCCGCGTTCATAGATCTCCGGTCCCTGATTGACGGTTTAGCTCGCACAAGCGAAGTTAGGAGCTTGTTCTCGCTAGTGCGTGCATTTTTTGCCGGGGCCATCTTTTTCGAATGGGTCAGCGGGATCCACGCGTCCGGCTTTCCGTCGCCCGCCCTGTTTTCTTGTTCGCCCCGCCAGACCCAGTACCTCATCATGACATCCGCGCTAGCTGTGCTGTCACTGGCTGGACGCTTCCGACAGTCCGTCCTCCGTGCGAAACTATCTGGCACGTTGGACGCACGCCGGATCGCCGATCCGAGATCAGAAGCGACCAAATTTTTCGGATCAGGCAGTCGTATTGCCAGATCGGGCGTCGGATCGGATGGATATTTCGCGCATGTGTCTCGCGCGTTACTCTGTTTCGAGTTATTGTTTTGACGTCCTCACCCGCAAGGTACACCCTTGAGTTCAGTTGCAAGGCATATAAGCTTTGCCGTACACCCGTGGGCGTGCCTTACTGCATGAGTTCCATATGAGGAGAGAGAGATGTTTCAGCAAAGCCTTAAAAACACAATAGCAATTTTTTTAATTGTTAATAAATAATGTTTTATTAATCACAGATGACAAATCACATACAAATATGAAGACAATGAAATATGTATTGATACAAGGCAAAATATTGCACATTCGCAAGAAGTGAACCGTGCTCGGGCCCCGGGACCGGCGCTTTGTCGGTTTGTTGTGCTCGTAGCACTGCCAATGCACGCTGCCCCCGGCAAGGCCCTAACTTTGAAATCGTACGTTTATTATTTTTGTGCTCTTAATTTAGCCGTTACTCATTTCTATCGACGTTACATTATCAGCGTGACAAACAGCTTGCAACGCCAATGATGTGAGGAGCTCTTAATGTCATGGCTATTAAATTATGTTATAACGCCTAAGTGGTGTAGAATGACGTGGAAACGCTGGACTGTCATGGCTACTTTCAGGGTCACTCTCTTGTCATGCCGAAATGCACCGTATGTCACGCCTAAATGGGTATGTAGCCGTTTCATTAGCCGTTAGCGGACTAAGAGTGTACGCCCACGAGCCGTCGCGCTCTTCTCTAACAATTTGATATGAAGGTATACTTGGACGCCGGCATTCTTCGTTTAGGAATCAGGCGAAACTTTGTATCAGATAATTATACATCTACGACCACTCCCATTTGATGATCATCGTGTTTTAGACTCCGTACACAGGGTGGTTTTCAGCGGTGGGTTTTAATCTGACTGCCCGCCAGAGCGCGAGCAGAACGCACTATGGCCGCGAGCCGTCGTGCTCTTCCCCTTCTTCTCCGTATCAATAAACAGTCAAATAGCTGGGCGAAGCCATCAATCATGTGGGTATCGGGAACCAGTAACCGCTCATTCACACTGGAAGCGGATCCGCGTTCGCAAAGCGGTTGCAAACGCGGTTGTAAGATCCAGTACAATTGCACGTGTACTCGATGACATCGAATGTGCGTGCAATTTACTGGATCTTTTTAGAACCGCGTTCGCAACCGCCTTGCGAACGCGGATCCGCTTCCAGTGTGAATAAGTGGTAAGTCTGACCCTTGAAATGCAGGCGTGACGCAAAACCCATAGGCGTCTCGTTCGCCCACTTACATATTCCCAGGCGGTGAGGACTGTTGTTTACAGGAGAATATCTGAACAGATAAAAGTTACTGGAAGAAGCTCGCATTCAACATCAATTTTTTTTCTTTCTTCCTGGGTAACAGTGTTGGAACTAACGCGTTACAAGTAACAACGTTACTGGTAACGCGTTAGTCCTTTTTAGTAACGTACTATCGTACTCGTTAGAATACCAAATGAGTAACGAGTAAAGTAATGTCGTTATTGTTTTACGATATCTGCTATCAAATTACGTTACCTATTACTCGTTAATTCTGATTAAAAATGGCAGCATGGTGGTTCGAAAGCAAACTAATTTTTATTCTGCGCACTACAAAAAATGGCAAAGAAACCCCAACAAAGCTATGTATAAACGACTTCATTTCAAAATCCCTCGGAAGACACTTTCAACGCTCCCACAACCGGGACCAAAAGGCGCGTGATTATCGCTTTGTCGAATTCTTGAGCGTCCTTGGTGCAGTGTTTGTATCGAAGCTACTAAGGCCACCGTCGCCATGACTTGAAGGAGAAGCCGTCTCGCTGGAAAGAGACATCCGCTCAGAAGGCAACAGTCTGCCGCCGCTCGAAGGATGCTGCCGAATCGTCCCTAGCTACTCCAGCTGGTCAAGACTTTCTCTTCAAAATAAATATATTCTCTTTCTATCAAAAACAGAAGGGATAAACTCTAAATTTAGAAGCATTGAGTTTCCACGCTTTGAACCAAAATAAGTGGCAAGGTTATCGCAGGATTGAAATGCGTTCGGTCACCAGAAAGACGTCACCATCTTTTAGAATCCCTGCCGCCGTGGTACAAAGGTGCGTTCGCTTGCTCGGTAACGACTCCCGTTCAGAAGGTCGCCTCTCTCTATATCCTCTGGTCATCCTTTCTCCCATAGCGCCCCCAAAATTAGCAAAAGAGTGCGTAACCACCACGAACGGCACCTTCTTTGTATCGGAGTTAGCCCCCAACTCCCTGGCATTCAAAGACCGAATTATGCTGGACGCTGCGCCCGCGTAATCCTTCTCGCAATTCCTGGTTGCGTGTCAAGGCTACTATACCATTTCTCTAAAGAGACACATTCGTAGCGGTAATTGTGATGGCTTTCGTTTGCTTCGCCCTTACTTTGCCGCTACCGGCGTGAAAAAAAAAAGTTTCTGGACACGAAAGACAAACTTAGGGTAAAACTAAAGAACTTATAAACGCTCACCACCTTTTTTAATCATATATACATGTAAAGATACTACGAGTACGCATGGAATATTAACCAAAGTATGGCCGGCGCTATACTTCGTTTAAAATCACCGATAATCTTTTTTGGTCATTATTATGGGTTATCTCAGCGATCGGTGTCCTATTTTCGTTGCTTGTGTAGCCTAAACCGGACTGTGACTAAAACCGGTGTGGCTATAGACCATTCCATTTAGCGCTCTCTGGGCGGCACCATTTTGTTCGACAGCAGCGCCCTCTCCATACATCCGGGAAATTCAGCGGGTTCGGCGGGGTACAGCGCGATCCAAACCAACGCTTCTTTTTTTGCGGCTGTAGGTCGTGCGCGCCCCGGATGTGACGTATTTCGATACGTTTTTGCTGTTTCCGGCGCGCAATCTGAGTCAGAATCGTGCGCTTTGGTTTGGACGGGCCAGTTTCGGTAAAGCGCGCACGCGCGCACGCAGGTACGAGCGCACTCTGGCGGTCACCTTCATCGCGTCGGAAACGGGGAGAAAATTCATAGATGCAACCATACTCGCAAGCAAGCAAAGTACAACTGCGACAGACTGGCCGGCCAGACGGCGAAGAAACGCGGAGCCGGAACTAGCTTGCCCTCTCCCGATTGGCCGGGACACAGGAGCGAACTACTACGTCACCGCGCGTTTTTGTGCGCGTTGAGAAAGAAGTTGAAATCAACCAACTTTATTATGCGCGCCCGGAAAAAGGGAAGAACCGGCGCGACGTCACGAAATACGTCACATCCGGGGCGCGCACGACCTACAGCCGCAAAAAGAAGCGTTGGTTTGGATCGCGCAGAGGCAAGCGCCCGACTCCGCTAGCAGACGACAAAACGGGAGGTTGTCATTGTATTGGCGGGCTGTACGGAACATCGAACTCTCGCTTGTGGCTGCCGTTGTGAAGTGGTTCGCGTTCTTAGAGTAGTTATGGCTACTCCAAAATTAGCCTAGAGCTCTCTGTTGTTCTACTTCGGTAAATGATCAACTGCCATATCTTTTTTCCGTTACTTAAATAGCAGTTGAGTCAGCCGGCAGTAC
Source organism: Ixodes scapularis (assembly GCF_016920785.2). NCBI lineage: Eukaryota > Metazoa > Arthropoda > Arachnida > Ixodida > Ixodidae > Ixodes > Ixodes scapularis. Next base: position 49,130,231 of record NW_024609838.1, on the reverse strand, counting down.
TACCCTCAACTACTGCGTGTATTGCGGCAGGAGAGCACGTTTTTATTTATTATTTTAGACATCCACTCATGGTCGCTAAAGGCCTACACCAGTACGAACTTTGTATAGCAAAAAAGGTACAGCCACCGGATTCACTTTTCACCGGAGAGACCGGCCAGTCTGACACAGTTTTCCCTATTTTTTTTTATTTGCACGCAGATAGCAGCGAAATTGGACTCTGTTAGTCTTTTTTATGAAGCATATTAATATACTATAACTAGCATACCAAAATCTGCTTTTGAAATTCCCAAAATAACGCGATTTTAAAAAGAGTTTGTACGCCAGCCAGATGCTAGGTACTGCCCACTCGGCGGAGCAGACGACATGCGGGCGAGAGGGGGAGGGCATTTTTTTTTCTCTTTTTACCCTCTCTGCTATGAGCTTAATGAAACGGTCTATAAGGTTTGCTGTTTGTGAGCAGTCCGTGTACTGTACACTTGCCTTTGTCTTGCAACTCCTGCATCTAACCAACAAGGCCGTTTTGGAACGCTTGTTATAAAAGCCCTTTTTACTGCCATCTCGCATTCACTTTTCTTGCAAGATGGCAACGACCACCGAAACTCTGTTATTATGGCCCAGGATAAAGGCTAAACTCCATGGAGCGAATTATGCAACGAATAACTGACGAACGCCGCCCGACGGCACGCTCGCTTGGGCGCGTGACGTAGCAGCAACTGTGCTGATGCCACGCGAAGAGCAAAAGCCGCCGGGCTAAATTCGTTGATTTTTCGCTGTATATTCGTCCCATCAAGTTCAGACTAAAGTGCTATTTTTAAACTGAGCGAAACGAAGTCAGACAATTTGCTGTTTAAATGTCTGCTCTGTATGCCGAAACTCAAGCTGCTGAGCAAATCCAGGACGTCACGCTCTAATTTGAAAAAGCACATTAAGAGTTATTCTTCAACGTCGCTTACTTTTTTTTCTCGTTAAAATGTCGTCGTTAGCCTTCTTAACCAAAATAACGCACCTTTCTTTCGAGATTGTTTTGTTAGTCGCAGTTTTTCAGCTACATCTCACGATGCTCATTAATGTAAGCTAGCGAAAAAGCCTTCGAAAACGCTCTAGTTTAGTTATTTGTATAATTCAGAAGGAAAATAAATGAATCATAGAAGTTATATATAAACACGCCTATGCGATATATGTTTAAGGTTGCGGTTTATTTAGACCGTTTTTTTTCTATACTAATTCGTGATGCAGTTTATCTAGTTAATCTTTCGTTGTTCCACACTACTGATAACTAGAAATTAACAGCGGTGCTTCGCACCAGTCCTAATTGTTTTTCTCTTCCGCCAGTCCCTATATTCGCACACGCTGACAGGGTTCGCGGTAATTTCAGAGAAACAAAGACCGAAGCTACAACCCACTTTCCCAACACACGCTTGAAAAAGCACAGGAAGATCGACCCTATCCATCAAACTCCCGTTTCTCAAGAAATGTTCGACAATCTTATAGGCACGTTTGGGGTTGAGACTCTACAGTCATATACTAACAGCTGTCACATACTAACAGTGAAACACAAAGTAACGAGAAACTAACCTACAAGTAACGTCCGTTAGTCATGGCAAGTAACGATACCGCGGTATTTCGTTACATTTACAAAACTGAAACAGAGCTCTGTAACGCGTTAGCTTTTTTCCAAGCTAACGAGTAACGCTATTTCATTGATTGTTTTCTGCGTCCGGACATTTCATCGAATGCCGTTTCATCGAACACTGTTTCATCGAATGCCGTTTCTTCGAACGCCTTTTCATAAAAGCCGTTTCATCGAACGCCTTTTCATCGAACAACGTTACAGTCTGTAATGTTTTGGAATTTACTTTAATTTTATACGCAACTTCATCTAATTTTCTGATTTTTGTTTTCTTATTTTTTTGTTTCTGTTTTTATATTACTGGGTGCAGTGACGAGGTAAGTTCCATCGTGAACATATCCTGCTTCGAGAAGAAAGCCTCCATGAAACAATGACCCCTCTCCATGTCACATGAATGAATTAAGATGAGACAAAAACAGAAAGCACAGACATTTAAATGTGTTTTTAAGTGTGTGTCCTTTATTTGCAGTGTCGTGGTTTCAGTCATGTATGTACATGAGTAAAGCTTTTCAGTAAGTCGCACACCCAATTGTTCTTATTTTTTTTATGGCAATTCCGTTACAAAAAAAATTATATCTGGCCAGATCTGAAGATTTCAGATATGGCCATATCAAAAATTTGCGACATATAGCCTGATGTATGGAAATCCGAGATCTGGCTAAGTAAGGAAATTCCAGATCTGGCCAGGCATTTCAAAAGGACACAGCACTTTATATCTTTTTATTGTCTACAATTCTCCCAACTGCGCGGCCCGCGCTCGAGGAGTTATGGAAACGGTGATCCTTCAGCTCCGTAGTGATCGCTAGTTTTGACCAATTCCATTCTTACATAGTTTCGAGTGTAATTCGTAGTCACCCTGAACAAGCGTCCCATAGGGCTCAAGTACCTGTCATATCACTTTTAAGTTTTCTTGTCAATGGCAGCGTTTATGATACTCTGCATTCTGTCCAACTTTCAACCAAGCTGAGCAGCCGAAATCTCTTACCATATTATAATTCTCGTAATTGTTGTTTTAGCAGGAATTACTTAAAAGTCAAGAAATCACAACAACCCAAAACCGGGATTTAGCTCGGATTCAGCGGAGCTGTTTATGACATTTTTAGCGTTTCGAACTTAATATCTGCGTCTTTGAAGCTGTACGAGAATTATAGTAATGTAAGAGATATGTCTGCAGCTCATCCAGGTCGAAGGTTGGCCGGAATGCACGGTACTGACATTGGTGGGACATTTTAAAAGTGGTATGGCAGGTATTTGGGTTCTGTACAGCACGTGTTCAGGGTGACCCCGAATTACACTCAAATCTGTGTAACCATAGAATTGCTCGAAATTTTCGATCACTAGGCAGCTGAAGAAACACCGTCCCCATGATTCCTCGGGTATGGGTCGAGACATTTGGGGTATTTAGCAAACTGTCTATTCGGGCGTAATGTTAACACTTTGAAATAATTAAGCTACATTGAAATCCTCATGAAAACTGGCGCAAATAATCTCAAACTTAAGCTTGTCAAAGCTGAAGTTTGGGATTATTTATGCTAATATTTAGATCGCGAACAATGAGTCATTCAGAGTTTGATGACAAAGAATTTTTTTTTTTAACTTTTTTTTTACTTTTTTATATATTGGAAACCGGCCGCCAGATAGTCTGTATATACGCCATATCAGGCTGTATATAGGCCGTATAAAATATTATAATGTTTGATATGGCCAGATATGGCCCAGATATAAGATTTCCATACGGGTTGTTTTTATTTTTAGTAATTTGACACCACCTTCAAAACAATTTTACAAGTGACTACCTTAGTCTTCACAAATGCAAAGTGAAACATCTATGAAACACTGTTATGCCCCAAAACTCGGTACAGAGCCATAACAGAGGAATTCGATGAAACGGTCCAAAGCGATTCGTTGAAACGGCGTTAGATGAAACGGCGTTCGATGAAACGGCGTTCGATGAAATGTCCGTTCATTGGATGAAACGGCTTTCGATGAAATGAAGTTCAACGAAATGTCCGCTACCCATTTTCGGTAACGGGAACAGCACTGCTGGGAGACATTTCCGGTGTCAAAAGGATCGGAGATACGGAGTCGAAAGCATGATAATCATCGAATGGGAGTGGACGTACACGTAGAATGATCCGGTGCAAAGTATACCTCCATACCAAATTGTTAGACAAAACTGTAGAGAAGATTGTGAGTTTCTTGTAAAAGATTTTGGCTCCCTTGTATCCGGTCCGCTTTTCTATAGGCCTCAAATAACGCGGGCGAATCTTTGCTTTTGTCGCATTTCCACTTCTTCGTTTCCGTAAATTATGAATGTGGTAGATTGGTCCAGTGGCTTAGAGCTCACTTTTTGAAATTAACCGAAACTAAGAACGGACCGGTAGAAGCTGAACTATGGAGGACGTTTGAAGAGAGCCTGTCGTAATGAAAATGAACAGCTCTAATGTGGTAAGTCGGGTCAGTCGGCTCATAATTTTTCATCCACTTCTGAAAGGCTCCGGAAAAACAAGAAACCAGGACATGCTGAGTGCCGCAAGGCGCCTCGTTATGTTTAGGTTGTCCCGGTTTTTTATATCCTTTCGGCGCTCCTCAAATCTCACAATGTTCGGTTTCTAAACGCTGTTTTTATTTTCGCACAGAAATAAGACAAGCATCCGTAATAATTTTTCACACCAGTGCCATTCAATATAGACCTCTATTTCCAGCAAGCTGCTTTCCGCCATGCTCCCATGTGATCCTTCAGGCCGAAAATGTTTGTGTACAGTGATTAAACTATTTACATGTAAATTGACATGGACTATAAATCTGGCACTCTCTCTTAGAAGCAGCATGTTAGTGCGCATGAATTCCGCCACTGTCTTGCCTTCTAATCGCGTGGAAGGAGAATGGAAATATCCCGGGCATGATTTGTGCAAAAGGCTAGATTCAACAGTCGCCTCTTATTTCTACATACCCCCTGGCAGATTCACTTCCATATACCGAGTCCTTTCTCCAAGAAGCGAGGTTTTGGTAGAAATTCGTTGCTGGGCCGCTGTTCTTTGTAGTGGCGCGGGGAAAAAAAATTAAGAGAGAGAGAGAGCGCCGGGGGGGGGGGGGAGGAGGGGATGCAACTATTTTTGCAATCTAATATGTGTTTGTTTGTTTTTTGCGATAATTGCGACATTTTTTTGCGGGTAGGTATGCCTTTGTTTAGAGTGCTACAATATATGATGTAAACAATTTTACGCACTACCCAAAAATGTTTCATCGTCAATGACAGTTTTTAAAGTATTACGCACTGCCTCGGGTGCTTTGACCTTACGCACTGGAGCGTCACAGGAGCCAGTATTTCCGCAAAATAAATACGAGGACCTGTTTCTCCCTTTGAAATTTGAATCGACCACTTCTGTGGCATCACGACTATCATACTTTCACCATGAAATCATAACAAATAATGATTGATGAGGAAATTAATTGGGTCCTAACAGTAGAGTCGCATTATTTAGGTTGCAAATAATTGGGCGACGTTCATGCGATGTTTTTACTTCCAAGTTCGAATGTGTTGAGAATAAGTAGCTGAAAACCCTGTGTGCAGGCTGCTTCCTGAAGTGGCCTGATATCTCCCCAATTCGGGAAAGGGGGGAGGGGGAAGAGAGAAAGGTGTGGTTGCTGTGGGAAGATGATAATATTTCTTCTCACTCAGGAGAGCCACCAGTCATTCGAAAGTCGACTCGCTCATAACGGGAAAGCCTGTGGGGCCACATCTATAGTAACTATGAGTAAAATATGGTATACACCTATGTCACTGAGAAATTATGATCGTGCAAACGATGGGGCGTTGTGGATACAGGTGAAGCAAAGACTTATTTCACGTCTTTATTAGAAGCCAAAATTGCGGCTTGCTTCTTCCACCCTCCTGACGCCAGTCATGTCCAATGTTTGATGAATTCGGTAAAGCGTTGATCGCGGAAGCCCGCGCCAATATATAAAGGTCTTTATCAAGTTATAAAACAAACATCGAGCAGAGGTAAGGAGGAATAAATTCGCAAAATAATTCAAAATGGGATGAACAACCTATGAGGGAGATCTATGTTTCGGACAGTAATGACGAGATTAGAGGAAGCAACTTGATTTATATGTCTCGGCAATAAATGTATTATCGACAACCTGAAGCCTTTATTGCGCAAGCCAATCCTTGTGCAGACACGGGAATAGTTCCAGCAGCCGCGCGATGCCAGAGGGCGGCTGCTGCAACGACCCCAGCACACCGCGGTCCCTCGGTCTCTACCGACCGAGCGGCCTCGGGCCTGCGTTGAGCCGCGCTGCCGTCCTCAGGCTCGCGGATTGAGCGTGCCCGCGACAATGAGGGGTATACACCTGGAGGTCTCAAGGTCGTTGTCACGCTCGCAGCTAGCCGCTCATTCTGCGCTTTTTGAGGATTATCCGTACAAGAAAAGCCGACACAAAAGAAGCCCCTGTCGTCACGTGACTCTCGGAATAGGGTGAGAAGAGGAACGGCGCGAGGGGCATTTTCTGAAAGGGCAACTCCGCTTCATTTTTGGTTTTGAAAAAACAATGCAGTCCTCTTCAGTAACGCCTAGGAAGACCACGCGTCAAATATTAACGTGCAGATTTGTCTAAATGTTTCCGATCCGGCAAACTTTGCAACTTGGCAAGTTGTCGAAATCGGCTGAAGCGCAGACCGGATGCGCGTTTTTGCTCGGGATTCAGGCGCGTCGGCGTCAAACTGACGTCATTTCCTGCGCGCGTGCGAGCGTTCTCGCAGGAGGCGTCGAAGCGGCTCTCGCCCAATAAAGGTCGGTCGAACTATCACGTGATCCTGCGCGGTACTCTGTATCTTATTTAGCACATTTAAAAGTGTTCAAAAGCATTTTTAATTTTCCATGGAAAAATTAAAACGAGTGTTTCTCCTGACAAAGAAACCCATTTTATTTACTTACTCTTTCATTTAATTATTATTTTGTAGTATTTGCGTCAACATTTACATCGCGTGTTGAGAATTCTAATATTTGGCAACGCTGATAACGCGCGGCCGGTGGTTCTTGGCTTTGTCTGCATGCGGGTGCCCCCGAGCTTTGCGAATTTCACTCCCTTTCGTTCCGCTTTCCACCTTTGTTGGCACACCAGAATCGAAGCCGGCTAGCTGTGTTTATCATTATCAACAAGTTATTAAAAACGGAAGGTGACTACGTCTCTCCTGTGAGGCGTCAAAATTATTTTCGCCGAAAGATATCTCCCTGTGAAACAACCTTCAAAACATGGTGGCTCTTTCAACTGGCGACTAAAAATTTACGCAGAAACACGTTCTCAACATATTTATTACCGATGCCATATCTGGTTTGATATGAATCAACGTCGTGCAAGCTTGAGTCCGCGTGACCATTATCAAATTTCCAGTTGTCCTGCAATGACCAAATTGTCCATCTAGCTTATCTTATAGAGACTCAAGCGGAGAGAGAAGCCGCTTCATACTATGGCAGACGGAACTCACGTTTGTAAGTGGAATAAACGCTATCATCATCATCACTTCAGCTTAGCCTCGAACAGTACATTCTGGGAATGCTGCAGTGCCCTTTCTCTTAAATGCTTTAAAACCCGGGTGCGGCGCGGACTGCAAACCGGTTGCGACATTGCAATTCGCTGGCAAGTATGGCGTCGGAGATGAATGACAGCGTATTCGACATGGTGAAAGTTAGTTGGACATGTGAAATACTTGATTGAAAATTGAATACAACGGCCAATCTTCTGTTGTCATCTGCGGCCGTGGGTTGATAGATCTCGGGATATTTTCCGTTGTGGCGTTCTCTCCCATGTCGCAATTGTAAACGTGCACGAATTAGCAGAAAAGATGCATTACCCGTGCGGTGGTAATATATCCAAACTCTGCAAGTGTAAGTAGTTATAGCGCGCCATCCACTAGTTAATTTTGAAACCACAAATGTGTAAAGCCCGGCGACTCGCCGGCTTTGGCAATTGGGTATCTGAAGGCGCGACCGGGGATGCGCCAGCTTTGGTAGCGAATGGACTAGCGAGCGTTGTACCTTCAGCCATTTTCCGAATTTTACTACACAGCAAAGTTGCAAGAACACTCAGATAGGAAACTCACCGCTGAAACCTGGGCCCCCGGCGTCCACCAATACCGAGCTAAATACGACCATTTTGCCACGCTTAATTTTTTTTTTTTTTTACTGTGGTCATTTTCAGCTTGCAGAAAGCATGTTTTTGAGTAAAAAAAAACAAAAAAAGCTTGTCTTCTTGTAAATTCTATTGGAGTTTAGTACCAAATGACGTGCGCGTGATCTTTTCCAATATATTTAGCTTCAAGGTTTTGCAGCACAATTAATATTGTTTTTATACAACCTTGCCCCAGCGGTGATTTCAGGAAGCGCGTCCCGACCTTGGTGCATCGCATCCTAACAGAGTGGTTCTATAGTGACGTTGGTACACAGTTCCCTAGGCAACACGGAGCTCGAAGCAGTACAGGCCCATTCACATGACGGTTGAGTCGTGTTTGCGGACGCGTTTGCTTAAAGATTCAGTGCAATTGCTCGCGATTCGTTGAAGAAAACGGGCGGATCCGCTAAGCATTTGCGTTTCGGACACCAGTGTGAAGGAGCGGATTTAAGTTGATTTAAGCTGTGTCTTTGTTGTGTCGATCAAAGTTGCATCAGAAACAAATTGGAGACAGTTCACTACAGAACGTTGCGATGTTTGGGTCTGTACTACATAAGTACCACGTTGCATAAGAAACATGTCGTGCGCTGCAGCTGCGCAACATTTAAATTACGCTGCCTAGGAAACGTTGTACCTTCAACCTTTTTCTGACTTTTAGCACACGGTTTCCTAGGCAGCATGGAATTCGAAACAGTAGCCTAACGCTGTGCCTTTGTCGTGCCAATCAATGTTGCGCCAGAAACAGATCGGAAACAGTTTACTACGCAACGTTGCGATTTTCACGTCTGTACTACACTGATACCACGTTGCTTAAGCAGCGTGTCGCCTGCTGCAGTTGCGCAGCATTTAAATTATGCCGCCTAGCAAACGTTGTACCTTCAACCTTTTCCCGACTTTTAGCGCACGGTTTCCTAGGCAGCACGGAATCCGAAACAGTAGCCTAACGCCGAGCCTTTGTTGTGCCGACCAATTTTGCTTCAGAAACAGATTGGAAACAGTTCACTACACAACGTTGCGATGTTTGCGTCTGTACTACAGTAATACAACGTTGCATAAGAAACATGTCGTGCGCTGCAGTTGCGCAACATTTAGATTATGCCGCCTAGCAGACGTTGTACCTTCAACCTTTTTCCGACTTTTAGCACACGCTTTCTTAGGCAGCGTGGAACTTGAAATAGTAGCCTATCGCTGTGACTTTGTCGTGCCGATCAATGTTGCGCCAGAAACAGATTGGAATTAGTTCACTACACAACGCTGCGATTTTTACGTCTGTACTGCACTTATACCACGTTGCTTAAGCAACATGTCGCGCGCTGCAGTTGCGCAACATTTAAATTATGTCGTCTAGGAAACGTTGTACCTTCAACCATTTTCCGACTTTTAGCACACGGTTTCCTAGGCAGCATGGAATTCGAAACAGTAGCCTAACGCTGTGCCTTTGTCGTGCTGATCAATGTTGCGCCAGAAACAGATCGGAAACAGTTCACTACTCAACGTTGCGATTTGACGTCTGTACTGCACTTATACCACGTTGCTTAAGCAGCATGTCGCCTGCTGCAGTTGCGCAGCACTTAAATTATGCCGCCTAGCAAACGTTGTACCTTTAACCTTTTTCCAACTTTTAGCACACGGTTCCCTAGGCAGCATGGAATTCGAAACAGTAGCCTAACGCTGCGCCTTTATCGTGCCAATCAATGTTGCGTCAGAAACAGATTGGAAACAGTTCACTAAAAAACATTGCGATGTTTGCGTCTGTACTACAGTAATACCACGTTGCATAAGAAACATGTCGTGCGCAGTAGTTGCGCAACATTTCAATTATGCCGCCTAGCAAACGTTGTATCTTCAACTTTTTTTTTTCCTTTAGTACACGGTTTCCTAGGCAGCACGAAATTCGAAACAGTAGCCTAACGTTGTGCCTTGTTGTGCTGATCAATATTGCGCCAGAAACATATTGGAAACAGTTCACTACACAACGTTGCGATTTTCCCGTCTGTACTACACTGATACTATGTTGCTAAAGCAACATGTCGCGAGCTGCAGTTGCTCAACATTTAAATTATGCCTCCTAGCAAACGTTGTACCTTCAGCCTTTTCCGACTTTTAATAAACAGTTCCCCAGGCAGCATGGCGTTCGAAACAGTAGCGTAACGCTGCGTGCTTGTCGTGGCAATCACTTTTGTGTGGGAAACATATTGGGGACTGTTGCGCAAAATCTCCCAACACTCCCACAACATTCGGAACATTCTCGCAACATATCTACAACATATCAATGTTACTTGGGTTGATAACAATATCAATCGTTCACACAGTAATAGTAAAGAGGAAATACAGTGTACAAAGACCTATCATATTACGAACTAGTGGTCCGAGAATATATCCTGCAGCCATCGGCCACTGGGAAGTTTGTTTACTTAATTTTCCTACGACACAATATGCTCCTCTCTCTTTCCCTCTATTTCCACCTCTCTCTCTTATATATATTCCTGACTTATATCTACAATAAAGACATATTCAAGCATTCTCTTTCTGCGTGATAGCGTTCTGTGGCTAGCAACAACCATTTTCTCGCGAAGGCCACGATTACGGCGCAATACATAGTTGGCGGAAGTAGCCGACGACACTCGTCGCTTGTTCTGGCAAAACGGCCGATACAATCTTTTTTGGCATTTCCCCGCTCGCTGTCAAGGATGAGGGGAATCGCTGCAACCATCCTAATATGGCCGCCGATGTATGTTTATTAAGCTAGGCAGTCATGCCTGTCGCCATCCCCCTCGCTGGCGTCATGGGCGATAATATCAGGCACAAAGAGGCACACCACAGAGAGTAGAACCCCCAAATGCTCGAACCCCGCCTAAATACAATAGAGCGTAAACACTGTCGCCATGTTAACCTAGGAAAGGTTAACATGGTGACAGTGTTTACACTCTAGGTAAGGAAAAGCATGGCGTGTAGTATGAACCGGATGCTTACATGAAGTACAAGGTGAGCCCTGAGAACGTGTCTGCTGCTCTAGAGCACTTCACGAAGGACGAGCTGTCCTATGTCGCTTCTTTTTCCCTGCTCCAGGGTTATCATGTTAGTATTGAACCAGCTCGCCTGCACCCTTGCTTTAGTTACTAGAGCTACAATGTTCGCGCCAAGGTCCCAACCAGACGGACGTGATCACTGTCATGCTCGACGGGGAGAAAACGTTCGAGCCAAAGCGCTTCCTGACACGCTCAATCCGAGAGGCCTTTTGTGTATGAAGAGAAGAGCATACTGATTATTTTGTTATGTTAACGCAAGTTTATTCCTTGCGCCCTAGGTGGGTCAAATGAACTCCTTACCAGGACGTGGGGGTTTGAGTGCGCTGTGCCAATTATTACTTATGTACTGCCACTGTAGAGAGCTTTACAGGCTCAACAGTCCACACTGGTGAAATGAACTTAGCATATCTGTGCGACGCTCTAACAAGTCGGTGTCTTTAAGGAGACTGTGATCAATGCCCAAAGGGCTCGTCTTTTACATTCGAGGAACTTCATATCCAACAGGATGAAGAGATTGTGATTACAACATGGGAGTCCGGCAACCTCGTAAAAAAAACAAAAAAAAACATTGGATCCTGAGACCTTCGTAAGGTCGTTCAAGCAACGGCTGAAAGTTGGATATTTCACAACCATATGCGCCACATGCTAGATAGTGATCTATGATGAAAAGCAGTGCATGCAACGCGGGAGCGTTGTCTTTCATTTTGACTTTGCTGAAAACTGAACCATTGTGCTTCTGACAAAGTTAAAGCATACCACTGAAAAAATCAAGTTACAATATTAACATGTGTAGTGACGACAAGAAAATCTACAAACAGCTTTGCTATAATCAGTCAACACTTGTGTGACGACAGCGCTCACACGTGCTTGGTTCTAGAAAAAGCGAAAAAGTGGGTTGAATACAACGTGGTAGTAAACTCACGCGTGAGGTACGTAAGTGGCTGCAAGTCATTTTAAGAATCACTACCAGCTTCACCAGTTTGCACAAGATGATTGCTGCCCACTGGTTATTTTCTGCAGCTAGACATGGAAAAATATATGCGACGAAGTTGGCGCACTCGTGAAGCACCAGCCCACACAGAACAGCCTACGAGAACATTCAATAAATGCAATACAGACGGCCAGTGCAATAGTGAATGTTCTATCCGAGGAACTGGGTGCATCGTATATATATGCACGAAAAAAGGTTGTTCGGTATCGTCAAAAAAAAGAAAGAAGAGTGACTAACGGTGCGCAATTTTCCTGGCATTCAGTCTTGGCAGGCGTGGCGGCTGTGCAAGTCATCAACAGAAGGAACCTGTGACATAAATGTAGCGCGGACATTCGGATCTGGTTCGAAGAAACTTTCTTAAATGGGCACATCAAGGAAAGCCTTAGCATAAAGTGTCGAATCTGATTCCCCAAGGACTCCTCACTTTGAATTTAGGGACACCTTATTTATCACTGTTTTCTTCGCGGTGTATTTAACCTACTGTTTTAATTGGTGATAGCGTATAATCTTTATCTGATCACCATATGAGAATGAAATCACATTAAACGAGTTCATTTTCACATTGTAAAAATACAGCTGGAGGTGCCGTGGAAAAAAAGCATCGCTTAGCAGCTTGACGAGCCCACAGTTACTGAAGTAATGGCAACCAAGCAGCACTACGATGGGAAGAATGAACATGCATAAAAGGATAATGAGAACGAAAACGCAAAGGTATAGAGGCATACAAAACAAAAATCATGCTCCCATAGTTTCAGACCCCATGCACGCAGTTCACTGTACTTACATGCGAATAAATCAAAGTGCATTAGCTGATAAGCTGTTTTGCATTTAATAATGACGGAAGTGGATAAGACAGGAAATTTTTTCTGTAGCTTAAATGAGGTGTAGGTACTACCCGATTCTCTCCATGTCTTGTAGTATAGTTAAATTCTCTCATTTTTTAGTTGTGCCATAATAAGTATATTATTTATATTCATCTGTGTTTCAAATTTATACCATACACTCAATCGATATTTATGCAGGTTGTATGCTGGGATCACGAGGAAACGATAAAAAGTTTGCACATGACGCTCTGTAGGGCGCATTGTAAATATGTCTAAGATTTTGTTTTTGTAGCAGATAAATACGTTGTAAGTTCGAAAATGTGGTTGTCCACCACATACACCAGTTGACAGTAATTCAATTGGGAATAAAATAGTGAATTATACAGAAGTAACTTGATTCTTGCGTAAAGAAGGTATCTAACACAACCTATCACTCCAGTTATCTGAGCCATTTTGACTACTAAATAGTTTACACGACCATCCCACAACATATTTGTGGAGACCGAGACATTTTAAGTTCTCCACATTTTCGATTGGACGAGAATTAAGGACCAAATCTCTATGCACCGGAATTGGCTATTTTTTTGCCTCAATATTACTGCTTTTGTTTTTAATTCATTTATTTGCATGGAATTAGATTTTGACCAGTTCGCCAGTTCTTTCATTGTGTCATTACATCTATCTACCAATTCATAGATATCAGTGACGGCAAAGAAAATACTAGTTTCATCAGCGTAAATATTGAATTTGGCACTAGGGTTAATTTTTACAAGATGATTAAGGTAAATATTAAATAACAGTGGCCTTAATATACTGCCCTGTGGTAGACCACAAGTCACGAATTGAGCCTTAAAACAAATGTTTATCTGAACAACCTGTTTTCGGTTTGATAAATAGGATTTCAAAAGCAATAAAACCTGTCACAAATACCATAGTGACTAAGTTTCCCCAGCAGATTATAATGACTCACTAAACTAAAGGCCTTGGGGAAACCCACAAATACACCAGCTACAATGGCTTTGTTTTCAAATTGTGTAAGAATATATTATTTTTGTTCGAGTAACGCCAATTTTGTTGATTTGTTTTTACGAAAGCCAAATTGTTGAGAAGTTAACAAGTTACATTTATCGATAAGGTTTTAGAGCCTTGAATGCAAGATTTTTTCAAAAAAATTTTGAGGAAACGGTAGAATAGAAAATAGCTTATAATTTCCTAAATTGTTTCGATCACCCTTTTTTTAAAAAAACGCACTTTCGCAACTTGCATATTAGCTAGAAAAACTGCATCAACAAAACATGGATTAAAATACGAGTCAGAATAGGCGCAATAATATCAGCTACGTGCTTCACCGGTGGTATCTGAAATCTATCAATATCTCAACTAGTTCTGTTATTTATGTTTTTGATTATTGATATCACCTCCTAAGCAATGACTGGTTTCAGAAAAATGGCTTTATCGTGTCGATTACAAGGATAATAAGCTCCAAGTATCAGGCCACTCACTGCCGTCTCTCATGTTTGTAAAACAAATTGTTCAAGGCGTCAGCTAAATTAGCACCAGACAGTTTTTCACGGTTAGCTCGTAGTTTTAAAGGAGGTTTATGTTGGTGACCGCGATGGAGGAGTGTATTTAATCTAGACCATAACACGTCATGTCGACCGTTCTTGTCGCTTAAAAATGATGATGGAACTCAGACCAAGCAGATCGCATCTTTTTTTGTTACTTCGTTTCTATACTGCTTAAAAGTGGTCAAATCATCGGGATTACGAGTATTTAAAACATTGTTATATAGTTCGCTCCTTATTTTCATTTCTTGGCGCAATTGTGGAGTAATTCACGGCTTACGTATCTTTCGGGGTCGTATACGCACTTTTATAGGAAATTGAGCAGAATATAAACGTTAAAAATGTTTTTGAACGGGTTATATGTCTCACTTGCATCATTTGAATTGTTTATGTCACTGTAATTCAAAAGTTACAGTGCGTTTTGGAATGCATTACGAGATGAGTCTGTTATATTTTGGTAACATAGATTATGGGCTTTCTTTGGTACAGTTTCACTTCTTTCTACGCAAAGAAAAATAAGTTGATGATCGCTAATATAACATGATATAGGTCCCGCCTTAATACTTGACGGTAAACAGTTTGTAATAACAATATCCATTTCAGATCGGCATTCCGTCGTGACCCTAGTCGGTACCTTAATCACATTACCAAACCCACTTGAAAGTATTACAGTGTCAAAATCTCTCGCGGTTTGACTATTATTACTCATATTGATATTAAAATTTCCTGCGATCGAAATATTTTTATCGCCAGCGACAAAATCTAGGAATTAATCGTAGAATTTTAAAAACGTATAAATATCTCCATTGGGCGGCCGAAAAAAACACAGGGAACACTGTCTTGTGTTCTCGGAGCGAAAGCATTTCATAGTCAGGTGTAATTACAGTACAGCGATCAAGTCTATGGCATGTAGTATCATCATTGACCAACAACGCAACTCCACCACCTCAGCTGCTAGACCGGCTTAAATAGTAAGTGTTATAGTTTGGTAACCTGAAAACATCATATTCAGCTGTACTCCAAGTCTCACTTAGCACAATTACAGAGTTAAACATAAAATTCCATAAAAAATTCTTCTAAACAAGACATTTTATTTCTTACAGACCTAGTATTCAAATGAATACATTTTGGTAAAGTAGGGGGGAGCTGACACACAAGTCGATTTATATCATTCGGCAGATAATAGCGCTGTTGGGTCATATTATGTTTAATTTTTCAAAGTCAGTACAAGCGATGACGTTATCGCGAAACGTTATTCTTGCCCAGGATAACATATCTCGGCTTGCCACGATCCATTCGTACACCGCTATTATCCAAGCCTTACAGGCCGGCGCGGCGGCACCTCTCACCTGAAATGGTTTGTCCCCGGGTTATCATAGCTAACCTAAACAATTTTAGTATTCTATCTTTATTTTTTGTGTGCAAGTGAAATTATTTCTTTTATTCTAGATATAGAACATACCCCAAGTAATACTTCACACTACATCATCTTTTCACGAAACTAAACATTTGAGAGAAATCTCTCTGGTTGGGGAATACAATAATTAAAATATGGCAACCAACCAATTCCTAAACATGTAGGAGCCCTACATGTTTAGGAATCGGTTGGTTGCATATTTTAATTATCAACTTTTCTCTAATCACTAATCTCTAATACGAATCCTCCTTGTACGGTGCATATAAAATGCTGTATATAATTTATCAACATTTTTACTGTGTGACCGGCTGCTCTAGTTGTCAATGACCTCATCTGAATACACATATATGAAAGATCTGTGATAGTTTCCTGAAACTGAAATTAATGTCGCTTCTCGCATAGGGCGCTGCTAAGTGTAGGCTTTGAAGAAGGACCTTATTTTGTGGAGTTGTATTCTTTCTCAATGAAATAATGCAACATGTTTTTAGTAGAAATGAATGCCGAAGTGGAATTTGACAGGGAACGCAAATTTAAATAAAAGAACCGAAAATGGTGTTTTTCTTATACCCGTTGGAATTTATCGTTGTTTGATGTTTTCTCCATGTTTGCCAAATATATCCCGACTATCGTATAAGTCAGACATCATGTATATTTTTTTCAATAATACCCATATATAAGCAGAATACTATCTGAAAAGTGAAAGATAATGATCAATTTATTTCATGAGATATACGCCTTCAAATTTGTCATTTTTTCGTTCGAGCAGGCATGTTTGAAAATTTTTAGAACACGAAATATGTTAGAAATAAATATAATTGCTCTATATTACAAGCAAGCTGTACCCATATATTTTGTCTAAAAAGCAGTAAAATTTTCCTAATTTTATTAGCTTAGTTATTCAGCTTCAAACGTGCCCCCTCCATCAGTGCGCGCTAATGCAACTGTCCACCCCTTCGTGCCTTAAGACTTTTTCTGTCCCAAATTTTTTTTCTAATCAAAACTAAGTATGGGTTCGTTTATACAAGACACTAGACAATGGCATATAAAAACATAAGTAGATTTAAAAATGACGACCAGCCACACTTTGGTCGATCTTATCTGAAATCACCCTATAATGTTTTATTATTTTTGTAGCATTTTTAACGCGATCACTACGTGATTCGAATGACCCACTATTCGGAAACAATGAAGCAAAATAGTGGACAGGCCCAAGGAGAAGACCAACATCTACGATTGCCTCCTCCTTGCGACGAAGGTGAGGTCACGCCTTCAAGGGCAGCATAATCTGCCCCCGCGAAGCCCTCGACCCTTTCTAGTCGCAGAGCAAACACCGGGGAGGAGGCGAGTCTTTCCACCGCTCGTCTCGCCTCCACTCTGCTGTTCGCTCTCCTTTATGAGAAGGGTGGAAAAATTCGTGGTAGGAATCGTCTTGCATTTCTTAATCTGCAACAGGTCGTAGCAACCACTTAGTGCGCGCGAGGACTCAATTCACCCCTCGAACACTTCAAAACCCGAATACTCGTCAGAACGCCTTTTAACGGGACTTGGTAACTTGGGGAGGGTGCCCTCCCCCTCAGCTGTTGCGACTACTACCTTGTTTATTAGTACATAGCCGCATGTGAGATAGTTTGGTCAATCGGAGGAGCGGACAGAACCAGGGCGTCCACGAGAAACAGATAGATGGCGTAATCTACTCTATTGGCCACCCTAAGGCAGAAATATTCCCTAGCGGCGGTAGCCAGGAACTATTTTCTAATGGGGCAAGCTTTAAATGAAGTAATACTTTAGGGTTGAAAATATAGTGCACGTGATGTTTTAAATATGTGTACGCAAAAAAAAAAAAAAACATGTAAGAATCGAATGTGCCGCTAGAACTCTTCTTTTGCTCAGTTGGAGTCTTACCACGGGGACGGCATTTCACCGCACTTCGGCTAACGTTACTAAAACCCTAAGTTGGGAAACTCACAGTTGAAACCTTGGCCGCTGGCGTCCACCGAGGCCGAGCTAAATATGACAACAGCGCCACTCTTTATTAAGCGTCGTTACTGTGGTGATCTTGAAGAACGAATCTTTTTGCGTAATGACCAAAGGAAAAACTATTTTTGTAGTAACTTTTATTGGAGTTTAGTACGAAATGAGGGGCGCTTGATGTTTTCTAAAATCATTAGTTTGAAACGTTTTGCGGCACAATTAATATTGTTTTTATACATCTATGCCTCAGCGGTGATTTCAGGCAGCGCGTCCCGACCTACACTGTAAAAAAAACCGTAAGTTAACAGCATTTTTCAAAACTGGAAAGCGCCGCGGGAAGCGCGCACGGGCAAAACACCTTTAGAGGCGACATGACGGCACGATTCCGTAAATCTACGGCTTCACATATTTCTTCGCCCAGGTCTGTGTTCCCTTTTCTTTCAAGTAAAAACACATAACACACGCCACGTTTGCTCTAGGGATAGTTTGCTCGTTGGCAGATGCCAACGAGCAAACTATCCCTAGATAGTTACGTGCTACGTGCCATTCGTGCGAATGCAAAAATCTCTTTGAACGGCGGAGGGAGACTCACCCGAGAGCCGGCGCACTCAGCTCGCGGGCGAAGACAGAGGAGCAGCCGTCCGTCACGTGATGTTTACTCTCTGTGCGCCGCTGCGCTGGCCGCGCTGACTGAGCCGCCGCCCGGTGCGTACGTTCGCTCGTGCGGGAACCACCACAGGTGGTGAGGGCGACAGCTCGCCGCGATCATCTGTCATCATTCAACCGGACTAAGAAGGTACGCTAGCTCATTTTCGCATGCGCCTTGCAAGATAACCGAAGTGCAGAAGGAATCAAAGACTCGTAACTTAACTCAATGGCGCGGGCTGAGTCAGAAAACGCAATAACTTTTTGCTTTAGCTTCCCGATCAGTTGCACGAGCGAAACTTATCCCCGCGTCAGACTCGACTGGATGGACGTGTGCAGACACAGGGCTCATCGCCATGGGTGTAATTGGTTTGCTCTGCGCTGACTTGGCTCTTCCGAACTCTTTCTGTTCGTACCTTTTTTGCTTTCGGGCGCCCTCACTCTTTCGCTTTCGGGCACGGTAAGAACCGGAGAAATCAAATTTTAACATAAAACACTGAACCGCGCTCGTTGAATAATTATAATGAGCGCTCTCGCGTACTAAATTTAAGAGAGCACGTCGGGTTTCCTCTAGCAAGTAGTTTATGCACTCATGTTTAAGACAAGCAGGGGTACGCGATCCCCGATCAAGCGGGGATCGCGTCGTACCCCCGCTTGATCGTTGCAGCTCGAGTGCGGCCACCGGACGGCACTCTTGCATGTTGAGAAAGCCCGCTTTTGGAGCGTAGCGGAGACTGGCGGCAGCGTGCTTCAGACACGGTTTCTACTCGTTCGTCGTCATTCACCGAAAAGCTCTCTAAAACCCTACGTAAAACGTGAGACTTGCTGTTGAGAACACGTGACAATTTTTACAGAAGCGCAGTGCTGCAGCAAAAAGGCACAACTCGTCGGAAGCGGGTTTCGCCGGTCTCCCGGCGTCTTCAAAGCTTCGTTGGCACGCCGAAGCGCTGCTTCTCTTTTAGCGAGTTCGTTTCACGGCACTCGTGTCCACGGGTGCCCACTCGCGGCGTAAAGCGAGTTCGTTTCGGGAGGCACTCCATGAGTGGTTGCACTCTCCAAGTTTGTTTCAGCGGCTGCACCCCACGCGTGCATGCACTCGCTGCACAGAGAAAATCGGGCGTGCGCCAAAATGCAATCCCGTCATGTCTCGCTCCGGCGAGGCCGGCCAGGAGCGGGAGCAGACGAAGGAGGGTTCGTCTGCTATGATATGTCGCGGAACCGAAAAGTAAAAAAAGTAGATTTTCTAATAGAAATCGCGTCCCGCGGGCAACATAATGAAACGCGAGCTGGAACTGGTGAGCGTCTGCTATTTAATGAAGAAAGCAATTAACAACCCGTGCTTTATTTGCAGGTTTTAAGTCGCTCTGTTGCCGTACAAGCGCTGAAATATACCAGTGTGTCAAGAAATGCTCAGAACAAACGCATCAGCGGCCCCCGAGATGTTTATCACCATCCCTGTTCGAGTGAAAAATTTAACATCTGTCGACAAAACTCCCCCAGCAGAAACCTCTGACTGCCCAGTAAGCGTCAAAGAAAGCTGAACATAGTGACTTTACCCGAGGCTTGGGCAACATCATAATGTTTAACATTTACCTACGTCAGCTAACTTTCCCCGTCATATTTTGTTCGGGAAAGCTCTCGTTCTCGACGTCTTCACCAAGACTACACTCTAAAAACTGTCACGCTGAACCTCACACTAACCGCGAGTTTCAAGCGTGGAACCGACGTCAATACGACGGGAATGACGCTTTAAGCACCACGTGATCGAAAATAAGCGTTTGTTTTCTGTGTCCAAGCGTTAAAGCAGTCCGAGGAATCCCGCTCAGCCTTTTTTTCGGACGTGATCAACAGCGTTAGCGTGACGACCGCAAAACACACGCTTAGATTTTCGGAAAAACGCGCGCGCCTCCATTCATCGTCACGCTAATATATATCCGAATGGGTTGACCCTCCTGAAGATCCACTTGCGCGTGCTTTTTTGTTAATTTTTTGTTGATGTGAGCTTTTTTTCTCTTTTCCTGGAAGCACAGAGGGCGCATGCGTCCTCTTTTTGGCGGAAAAGGCGAGAAAGCCGTTGTGCTGTTCCCGTTGCTCCCTGGCTCGCTCAGTCAGTTCCCGACACGCCTTGTTTGTGGCTGTGGCTGGTGGCTGGATCAGCTTGACTGACTGCGACTTGTGAGATTTAGCGGGAGACGGCGCGTGAGTTCGGGCACAATGTGCCATGTTTACCGTACTTGACGTGCGTGGAGTGCCGCGGGGTCGCTGCAATCATAGCGAGTGCCCCGAATTCATGCGGGAGACGGACCTGAATGGCTAGCCAAAGAAAGAGCTTCCCATTTGGCTGGTGCCTTTACTGCGGCCATTCGCCAGCTATTCATGGAAGACTGCAATATTTGGGTAAGAACCCTGTTTTCGTTTGTTCCCCATTACTGTCTTAATCCGCTGTTTTTTTTTCTTTTGTTGTGAAAGCGCCAGTATCAAGTAGCACAATCTCCATTGTGTTGCTTTTCTTGAAGCGTTGTGCTTTTGAGCATAACTGCCACATCTACGAAACAGTTTTTGCTGCTTGTGATTGAGCGCGTAACTGAAACAACTGTTGTTTATTCGGAAAGGTGAAGGAATGAACCGTGCATGTTGGGGCGTAGTTGAGGTAGTCGGGCGAGTTTGTTCTCGGCTGTAGACACTGCAGTACACAGTTGACCTTGTTATTCCAAGTGTTCCGTTGCTGTCACAAAAACTTCAAAAGCATATTTTGCCTGAAGTCCCGCCTCTGCGTCGGTCTCCCGTGTTGAAAGTTTACGGTTCGGAACCGACGAACACCCAGAATATGGGTGAAGGAGAGAATGGGTGCGTGGCAATGTGGCAAGGGAAAAAGGGTGGCAGCAGGAAAGAAGGGAAAGGGTGCACAACGTTGCATTGTAGGAGGAAAAGGATTGCAGCGGTGAAGGAGACGCAAAGAATCGAAGTAACATCAGAGGCAGCCGCGTGAATCTTTGCATGTTCCGGTGCTAGCAGGCAGGTTTCATTTTGGTTTTGATCAGCCTCAACGCAATCGTTTCTTTGAGATAAAGCTTTGCAGAAATATCGAGTTAGTATGAGCGGCGTCGCCGTCGGCGTAACCGTAACGCGTCGGCATGACGGTTTTTTGTGACGCTCGCAAACAAACGCACTGATTTCAGCGGCGAGTAGAGCACTTTCGCAATAAAGAGAATACTTTAAGCACGCTCAAAGCGCACTTAATGTTACACAGCTTTACGAACTAATACCCCATTCACACGACCGTAAAGGTACCTTTAGCTAAGGGACCTTTATTCCCTGCGGCCAATCGATTAACGATCTTCCGCGCGTGGCGTGTGCTCACGACCAGAGAGCACGGGCTGATTCGCCGAAAGCAAAAGGACCTATGCTAAAGGTACCTTAATGTTGACCGCGTGAATGGGGTATAAGAACAGTCTGTTATGAGCGCTTCAGTTAGTGCAACGTAGACAATATGAACGTTCAAGTGTTTATACTTATCTTTGTAATACTAAGTTTTTTTAGGCCATAATATCTTAATCTTATTTTCGACAGGTTGCACCGACGGATATTCTGGGACCCTGCATTGTGTGGGGCGAAACGAGACGGCTAATCTGCGTCCACAAACCACGAAATGAAATCGACCTGCAACCAGACACGTCTCTCGAGAAAGCGCTGGTGCTATGCCTCTGTGTTTACTACTTAAAGAAACGTAACATACCCAGCAGAATTTGGGCAGCTGCTTGGTTTTTTCTACAGAGGGTAGTGAAACCAGCAAGCAGGTCTGAGGTAGCGTGGGCCCAGAAAATGTTGCGTGATCTTCTCTCAAAGTTGCACTTTTTGCTCGCACAAAGATTTTTTTTTTTTTCGTTCTGGTTTTTGAGGAATGGTTGGAGGGGAGTTATGTACATCAAAATATTAATCTCTCTAGCAAGTGAATGAAAGAGCCGCCCTTAATAATGAAAAATCTATGATATGTAGAAAAAAATGGCAAGTGCCACGTGGTCGAATGCTCCAAAACTAAATCTAGTCATTACGCCAATTCAATTTTTATTAGCAAATGTTGACTAATTCGTAACACTTTGCTCATTTGAACTCATTTAATATTTAACCAGTTTGACCTTTGTTAGCGAAGTGATGACGTTGTTTAAACTGGTTGTGTTTCGTTACGAATTATTTTTAGAAGGAAAAACCTCCTTCTTATTCTGTGGTTAACTTCTTTTAGAAAATCACAGACTTGCCACAAACCACAATTTTTCTAATATACCAATTGTTGTATGTTATAGAAAACGAACCCCAAAGTATGACACCACACAATTATCACTGCGTAGCTGCAAAACATATGGCAATCAATTATATATTGATATTTTTCTAACATTTACTGAAAAAATATATCCTGATTCGAACCCGCTAAAAATGACATTCATTCATATTGACAAATATTGACATTAATTCATAATGACAAATATTGACATTCATTCATATTTGTTTCATTATACTCATAGTTGTGGCAGTTCTTAGCAGTTAGTGGGCATTATACTTTTTTAATGGCTTATTTTTACCAAAAAAAAAACGATTTTCAAATAAAGAGTTTGGACCCGAAGCTGAAATTTGTTTGCCTTTTTCTATTTAGTTCCTTTTCGACTGTTCCTTCTTGTAACTAGAGCCTAACGAGATCTCTCTCTCTCTCTCTTTCTCTTTCTTTTGGTTTTGAGACGCCAAAAATAAATTTCCTAAAACTTTATACAAGTTGCACAGCTGTCAACAGCTTGCAGCTACTTAGCGCAATGTACCAGGCGTAACATGATTCACAACTGCCATTGGTATATGTGCGTAATTATACATAAAGCAGCACGTTTATCTTTCTTGCACTACTCAATTTGCCTAAAGGAGTACTTAGAGAGATTTAGTAGATTGTTTTTGAGCTCCTATAGCGATATCCGATAACAATATGATGCATGGGGGCCCGTGTGTTCATACGCTGATTACGGCGTGTGTTTTCTCCACTCTCAAATAATGACGCCTTCTAGGCACGTGAAACGTGCGTCGTGGTTGAAACCTCTGGCCGCTGACATTGGACTTTCTCGCATTTAGTATATCGTCCCAATAATCTTAGTTATTGGGATGATATATTAAATGCGAGAAAGCGGAATGCCCACGGCCAGAGGTCTCCACCGCAACGCGCATTTCACACGCCTAGTAGGCGCCATTATCTAAGCGTGGAGAAAACGTACGCTGTAATAAGCGTGTAAACGCAAGGGCCCCCTCACGCCTGCCAAGCGTTAAACCATAGCACAGTTCACGCTTAGGCAGCGTGAATTCTAAGCGTTGAAAATCACCACGCTTAGAACAAGCGTGCGAAAAATCGCTTTGCGTCACGCTTGCTATGCGTGACCATTTTTGGAGTGTAATAGCGGATCCACCTGTAATGATGATCGAAATCGAAAGTCCCACGAAAAGTTTTGCTGGATATTCCATCAGACTAGTTTTAAGCCATACCCTTTCAGTGGTTCACGCATAATACCATGCTCGAACGGATCAAGCTTATGCTTGGACATCATCAGTTTTCTTAAGTGTAAACGGCTATTAGAATTGAAATATCGCAACCAGCTGTTTTGTAGACACCTGGATACAGAAATTTATGCCGTCTGTAACTCTCTTTACGGCAGCCGAGTTGCTTGAAGTCATCGCAACTATAAACCACAGGTTGCAGCGTTCAACGTTTGTAGATAAACGTTGGTAGTGACTGTACTCTCGCATTCCCACCCATCACTGCGAACAGAAAGGCGCTAGTTTCGGTTCGAGGTCGGTACTCTTTCTACAACATAGATGGCGGCAACATCAGTCTTCTGCACTCGGTGCATTGGGCGAGTTCGTTTGACTCGAGTTTTCTGTGCAACACCCTGCGAGTGCGATGCATTCTGGGAGAAAACTCGAACGGTGCCAGTGCGTGTGAAACAAACCCACTTTATGCCTTCGCACGCTTGGATGCTGGTCAAGAATCGACACCGTGTGGATGCGTTTTGCCAGTGCAATGTGCCTGTAGCCGTATGTGCCTCTGGAGCAGCGTTTTACTTTAGTCTGACAACTGTATTTGTAGCTAAGTGGCGACGGAAGAGGGGGGGAAGGTACGTCTTTTTTTCGTTGTTAGACGGTTCAGAGAATACCACGCACAACAGCTCTCTATCAGTGATCAGCGGTGTCTCATTATCTACTTACTTAATTTCACTTGATGTTTGAGCACAGCTCGCGTATTTGTGATTGGCCAACAGACTGCGCACGACCGTACGAACCGGGTTTTAAGATTTTTATTTTCGCCGTATTGTACTTTTGCCTTCGAAAACCCTGCTTGCTCTACTGTGTTGCTCCATTTGTGCTGCTATGTGATCTATTAGAGTAGATTTGGAACATAGCCATGGTTAATAGTGCATAAGAGCAACTGTACGGATTGCTTTCCCCCCTTTATTGATAGCAACACGCCTGAACATCTGGACGATCCAGGATTCTTTGGAGGATATATGATGCAAAGACACCTATGCGCGACACATTTTCAAAACTTGGCCGCGGCACCGATTCTTGCTCGGTATCGAAGCGTGCGAAGGCACAGAGACTCAGCGCTTCGGCGTGCCAAGGAAGCTTTGATCATGCCGAAAAACCGTCGAAACTTGCTTTCGACGAGTTCTGCCGTTTTCTTGCGGCACTGCACTTCTGTAAAAATTTACACGTGTTCTCAACAGTAAGTATCCATCCGGCTTGCACAGGGTTTTATGAAAACGTTTTTGGCAAATGACGACGAACGAGTAGAAAACGCGTCTTCGGCATGCTGTGGCCAGCCTCCGCTACGCTCCACAAAACGCGATTTTTCGAAGGCAAGATTGCCGTCCGGTGGCGCACTCGCGGAGCGGGGATGCGCGATCGAACAATTGTCATAGAGATCAGTGAGTTTATGTGTACAAAAAAGTTACTCTCTATGGCAGTTTGTTTCAAGGTAGGCCACTAATCTCCACTGGAGGGCTGGATGGTGCATTGAGCGAACAGGTGCGAAGCCACCGGAAGTAAGCGGCTTGTCCCGGAAGTGAGCACTTGACAGGCTTTCTCACTCTTACGAGCGCTGGTCCAAACAGAGTCCAAGGCGCTGGGTTTGCTTTTGTTATATCAAGAGAGCCAGCTTGATGTGCAATAACAGGTCATGCAGGCCCGAGAAGTCTTTTTGGAAGCCATTTGATGTGTGGTAATTTTGAAATTCTAGTTGATTAAGTGTACATGCCTCAAGTTCAAATGCCTCATTCTCAAAATTGATTACTAAAAGAGAATATTAAAACCCACGTAAAAATGCAAGGATGCGTGAACCAAAACATTAATGAAGTGCACTATAAAACCAAGCAAACACTCGACTTCCGGGACAAGCATCAAACTTCCAATGGCTTCACTCGCGCCCGACTCGGAGCGAGGCTAAGCGCCTTCCAGGCCTCTATATTGGAGATCAGTGAGGTAGGCATACCGCGCGAACAACGGCCGTGCGTGCATAACATACCACGGGAAGGCACCAGCGACGTCTTTAGATGCTAGAGAGCCTCAAGTAAGGTTGCGTTCAACTTAAACCTAGGAGTGCGTTTGCAATTATATGGCGGCGTTAAAGATGGCGGATTATACAGTTTTCTGTGAGTAAAAAATGCCTAACCTATCGGAACAAGAATGGTGTCTATAGAAAAGTGTTATTTTATTCTTCGCGTAAAATCTTTAAGCATCTGTTTATAACCGGATTTACGTTGAAAAACCACCCGTAGGCCCGTAGCCTACACCAAAATTTAGCAATTTAATAGTGCCCATAAACACACGCTTTGATCTAGCAGTTGGACACACTCTTTCTTGAGGCTCTTAATTAGATGCTGGCTGGAAGCAGATGACGACATGCCACCTGCGTTGGCCGCTATGATTTATTAAATACTTTCAGCAGAGATGATGTATTACCGCTCAATAATAAATAAGACTGAGGTATAGAAACCACTTCCGTCCCACGGTGAGCTTCCACAGTCGGAAACAATTTTGTCATTTCATGAAATTTAGGATCCCCGAGTTACTTGCTTATATTTGCCTTTGTAAAAGCGACTATTCAAATATGTGCTCAAGTAAAATGGGCCCACTTTCCGAGAAGAGTGTCCAGCCCTTTGTTTCTCTTTTGTAGTTTCTTCTCATTGGCTGGAACGATTATAGATGTCATGCGTGGGAGGAAGAGCGGTGTCAATCATTGTTCCGGTGGCACCGATTACTTGGGGAACACTCGTATGAGTGTTCCTCCCATTATTTTCAATCTAGGGAAAAATGCTTGTTGTGACGTGTGGTTTATTCGCTATGTTCAAATAGTTTTGTTGCTTTGCAGTTGTCGAAGATGGGGCTGATTTAGTAAATGCATCGAGATTTAAAGGCAATGAGGTCCTTGCCAAAGTTCTGTGTTTTTCCTTTCTATCCCCTTTTATTACGTCACTTCCAACAGTAATCTTTTTGCTGCGAATAATTGTGTCTCATAATTGCAGTTATAACAGTTTTTATGGCACTGTGAGGAACTGCGGGAATATCTATAGTACTTGCTTTGCTTTTTACAATGTGATAAACCGGAATCCCCTGCTCCAAAAGCTCAAATGTGGGGCATATGCTACCACAGCCGTGATGAAGCACTCACAAATCTTTTTGCTGCAGATTATACTCCTGAGCGTCGCCAGCAATGACGGGGCCATATGCTGGACGAACCACAGGACGCCACGGAATTCATCGTTCTCGAGCCAACCACGGGAAAACAGTGGCTCCTGGGACCCATCTTGGTGGATTTCAAGTTGGGAGCATTAGGAGCCTGCCAACACTGGTCTTCAGCAACGATGCCTCCACAAAAGTCGCCATCCCATGCCAGTCATTCGAGTCACGCTACCACAGTCATGATGGAGTGCTCGGAAATCTTTTTGCTGCTGGTTCGTTATTTGAATACTTCAGCTTGCCGTCGTTCAAGGAACTATTATCTGCTAGTGGTTTGCTGCCCTAGTACTTGGTTGTGCAATTTTCGTTGCGTGTGCTTTTTTTTTCAGAATATCATGTCCTTAAGTTTGCAGTGTGAAATAAATGAAATGAAATGTGCGCTACAAAAGCCATGTTTTTGCAACAATTACCTTTTACAAGCAGTTGTTTTGTAAGTTTCACCACTGATGATTACATTTTGTTTGTTAATGCATGGAAACATTAGCCACTTGTGCTTTCTTGCCTTTAAAACATTCTCAGATAATAATATAGAAGTCTTTTTGGGAGCCATTTGATGTGTGAGAATTTTGAAATTCCAGTTGATTAAGTGTACATGCCCCAAGTTCAAATGCCCTAGTCTCAAGATTGATTACTAAAAGGGATTATTAAAACCCACGTAAAAATGCAAGAAAGCGTTAACCAAAATACTAACTAAATGCACTATAAAACCGAGCAAACACTCGACTTCTAGGACAAGCATCGAGCTTCCGGTGGCTTCACTCGCGCCCGACACTGAGCGAGGCTAAGCGCCTTCCAGGCCCCTATATTAGAGATCAGTGAGGTAGGCCTGCCGCACAAACAACGGCCGTGTGTGCATAACATACCACGGGATGGCACCACTGACGTCATTAGATGCTAGAGAGCCTCAAGTAAGAGTGCGCTCAACTTAAACCATGGAGTGCGTTTGCAAATTAATGGCGGCGTTAACGGTGGCGGAATATACAGTTTTCTGTGTGTAAAAAATGCCTAACCTATCGGAACAAGAATGATGTCTTTAGAAAAGTGTTAGTTTATTCTTTGCGTAAAACCTTTGAGGATCTGTTTATAACCGGACTTGCGTTGAAAAACTACCTGTAGCCCCGTAACCAACAGCAAAATTTTGCAATTCAGTGGCACCCTTAAACACATGCATTGATCCAGCAGTTGAACACACTCTTATTTCAGGCTCTTAATTAGATGCTGGCTGGAAGCAGATGACGACATACCACCGGCGTTGGCCACTATGATTTTAAATACTTTCAGCAGAGATGATGTATTACCGGTCAATAATAAATAGGACAGAGGTACAGAAACCACTTCCGTCCCATGGTGAGCTTCCATAGACGGGAACAATTTTGTCATTTCATGAAATTGAGAAACCCCGAACTACTTGCTTATATTTGTCTACGTAAAAGCGACTATTAAAATATGTGCTGAAGCAAAATGGGGCCACTTTCCGAGAAGAGTGTACAACCCTTAGTTTCCCCTTTGTAGTATCTTCCCATTGGCTGGAATGGTTATTGATGCCTTGCGTGGGAGGAAGACCGGTGGCAATCATTGTTCCGGTGGCAGCGATTACTTGAGGAACACTCATATGAACGTTCCTCCCATCATTTTCATTTTAGGGATAATGCTTGTTGTGACATGTGTGGTTTATTCGCTATGTTAAAAAAGTTTTGTTGCTTTGTAGTTGTCGAAGATGGGACTGATTTAGTAAATGCATCGAGATTTAAAGGCAATGAGGTCCTTCCCAAAGTTCGGTGTTTTTGCTTTCTATCCCCTTTTATTACAAGACTCCCAACAGCATTCTTTTCGCTGCAAATTATTGTGCGTTATAATTGCAGTTATAATAGTTTTTATGGCACTGTGAGGAACTGCGGGAATTTCTATAGTACTTGCTTTGCTTTTTACTATGTGATAAATAGGAATCACCTGCTCCAAAAGATCAAATGTGGGGGATATGCTACCACAGACATGATGAAGCACTCACGCATCTTTTTGCTGTAGATTATACTTCAGAGCGTCGCCAGCAATGACGGGACTTTACGCTGGACGAACCACAGGATGCCACGGAATTCATCGTTCTCGAGCCAACCACGAGAAAACACTGGCTCCTGGGACCCATCTTGGTGGATTTCAAGTTGGGAGCATTAGGAGCCTGCCAACACTGTTCTTCAGCTACGATGCCTCTACAAAAGCAGCCATCCCATGCCAGTCATTCGAGGCACGCTACTACAGTCATGATGGAGTGCTCGGACATCTTTTTGCAGCAGGTTTGTTATTTGAATACTTCAGCTTGCCGTCGTTCAATCAACTATTGTCTGCTAGTGGTATCCTGCCCCAGTACTTTGTTGTGCCATTTTCGTTGCGTGTGCTTTTTGTTTGAGGATGTCACGTCCTTAATTTAGCAGTGTGAAATAAATGATATGAAATCTGGGGCTACAAAGGCCATGTTTTTGCAACAATTACCTTTTACAAGCAGTTCTTTTATAAGTTTCACCACTGACGATTACATTTTGTCTGGTAATGCATTTAAGATTAGCCACTTGTGCCTTCTTGCCTTTGAAACATTCTCAGATAATGATATGGTTTGATGTTTAACTGCATCATGGTTTACTTTTAGAATGCAACACACATCTCCAATGTTGAACTTGAAGAGCTTCCCACAGTGCCCATCTGCATCACACTTGGCAAGCGCCTTTGTGCATCTTTTGGCATGCAGGATACAGCACTACTTTATTTCAATTGTGGGCTACTCTATTAGCCAAGATTTGTTCTTGGAGTGTGGTTCGGTACAAGGAAAATAGTTTTTCTCCATACGTTCACAAATTTGGTTCCCTCCATTTTCTGTTGTATATAAGTGGCTCAGATAAGAAAGATTGTAAATAATTTGATTTTCAAAAGACCAGAAAAAAAGGCGGAAGTGACACATTATTTTATTTTCACAGTTCACAATTTGCATCTCTGGTTTATTTCTATGGTACGTACTACACGACAAGCAATCAGCCTGTGCCACCTACCTTATGTGAATGCTGAGGATGCTTGCTTTTGTTTATTGGTTGAAGGTAATCAAGATCCTTTTTTAACAAAGAGTTGGACCGGATGAGGAAGCAGTTGTCACGAGCCGAAATTTCACCAGCTTCCACATTACGTTGTGGTTCTATCCTGATAGCCTGCAGTTATGTGATCATATTGAACTCTGTCTTGCAACCGCACATCTTGTAACTGTACTGCCAAATGTTCGCAGGACACCGAGGGCGGTCTTTGATATAGGGTTTTGCTTCACCTGCATAGGCTATGCAAAAGTGGATCATATATTGTTTCCACCACACAATGCACCTGGAGGTGTCTCCTCTTCCAATGTTTTTTTTTTCGCTCCCCTTCTCTGGTCAGTACACAAACCGATATCCATGTGGGGTAGGTGGTGCCACATGATTTAAGTTATCTTCATTGCTTGGTGTTTTATTTTTAATTCCTGGTAGCAAACCTCCACTGAGAGTAATCATTTTGTTTTGCCGAGTCACTCCTATCCGTAGCGGTTTTTTATGTTTCCTTTGTGACGTATCAACAAGCCAAACTAAATTTTAGTCAGCATGAATTTTT
Organism: Ixodes scapularis; assembly: GCF_016920785.2. NCBI lineage: Eukaryota > Metazoa > Arthropoda > Arachnida > Ixodida > Ixodidae > Ixodes > Ixodes scapularis. The sequence goes on along the minus strand of NW_024609838.1, from coordinate 49,099,601 downwards.
ATCCTAATTATATTGACGAGTAGGATTACTTGTGGCTCTGTTTTGGTTGTTGGAGCACCATAAAAATCCACACACTGTTTCATGGGTGTTACTTCAGTTCAAGTTTATTACCCTCAAGGGCCTTCTCGTGGAATGCATTATGGGGGGCGACAAGAATTTGTAGCGGCAATAACAACATTTTAAATAGATTAAGCATTAATTTTCTGTACACATAAAAAAAATTGTTTATGTGTATGTGTAAAACTAGTAACAGCTGTAGAAATTATTTTGGAATTCAACTAGTTCTAGACTCTTCAGGAATGGAAAAAATGAAATCTAAGTACGTCACTGAAGCCCATTACATTTTACTATAAAACTGCCAAATTTGTTTATCAAACATTGCATTAGTTTCACACAAAAATTCTAATTAGTTGCGGGGCCCTCCGATCCACCTATTCAGTGAGCCGGCCATGTTTTCAGGCGTCGGTGACGACATCTGCCTTGTCCCTAGTCAGTCCCAAGCAGAGAGGCGGTGCTACTCGCTGATCTCTTGTATGCACTTCCAGGCATGGATCAGAAGGCGCCCAGGCGTCCCTCGCCGCATCATGCTCCTTTATCCCACTTTTCCCTCCCAAGTTTTGGGCAGTTGGAATATCAGGCACAGTTTGCTCCTTCGAATTCAACGTCACTTTTGTGGTGGAGACGGCAGGGGAAGAATCAGGTACAGAGCCTGCCTGAGTAACGGACATGCGTGGCGTGCTGAACGTGGGTAGAGAACAACGAAAGAGGGAGTGTTCAACGTCTCAATCAGTCGTGTGGTTTATGGACGAGCTGCCGTCGCGACAGTAGGAGTTGTGTCAAGGTATCCTGGTCACCAGATAAAAACGACGAACATTAAAAAAATACTTTTGTAATTTATGGAGTTTTAAATATTTTGAAATGTTTCGTGTATATCCAATAACTTATGGTGCTGTCATGTAACAAATACTCTAACTTGCCTAAGTTCTTTGTCCATGCTCCTTCCAAGTAATTTCATTTGGGTTTAGAGCTTTCTTAAATCACACTGGCGCCTGCAGTGCACTTACGTGTAACTCATAGTTTTGCAGATATCGGGAGGTTGAGTTTGTTATCGCATTCTATTCAAAACCTAACCACATTCCACATTTTTTTTTCAAGTTATGTAGGTGTTCATACGGACTTGATTGCTGTGGAAGTTATGAAGATTGCCTTCCACATGAAAGCTGGACGTGACCCACTAATTAATTCCCAAGAATTTATTAGTAAAGGAAGTGCAAAGAATCTTGTGTGCACTTCCTTCAAATTTCTTACTAACACGGTGTTCAAGCACCTGTTTATCTCTGGGAGGTGCACTTGGCAGTAACACCAGAAATTAACTTGTGACAGCAGGCATGAATAAACTCATATAATGCGGCAACTCCATCTTGGAAGGCTTTTTTCAAACTTCCCTTGCTAAAATGGTTTCGTAGCATAAGTCACGAGTTGGTTTCACTGTCTGGCGTCTGCCAGAATTAAGCTGAGGTCCCTGCACTCCACTTACGTGCAGGGCTTAAAGTTTGGGGGTCTCAGGGGGTCTCTGACTTCCCACTGATTTTAACGGATGGTTTGAGACCCTACTCCACAGCCCCAGCATTAGTGAAATCAAAATCATATCTTGCAATAAAATAGCTTGTTTTCAGGGATGTGACTTTTGGGGATTAGCAATTTGAGGGTTGCAGGTATGGCGGGGACAGAGTCAGCAGTGGGTGTTATTTCGTGTGCATCTAAAAAATTTCGTCAGAACCCCCCCTCCCCTTTCCCCCCGCTCTCCCCCCTTCCTGTAGGGACCCCTCAACTAGCGAGAGACTTCAAGCACTGCTTATGTGTAACGCATAGTTTGTAGCAATCAAGAGGTTTATTCTGTCATCACGTTCTGTTCACAATTTAATCACATACCACATTGTTTTTGTTTTGTTTTCCAGGTTCTGTAGTTCTCCATATAAACTTGATTGCTCAGGAAGTTAGAGATTGCTTTCCATTTGAAAGCTGGGCGTGGCCCACTAATTATTCTATGAATAAAGGTATGAACATGTTTTACTTCATACTGCATCTTATGTGCACTTGCTTAAAATTCCTTACTAACATGTAGTGTTGTGCGAATAGTAAATTTTTAGTTTGAAGCGAATAGACGTATTGGCGGAATATTTTCGATTTGAATATTGAATAGTTTTTCCACGCTCTTTACTGTCATTGCATAATGCTTAGACGAAAACCCAGCTAAACACGTGAAGGTTGTTCCACTTGTTCGTTTATAAGGAAAGTACAGGAGACGAGGACGCTCCTATGAACTACAACTTTTGGACTTGTTACTGACCTTCATTTGTAGTATACACTCATCCCTCAGCACTGATGCAGTATTTATTGACTTTTCAAGAGCTTTCGACCGTGTCCCCCACAAACGACTAATACATAAACTAGGAGGAGCAAAGATAGAAGCAGGCATCGTTAAATGGATTTCAGGCTTTCTTTCAAATTGATACCAGGGTGTTATTATAGGTAACATTGTCTCTCTTACTGTCTCCGTTAAATCCGGTGTTCCCCAGGGCTCTGTCCTCGGGCCTTTACTCTTTCTCCTTTATATTAATGACATTCATAACAACATTACCTCTACCATTCGGCTTTTCGCAGACGACTGCGTCACCTATCGGGCCATAACCTTTCCCTCTGATAGTGCTATATTTCAAGCTGACCTCGAGAAAATTTCAAGGTGGTGTTCTCATTGGCAAATGCAGATTAACACAAAGAAACCTAAATACATGTCTTTCACGACGAAAAGGAAGATAACCGAACATGCTTATAGAATTAACAATACAGATATTCAAAGGGTACAATCATATAAATTTCTAGGAATTCATTTAACACCTAGCCTCTCATAGAACCTCCAAATTGAAATAACTTTAAGGGATGCTTCTAAAAAATAGGTTTCTTGAGAAGACACTTATTTCTAGCTGACCCTAACACGAAACTTATGGCATATACATCCCTTGTAAGAAGCAAACTGAAGTACACCTCAGTGATATGTAATCCACATCAAGCTTACTTAATTAACAGTCTGGAGTCACTACAAAATAAAGCGGCCCGGTTTATAGCACGCGATCACTCTGCTACTAGTAGCATCACCCGTATCAAAGATTCATTAGATTTAATGCCCCTCGTGACCAGAAGGCGAATGGCACGTTTTTCGTTATTTCATAAAACCTACCATAGTTCATCATCTTCCCGTCAAACGCACATTATGTCCGCTACTCGCATTTTTCCCCGCTTTGGTCATCCTAACAATGTAAACTCAGTATTTGCGCGTACTAACTTAAACAAATACTCCCCGCTGAACCTCGCAATAAGTGAATGGAACGCTTTACCAAGTAATATTGCAGTCATACAGGATTACCAAACTTTTTTAGGCTTCTTGATTTCTTTTATCTCAGAAAAAGCCTAAGTCATTATCACTCTGTATGCTTTGCTTCGCCATGAAAACTTTGAATTGTTTCTTTATGGCTTTTATCTTTTTTGTTGCTCGCAGTGTGTTACGGCTATTTGTTCATTGTTTGTATTGCTACTTATATTGGTGTTAAAAATTCCCCCCTATGTAATGCCCGAAAGGACCCTTAGGGTAAATAAATAAATAAATAAATAAATATTCTATCTATATTTATGAACTGTGACCTCAGAAGTTCTGATGTCTTAGGATGGAAAGTTAACGATGGATTTGACATAAAATGAATCCTATAGAGATGCCAAATTGAGTGAATTTTCAAATCTTGCTACATAAATAATTTTTCTTTTTTTTAGTTCAAAAAAGTGAAAGCCGTTTACAACTCCCTGTAACGCCGAATTAGAGCGCAGCTCTTGAGGAGGAGGAGTTAAGGGTAGTGGGGGGGGGGGGGGTCAACTGACCGGAGGGGGGGGGGTCCCGTGACCCCCCCCCCCCCGAGGGACAATGCCGATGATGTCATCACTGACGTCATTGATGACATCATCAGTGACGATGACGATGCCGATACCAATGACGTCATTAGAGACGTCACTGATGACGTCACCAGTGATGATGACGATGACGATTCGGATGCCCCCGGGGGGGGTGGGGGCTCGCGCGGTGCATTATGGGGGGACATTTCCCATAATGCACTGCGCGGTTACGCCGACGCCGACGGCGACGCTGCTCAAGCCGGAAACGGGCGCCTAAGAGCTGCGCTCTAAAAATGAAAGCCGTTTGCAAATCGCTGTAACGCCGAATTGGAGCGCAGCTCTTGAGGAGGAGCAGGGAATGGTACTGGGGGGGGGTCACGTCACCTGCGGGTAGTTACGTGACCCCGGGGGGGTCGCGTGATCTTGGGGTAGGGGGGGTCACGTGACCTCGGGGGGGGGGGGTCACGTGACCTCGTGGGGGGCGGGGCGTCACGTGACCTCGGGGTACGAGACCTCGGGGGGGGGGGGTCACGTGACCTCGGGGTTCACATGACCCCCCGCGGTTACGCCGACGACGACGCCGACGGCGTCGCCGACGGCGTCGGCGAGGCGTCGGCATCGGTGACGGCATCGCCGACGGCGTCGGCTCAGGCTGGAAACGGGCCCCCAAGGGCTTCGCTCTAAAATTAAAGCCGTTTACAATTCCTTGTGACGTCGGATTAGAGCGCAGTTCTTGAGTGGGAAGATGAAAGGGCACTGAGGGATAGGTGACTCTCTGAGGTCACGTGACCTCGGGGATGACCCTCGTGAGGGTAACCCTCGTGACCCTAACTCTCATAACCCGCGTGACCCTTGTGAAGGTGACCCTCGTGAAAGTAACCTTCGTGGGGGTCACCCTTTCGAGGGTAACTAACTCTCGCAACCCTCGTAAAGGTAACCCTCAGGACCCTCGTGAGGATAACCATCGTAACCCTCATGAAAGTAATTGTCACGAGGGTAACCCTCGTGACGTCATTATGGGAGACTTCCTATAATGCAACGCACGATTCTGCCGCCGCCGCTGAAGCCGGAATCGGGTGCCTAAGTGCTGCACTCTAAAAGAATGAATCGCGCATGAGGAACGCAATTTTGAAACTTTTACAACGAAGTAGATATACACATTCACAAAGTTTCCATTTATTAAAAATACAGCCGGCACGTGTGCACTATCCCGCGTTCAATGTACTATGCTTTTCTTCCAAGCACGTAATTGCAATATTTCTACTGTCCCAAGTGTTTATCGTGGCGGGTTATCCTGTTGAGTGCGCTTCTCACAGAGCATTGGTGTAATGCAGAGAAGCAACAAACGCGGAGCTCGTTTTGTGGGTATTGCTTCTCCGCAGTGCAACGGTGCTCGGTAAGAAGCGCACTCAACGGGACTAGCCCGCCGCAACCAACACTTCGAAAAAAACGATTAGTGCAGTTCTTCTCAAAGCGAATATAGAATAGTGTATTATTTGAAACTACTGTTCGAAATTCCGAATATTCGCACAACCCTACTGACACGGTGTTTATTTATGTCTGGGAGGCACAGTTGACAGTAACTTCTGAAAGTAACTTGGGACAGCAGGCTTTAAGTAACTCAGTGGGCGCGGCAATTCTGTCTTCCAAAGGCATATTTCGAACTTCCCATGTTAAAATGGTTTCGTATCATAAGTCACAAGTTGGTTTCACTGCTTAGTGCCCGCCAGAGGTGAGCGGAGGCTCCTTCAGTGTGCTTACATGCAACTCATAGTTTGCGGAAATCGGGTGGTTTATTCTGTCATCGCATTCTGTTAACGACCTAATCACATTCCACATTTTTTGTTTTGTTTTTCAGGTTCTGTAATTCTTCATATGGACTTGATTGCTCAGGAAATTAGAGATTGCCTTCCACATGAAAGCTGGACATGGCCCACTAATTATTTCTTAAGAATAAAGATATGAACATGTTTTACCTAATACTGTATCTCGTGTGCACTTACTTGAAATTTCTAACACACAGTTTAAGCAGCTGTTAATCTCTGGTATGCGCAGCTGGCATTTACTCCTGAAAGTAACTTAGGTCCACAGCCTAGTCAGTGGCCACATTCCCTGGACACTAGATATTTAATTTGAATTTTTCCGGCTTTAAAAATTATTTTACGTGTTGTCTGTAACTTGGAGTGGCAGAAAGCTGTAACTGTTAATCACTGAGCTGCACGTCATGCGTGACGACGGGAATCGTTCCGACATTAAAGATTAGCTGGCGTGTTGTCCGCACCTTGCAGCAATGGCCAGAGTGTGTTGAACTGCTAGCTGCAGTGATCTAACAAAACGGACATCTTAATTAACAATAAATATAACAGTAAAATGCTATATTAATTATTCACTGAGACGTTCGTTTTGTTAAGTCACTGCAGCTAGTAGTTCAACAGACTCTGGCCGTCGCTGGAAGGTGTGGACAACACGCCTGCTAATTTCGTATGTAGGAATGATTCCTGTCGGTCGCGCATCACGTACAGCTCAGTGATTCAGATTTACGGTTTTTCGCCGTTGCAAGTTACGGACAACACGCCAGCTAATTTTTGATGCCGGAACGATTTCCGTCGTTACACATCACGTGCAGCTCAGTCATTAAGTATTACGGTTTTGTGCCGTCGCAAGTTACGGACAACTCGCCGGCTAATTTTCGATGCCGGAACAATTCTTGTATATGTGGATCACGGGCATGAGAATTACGGTTTCCTGCCCAGCCTCTACGGGTCAAGTTATGGGCAAAAACCGTAGGACCTCATTACTGTCATGCACGTAATACCTAGTTAATGCTGTGACCGTGATGCAAACGCAACGGAAATTGTACCGGCATCAAAAATTAATAGGCGCATCTTAAGTTCAGCAGTAAAGCGCGGCACGTCCGCTGGGGAGACGGGAGTGGCACCCCTCAAACCCCTTCCGCCGTATCTGCTTCGGCGCCAAAATGGCCGTTTAAAACCAAAATAAAAGTCACGTGCAGGTCCTCGAGTGGCCGCTGCGGTAGAAATGGCGGCGTTATGATCGCCATAAGTTTGGTTCTCGAGTACAGATTGGTGCCAGTTTTTCAGAGCAGTCGCTATGGCAGTTCCCCAACTGAGTGGTTCTAGTAACGTTCACCTCGGCCCTTTGAGTACGGAGCAGGTCGATTGTTCTCCTAGATTTAAAATTTTTATCATCGTGATCGGAAAGTCACGTACTCTTTTATAGAGCAGATGACTTCAGTACCCGAGCGTCATTCTAACGCACTTGTTAAGTTTGTTTCTCGCGACCACCACAAGGGCATTATTGGTGGCTTCTGACTGGCCAGATTCTAACTCGTGAAGACGCCCTAGAACACGCCCAGCCCGCTCTTGGCGAATGGCGCCTCCTCATTTGCCTCCTATACTTCCAAATGAATGGCTAGACTCTATCAGTACCGCTTTGCACCAACGTCGTTATCAATCCGTCGTCGTGCCCCGCACCCCAATTGACATGAGTTGTCGCAACACCATCTAGACGACGAGGCTGCGCCTCCTCCCCCTCCTGTCAAATAAAACGAAAGCAAAAATACAACAACAAAAGAGAGACAATGAAAACGTCACTACCAGTGGATCTAAAATGCGCTGCCTAGCTCGGGCCTGCTTTTCCTCCAGCGTGTCTCGCAGCGACTCACAAGTGATACAGAAGCATGCAGCGACGCCAAATCGAACGCGTCTACGGCTTTGCGGCGCTTGTCGTCAAGGTTCAACGTGTTTTCCGCTTGTGGCGGGTCGGGGAGCCACTAAGAATAACGTCATAGACTGGCCTTGGTTTCTAGAAAGTTACGTTGCTGGGCTGGTTGGTTCATCTTAGTTAAACAAATAAAATAGCGGAAAATATTACATGGGGTCGAAGTAAACAGGACAAGCGCCGTGTCCTAGGCGTTACTGGCTGGAATCACTGGGAAGGAGAAAACGGAAGGGCATATCATTCAAACACCCGACATTCAGGACAGGCTGGTTGCTTAGCGCCGTGCCATAGCCTCCTAAATACTAACAAACCTTGGCATATCGCCACGAGAAGCGGCCGCTTAAATGGAAAAGGTAGAGCGGCAGGCAAGGAATGACAGGAGAGCCACGTGACTGGCGCCCCGCTGCGGCGAGACGCCGAAGTACACTTCTCCCGTCTGAGACGTTGTTCTTGTCCTTGTAGCTCATTGTCTCTGGTTTTTATACTTACACTTCTTTCGAGCGAACAAGTGTGTTTCGGGTCCCCGCCGCTGCAAAAGCTGTGCGCTGACGTCCTGGTTCTCCGCAAAAAGGCTCTTTGATGGTCTGTGCTACCAGATCCTCGAGCTCCTAATCTGCGACCGGGCGCTCTATTGCTCCGTCGTCGAACAGCCAGGCTTTGTGAATATAGAGGAGGCTATGGCCAGGTTTTGGCTGCACGTGCTCGCAAAAACGCGAAAACCTAACCGGATGTAGCGAGCGCGGGCGGATGGCGTGATAACTGAAACTCCGTCAGTGACTATTGGTTACGTACACGTCCAATAGTCATTCGGTGGGCATTCGCGATTTGCCAAGCGCTCACTGTGATATCTTTATTACAATTCGTTCAGGCTTTCGTCGACGTAAAGTCAACCAGAAAAAAAAATGATGGGCTGATACCTTTGGCAGTGTTAGATTAGGTATGTGAGGACTCCAAGCTTACATCGCGTTGTTTACCCACACCATGAAACTTGTAACTGGCAGCTGATGATATGTAGCGACAATTACGACTCGTGGTGTCAGGAACAGGACAATCCTGGTCGTGACACCACGGACTGAAACATTTAGAGGGCGCTAGCGAAAACTACAGGCGCGAATAAGCTTATATAATGCTGTCCAGCTGATATTAACGTTAACGGCAACGTTTTATTCTTAGTGTTTTTTTTCCTTCTTTGAGTCTGAGCAGAAGTCTGTCTCGTTAAGCTTTTAGTTTCCTCAAAACCTCACCTCCGCGCAACCTGTCATCGGTGACTGCGCGCTTCGCAAGATTAATTTATTTTTACTATTGTTGCTGACAACTTACGAAACCAGGGGCGAGGCAAATTATATTCACGGTCGTTGCTTCGTGTTTCCGTCTTTGGCGTCCTTCTTGCCACATCTCGCAATTTGTTTGGTTGACGAGCCATAATATTATCGCAAGAGTATAACACACTCTGCATTTCTTAGGTTATCAGCCACTATACATATAGCTTTTAGTGAACAATACACATTATGCACTTTCAGCGACCGCTGTAATAAAAAAAAGGTTATGGCTGCATGTTTGGTAATTATGCCCAACGTCAAAATGCGGTAGCTTTATGGGGTGGGTAATGCATATGGTAGGAGTTTCCCTGAAAACAGATTGCTTCACACCATTGTCTTTTGGCGACGAAGTGCGGGCTTTCCTTCTCCACCACCTAAAAGCAAAGGCGATGCCTTAAAGTTTCTCGGTCACCAAGGAAAGGAAAGTGCGTATTCCTGCTCTCTTTACCCATCTTCGCTCCGCGAGCTTTCTTACACCACCTCAACCTGCTCCTCCCTTTCCTGCGTGCTGGGACCGTAGCTCCGTCAGCAGGGCACTCGGCTTCCACTTCGGTAACCAGGGTTAGGTCCTGGACACCTGTTACCATTTTTTTTCCTGAGGATAGTTTAGTGGTTACAAACTCACCGACCCACGCGTTTGTGCATGCCCGGCCCTTGAAGTTGGTTAACCCTACAAAGTTGTCACTTTAGAAAGTTGACTCGTTGCTTTTCAATATAGTTAGAGCATTATTTTAAAGAAACCGCGACAGAACGTGTTGAAGAAAGAAACCCTTAATAATGACGACATTATTGGCAGCGCATTTTATTTCTTTTCGTTTCATTGTGCTTTGAAACATCCTCCGAGTTGCTTGGAGGATTCGAATAATCCCTTTTGAGATGACGCATCCATTTCGTCATCAATATCCAGTATTTGCTGGACCACTAAAACGTTTAAACGCTATCCAGACACATGCCTACAAGAAAACAAAAAGAGTAATGAGTCTTGGAACATTTGCTTCCACATTACAGACTCGTTGTGTAATTAATCGGAGAGTTCAATTAACAAACTGTTTGACATTGCACGCGGTGTATAAAGTGCACGCACGAAAACCAATTGGCACTGTCTTTTGTTCACCGAAAAAATAAACTGCACATCCCAAATGTCTATTTTCCCTCAAATATAGAGCTAACGGTACGAGACCAGAAGAGAAACTTTTCTGCGCTTCCCGTTAACTGATTAAAACATTAGACGTAATTTTGAGAAAGCGTCAATACGAATATCAGGCGCGTTTCCGGTAGCTCACGCCATTGACGTCCATGAATTCGTGGGTTTTACGGCGGCCATTTTTCCATTAAAATTTTCAAATTATCGCTTAAAACTTGTATTCAGAGAGGAACAAGCTCTAAAACACTGTCACCTGAGTCTGAACGCCATCACGACATTTGACGGAAGCGGAGATTTTGGCAGTGAAGAGTTCATGCTTTCGAGCTCACAGCCAGAAAACGGCGGAGGTGGGATTTGAACTCTGGGCCTCCCAATGTCCGGTCGGGTGTGCTAACCTCTACAACACTCCACCTCTACTTTCTGGCGTTTCTTACCTCTCTTATTAATGCACAAGAAACGAAATGTATCCAATCGGAGGTGTTCTGGAAACACACGCCGCCGTGTGGAACGCGGTCCGACGCTTAGTGTCACCTGGTACGTGCTCGTTTGTGCTCCAAAAATCCTCCCACTGTTTGTCTCGTCCCGTGTACATGTAGTATTCTTTGTTTATGAGCTTTAGAGACACGGTATAATCATCATCTGCGAGAATCAGGAGCCACGTTATTGAATAAACAACACGGGCACTTCACATGATCGTACGTGGTCTCCGAGGAGGATATAAACGAATATGTGCAGATGAATGAACCGTACTTAATCCAGTGAATCAAAGAATCAAAGTTGTCAGGAACCCGCCAAAAGCCACAAAACGGCCGGACATTGGGAGGCCCAGAGTTCAAATCCTGGCTCCGCCGTTTTTTGACTTTCGGCGGGTTCCTGAAAACTTTGATTCTTTGATTCATTGGATTAAGTACGGTTTATTCATCAGCACATATTCGTCTAAATCCTCCTTCGAGTCCACGTATGATGATGTGAAGTGCCCGTGTTGTATATTCAATAACGTGCCTCTTGATTCTCGCAGATGATGATGATACCGTGTCTCTAAAGCTCATAAACAAAGAATACTACATGTACATGGGACGAGACAAACAGTGTGAGCATTTCTGGACCACAAACGAGCACGTACCACTTGACACTAAGCGTGGTACCGCGTTCCACGCGGCGGCGCGTGTTTCCAGAGCATCTCCGATTGGATACATTTCGTTCCTTGTGCATTAATAACACGGGTATGAAACACCAAAAGGCCAAGGTGGAGTAGTGTAGACCACAGACTTTGGAGGACGAGGACGGGTGTTAACCACGCGGACGCACAGGTTCGGCCTGCACGAGATTACCTCATTGAAAGTGCCGCTTATATATTTGAAGTATACCGTGCACTGTCTGATCCACCGGACTGGACGTTAATGTTGGTCAGGTTGGTCTGTCAAGAAAGATTTTAATGTTGCCGCGAGGTCCTATTACGGGCCAGCGCACTTTTAATATTTGTCAATGTGTGTTAGCGCCGTGGTGCTTTTAGTTGTTCTTGTCAAAACGGGCAATAAAGAAAAAAAAAGCGGAGTAGTGTAGAGGTTAGCACACCCGACCGGACATTGGGAGGGCCAGAGTTCAAATCCTTGCTCCGCCGTTTTTTGGCTTTCGGCGGGTTCCTGAAAACTTTGACTCTTTTATTCATTGGATTAAGTACGGTTCATTCATCTGCACATATTCGTCTATATCCTCCTCGGAGACCACGTACGATGATGTGAATTGCCGGTGTTGTATATATATATATATATATATATATATATATATATATATATATATATATATATATATATATATTTATATATTATCGCAAGAGTATGACACGCTAGCTTTTATTAAACAATACTCATTATGCACTTTCAGCGACCGCTGTAATAAAAAAAAGGTATGGCTGCATGTAAACAATACACATGTATATATATATATATATATATATATTTATAAGTTTAAATTAGACAGGTTAATTTTTGTTTTAATGCGTAATATAATTTTATTATTCCGAGAAAAATAAACACGCGGCAAAAAGCCGTCTGGTGAATTTACATCAGTCTAGCAGCCAAATGCTATGAATCATTATCTGGACGGCACTTACGTCGTAGATTCCCGAACTATTGTTTTAATATGGCAACGAGCGCGGTTTTAGACGTCGATGTTAAAAAAAAAATACCTGGTTTTCGCAGTGGCCTTTCAGGTCTTTACCTCTAAAGAGTGAATTCGAAAGGAAAAATAACTGAGTTGAAGTTAGGGACCAATCTCGCCATTCTGATTGGCGCGTTTTCATAGAAGTGACATCACTTGGCTTACGGAGGGAGAGCTGTAGGAAAAAGGCCGAAGCTACGGTAAACATACATTGCATGTTTACCTTAAATTTAAACTTACTTAAACACGCGGTAGCCTCGTTTACCCTTTTCGGGTAAGCAAATCTGGCATCCGGCTAAAGGCTACCACGTGAATGATTAAAATCATAGAAGGGTCAGAGTCGCGGAAAGAAAGCAGTGTACCGCTGAGCAGAGCGTCCGCCAACTAAAAACCCCTGACGTGGTTTTAGGCCGGCTTATGTACCCTGCGGAAATGATCCTGCCCGGGCTGTGGGAAGTAGGTTCGTCGCTTAGGAGGTGCGGACACGTCCAAGTATGAATGGTCCCGAAGGGTGCAACGGCGGCAGGTCACCCGAGAAAAGCGAGTAAGCACCGTCCACAATGGCTTTCGGAACCGCCTCGCATCCGGAACCTGCCCCGACATGGCGACGCCTGACGGCTTCCCTGAGCTAGGCCTAGATAGGAATGTGGTGACCACGGGTTTCCCACAGACTTCAGGAAACCTTCCTTTTCTTGCACTTTTTGTACTATCAATATTTGTTTGCAACGTGTTCATACGTTGGTGCATGGTTTAAATATCGGGGTACCTCAATTTTTTTCTAGAATGTTGGCACAGATGAGCGTTTCAACTTAGCTAGCTGTTAGAACGCTCGTTAAACATACGCATTTCGAACTGGTCGATGTACCCAACAAACGAGTTTTTTTCGTCTCGTAACTGTCCAGACAAGGAAAAAATCAAACATACCGAAAAGGATTAGTTGCAAGATTACTTCTTCGAGCTGTATGTTACTTTCCCCCAAAGATCTAGAGTATTTCTTATTTTCGTATCTACATAACGCCGCTTTGAACGCAACACAAATCAGAAAGAGACGTAAATTTGTACTTACGTAGAACTCGCTTGAAAATTTTATATATCTTGTACGTATTAAATGTTTGTTTTATTTTTTTTGAGGGGGGGGGTTGTTGGTTGGTACCGAACATTTCCGAACTAATGCTGTTCTCTGACCGACTTCTAGCTGCTAACGACAAAACTTTAGAAAACAGCATTGCGGGATTGCTGCTTCAGTCCACTGTATTCAAAATAGTTTTGCCATCTTAAAGGACGCAGAGTGCGAACAATTCTTATCAATCTACATGTCTTGTCATTCGTTCTTTAGTGTTTTTTCACCGGATGCCGCAATGTGATTGGTTGTAGAGCGATAATATGATGGACAGGACCCGCACGCATTGCGCTTTTTAAAACGTCAGTGACTGGAGTGGGTTTTCACGTCTGGTTATACAATGACCGTCCGGGTCGAATTTTTTCACAATTTCTGTAATAAATATTTGTGAAAAATTTTTCTTGGGAGGAACATTCAGCATTATGTCAACGCCGTAGCTATAGTTTTCCTAGAGATATAACATTAAGAAACTCGAGGCGAGGACTTTGCCGATATTTCAGTAGGTTAATAGAACAGCCGCCAATTTCACACCAAAGAAGGCACGAAGTATAAAAAAATTATTGATGTTATAAATAATTTAAAGCATGCACACGAAGATTCGAAAATTGGAAATATATATTTCTATGTGAACGAATTACGAAAGACGTTTAAAAACACGATCTTAGAAACAAATTAGATACTTACCAACAAACAACTTTATGCAAAACGTCACAAAATACCTATATCAAAATGTGGTTTTTGAAATGCAGCCAGTGAATATATATAAAATTCTATTGCCTTAGCCCTTAATGTAAATTCATTTTAATTCACGCAAATAAGTTATGTTTCTAAAATTAGTGAGATGGCACGTCAATATCTAAAAGCTCTATATTTTATTTTTGTAAACTCTCCTTAACTCCTTGCAGTAAATTCAATTAACTTGTGATGGAAAAACATTTAATAGCATATAAACTACGATTGAGAAAAGCCTCAACAAACCTTCACTCAAATTCAGCTAGCTTGTCTTCATTATATAGGGTAGTCGGCGGTGTGTTCGAAAGCACCAGAGAAGAAAAGGAACGTCCGGCTCCGAGCTTAGGCAAAATGCATATATATTTTTTGCGGCTCCCGAGGCCACGCGGTAGCGTGAGCTGGCGCGCTCACCGGCGCCGAACTCGGCGCAGTGTAGCCTAGGTTGTTTTTAGTTCGGAAGAACATTCGCTCGGTTGTTGTGAACAGCCCGTGTGGTTGTCGCACCTTTCGGCTCTGCTACAGAATCCCCCCCCCCCCCCCCCCCCTTAGTGTCGTGGAGCAACCCGTGTGGTTGTGGCCCACGTCACCGCCCTTCGGGGAGTAGGAGATTTGAGGGTAACTACCAATTGATTAGGGGTGACGGCTGATGGATGGTTTATGAGCACAGGGTGCGCCAGGGAAGGGTCCAAGTAGGCGGGTTTCACTAGATCGAGTATCACTACGGCATGACGATCATTGATGTTGACCGTACAAGTTTTGCAGGTGCATAAGATGACTTTGTATGGTCCGTCGTACGGGGGAACGAGAGGTGTGCGTACCGTATCAGTTAAAGTTGTTGTTCCTCCCGGTGGTGTGGGAGGCAGGGTCCGCTCCGATGGTCTGGAGCGTGGTGGCACTAACGTCGCTGAATGACGGGTCGACTCACTGCTTGTAGAGAACTATGTGCATTTATTTACACTCTAGTTACAAGTCCCACCTTGGGAGACCATCCTGCCTCGTCTAAAGTCTCGACCCCCGTCCCCAATTTCTCTCCATCAAATCTCAAGTATGAATCCCTCGAAAGCCTCTCCGCACTCTTTTTGTAGGCCCATAGGGGCCTCCTTTCCCCTCAGGAACCGACCAATCTCTTCGAATTCCACCACTCACACGTGGTACACTGTTCTCCAATGGTCGGCGAGCTGTCAGCCTGGCGCTCCAACCGCCGAATCTAAATTCCTTGTAGAGTTCTGGCGGGTTCGAATCCCGGCCGAGCTGCCCGAAATCTGACGGAGGCTTATTGCGGAGAAGGCGCCGTGTAACCGAGCTTTCGGTTGCACGTCAAAAGATCCCTAGGTGGT
This sequence comes from Ixodes scapularis, assembly GCF_016920785.2. Classification (NCBI taxonomy): domain Eukaryota; kingdom Metazoa; phylum Arthropoda; class Arachnida; order Ixodida; family Ixodidae; genus Ixodes; species Ixodes scapularis. Next base: position 49,084,106 of record NW_024609838.1, on the reverse strand, counting down.
CCAAATTAATCCTCAGTCCTCCGCTGGGGCGTGCCGATTCCCGTCGTTGGTTTGGCACGTAAAACCCCCAAATTTGATTTTGTAGAAATGTTTTCTGCAATTTCCCAAGTCTGAGTGGCGCCAACCGCTAAATTATTGCATCGGGCAAAGAGCGACAATTTTACACTAAGCGGCAAAAACCCTCTATATACAGGCACACTCGGCTAAAAGCCACACGCAGCTGCAAGAACGGGCTGTCCCAGGGATCTGTCCGAGCAGACTCCCGAAACCCGAGACGTTTCTTAACGACCGCGGGGGACCCGCTCCCACCTCTCGACTGCTCTGCCCACGCAAATGCTCCCTCCGAAACGCCGATACCCACAAACAAAGCTAAGAAACAATGCTGACGCAACTCCTGGAAAGTTCTAAGAAAAGAAAACACCTCAATAAATAACCATGATTTCTATATACTTAACTTCTCCCCACCAAGACTGTTGCGTTGACACTTGATGTAAGCGCAACATAAATTCCTTCCCCGAATATTGCAATGGCAAATATTCGAACCGACCGCTTGGCCTACAGTTAGCCTAAAGCAACAACGTCAATATTACGCTCTAGAAGTTCACCAACTGTTCATCCGTAAATGTCAACAGAATCAAATGACACCGATAAAAAAAAAAGGATTACAATTCTAAAACCAGAAACACTATTACGGCGAACACAGTGTTGCCGCAGGCAAAACATCTGGGCACAGACCACAATGAGTGCAGAAATAAAAAAAAGAATTGTCATGATAGCTGTCACATTTAAAGTCAAACTGCCACCAACGATCACACACAAGTTGGACCCACTCCTGTACATTCCAAAGTCCCGCAAAATCAGTGGTGGAAGCTCTCAAAACTGTGGCATAATCACCATGCCCTAATCATGCCTGTCAAGCCTCGACAGGCTTACCAACGTTATAGCTACGAAGCACGTTTCAGATACGTGCGGACGCCCAAACTTTTCCCACAGAGATTAAAGACGGAACACAAAAAATATATGTTCTGTAGATCATAAAATATCGAGGGGCCAACCGAAGAGCAAAGGAAAAATTAATCAGGAGGGCAGTGAAATAAATGTAGGCTAAAGGGAAAACAAAAACCCAGTAGCCTCACTAGCTACACCCCTAATCGTGGCCGTCGTGTCGTCCAGCTTGTTGCCATCGAAGACGTTCTGAGGACTGCCTGTGGCGGCGCGCAGTCGGTCGCTTCCACGACACTCGCTGATCCCGAACTCAAACTGGATAGTGAAAAAATTGTAAGGGTGTAGGCGAGCTGGTGGAAGTTAACCATAGTTTTGTTTAACCCGAGACTGGGGTAATTCGGAAAAGGGACGAGAAGCAAAGAGGCCACAAGGAGGCGACTCCTTGTGGCCTCTTTTCTTCTCGTCCCTTTTCCAAATTACCCCAGTCTCGGGTTAAACAAAACTATGGTCAAACTGGATGTCTGCTGTCCTCGCGTGCGAGCTCTGGCCGTTGGCTGGAGTGGCTTCCTCCTCTCCTCCGTGTTCATTTTACGCTTGCCGTTCCCGCAGCACCTTGCGTCCACAGTCCCTCTTCTGGAGTAGCTCCACTCAACCTTCTTCCTGGGAGTCGCCCTCCGATGCACTGCCGGCTTGACCTTCGGCGATGACACGGCTGCCGGCTTGACCTTCGGCGATGACACGGCCGAGGTCCCGGTGGCGGTGCCTCTCCGCAGCCGAGGCTTCCCTCTCGACGTCTGGATCGGAGGTATCAAGACCCTTCTCGCCGTCCTCTCGCCGTCGTTCACGTTCTCTGCATGATCGTCCTTGTCGCAGCCTGGAGCCGATGCACGGTTGGACCCGGAGTCCTTGTTGACCGTCGACTCCGACCTGGCGATGCGCTTCTTTCGCAGCCGTTTCTTTCCAGCCTGGGACGGTCCTTGCCTCCGAGTGCTGCGGTGACCGGTGCACCGGGGTAACCTGGATCCCTGCGCTCGAGGTCGCCAACCAGGTGCGTCCCTCGTCGCCGCCGTCAACATCGCTCCCGCTCTCGCCTCGTTGCGTCACCGGATCACCTGTGGGTGCATCTGCTTCGTCGGCGCCAGCTCTCCTATTAACGGGCTTCACCTCGCGGCCGCCGCGGTCATCGCCATACGCAATCTCCTCGCCGTCTTCTTCCGGATTTTCACCCTTCTGCCGCTGAGGCAAGGTCTCGGGCCACCCGTCGTCGTCGTCCGTTTTCCCGATGGGCTTGGGGTGCCCCTTGCCCGTCTGCACCGTCGGCTCGCCCTTGATGTCGCCGCAGTCATCGCTGTCCGCGTCTGTCTTCCCGGTAGGCTTGGAGTTTCCCTTGCCCGTTTTGACAACCACATCGGATGCGCCGCCCGCTCCGACCCGGCCCTCGTCTTTCCTACCGCGGCGCGACATCTCTTCTGCCTGCTTAAGGTTAAATTTGGCGATCTGGAGCCTGGCTTTTAGAGCTGCAACTTTTAGCTCAAACACGTCATCGCTCTCACTCCCTTCGCCGCCGTCACCATCGATCACGCTTTCGCAGCGGGCCTGGATGTTCACCTGTTCCGGGCATGTCGTTCACGGCAGCAGGTGACTCTCCCACTCCACTAGGTGTTGTTCGCCCTTCTTGACGACCCCTCGGATTTTCCGTCCGCTCCAACCTGGCCCTCATCTTTCCCACCGCGGCGCCAATTCTCCTCGTCCTGTTTAGCGTAAATTTTGGCCATCTCGAGTTTGAGTCTTAAAGATGCAATGTTTAGCTGGGAGAGCGTTCTCCCTCTCACTCCCTCCTCCTTTCGATACGTCATCCGACATCGCCGGGCTCTTATCACCGCTCTAACTCATTGTACCTCGAGCTCCTTTAAGGCTCTGTTATACTCCGACGTAACGCGCACGCAAGCGAACGCTGGCCGAAGTCGGCTGCGTCACGTCAGTCACACCGAGCGCGTCGAAAATTCGACCTATCTATACTCCGGCGGCCCTGACGGCTCCTGCGGCGCGCGTCGGTGGGTCGCCGGCGCGGCGCATGCGCAGATTCTGACTACGAGGGCTCGTTTCCTGCGAGAGTGCGCCACTTCCGGTTCCTTTTCGTTTCGAATAGCAGACGAAAAGTCTCGCGCTTCTTGAGCGCCAGGTTCGAGCGATGGCGTGGACGTACAGTACCTTGCACGACGAAAACTCGCGCTTGCACTGTTGGCGCACCACCTGCGCCGCAAGCGTAGGCAGCCAATGTACATACGGCACACCTTTGTCGAGCGCACGGTCTACGGTACTCAAGCTTCCTCGTGTCGTGGACACACGGGTGAGGACGAATTCCCTCGATCAGCTTCTCGACTACCGAGACGTCCGATTCTTGAAACATATCGCCGCACGGAGTGGTATCCCGTCGTCTGCTATTGCTCGTATTCGCCGCGAGGGCTACCGGGAGCCAGCGCGTGATGCATCCTGGTCTGGCGCGGCCGGCGCGTCTGGCGCGGAATACGGCATGCTCCATTTTGGCGTCGAGGCGGTCAGGCTGCGCCGAACGCCGCCGGTCGCGTCGGTTACGCCTCGACGCCGGAGTATAGAGCGTCGGGTTTTCGCAGACGTGACATCGCTGTGACGCGCTCGCACGCGCGCACGCGTTACGTCGGAGTATAACAGAGCCTTTAGTCATCGACCGCGACACCACTGACATGCGAAACCCGCAGGAAACAGAAATGAGTCCCACCTGCGCCGCTCTTGAGACGATGACTCTCCGGTGTCGCTCGATGCACCCCCTCGGAGTCAGTCCTGGGTTCGGGTACGGCTAGTCTGTTCTTCAGGTCCCAACCTACGCAATGTTTCCCGTAGACGACGTTGCGTCGTCGATGCCTTTTGGACCGCCGCACACGAAGCTTCTCGCGTAGATGTTGCTCCGCCCGCTCTTTCTTTTCAGGTCGTAACCCACAAGGCCCCTCACGAGGATGTCGCCTTGTTCACATCGGCTCGAAACCCACAAGGCCTCTCACGGGGATGTCGCCTTGTTCTCTTCGGGTCGAAGCCCACGAGACCTCTCACGGGGACGTCGCCTCGTCCACCTCGGGTCAAAACCCACCAAGACCTCTCGCGGGGAGGTCGTCCTAGTCACTTCGGGGGTCGTCCTGGTCACTTCGGGGTGTAGCCCACGAGGCTTCACACGTGGATGTTGCCTCGTCCACTTGTTGACGTCGGGTCGAAACCCACCAAGACCTCTCACGGGGATGTCGTCCTGGGCACTTCGGGCCGGAGCCCACGAGGCTTCTCACGTGGATGTTGCCTCGTCCGCCCTTGAGCCGAAGCTCACGTACTTGCCCGCAGGTCGCCGCCACGTCGTCTCACCGGAAATCGGGCCACCATCCTGTTGACTGCGCCGGTTAAAGTCGTTGTTGGTCCTCCCGGTGGTGTGGGAGGCAGGTTCCGGTCCGATGGTCCGGAGCGTGGTGGCAGGAACGTCGCTGAATGACGGGTCGACTTACTGCTTGTAGAGAGCTATGTGCATTTATTTACACTCTAGTTACAAGTCCCAACTTGGGAGACCATCCTGCCTCGTCTAAAGTCTCGACCCCCGTCTCCAATTTCTCTCTATCAAATATCAAGTCCGAACCCCTCAAAATCCTCTCCGCACTCCTTTTGTAGGCCCGTAGGGGCCTCTTTCCCCTCAGGAACCGACCAATCTCTTCAAATTCCACCACTCACACGTTGGTACACTGTTCTCCAATTGTCGGCGAGCTGTCAGCCTAGCGCTCCAACCGACAAGCCTAAATTCCTTGTAGAGTTGTTTTCTACAATTTCCCAAGTCTGACTGGCGCCAAGCGCTAAATTATTGCATCGGGCAAAGAGCGACAATTTTACACTAAGCCGCAAAACCCTCTATATACAGGCACACTCGGCTAAAAGCCACAAGCAGCTGCAAGAACGGGCTGTCCGAGGGATCTGTCCGAGCAGACTCCCGAAACCCGAGACGTTTCTTAACGACCGCGGGGGACCCGCTCCCACCTCTCGGCCGCTCTGCTCACGCAAATGCTCCCTACAAAACGCCGACGCCCACAAACAAAGATAAAAAACAATGCCAACGCAACTCTGGAAAGTTCTAACAAAAGAAAACAGCTTAATAAATAAACAAAAAGTAAGCGCGCAAACGAGCTCGTGTACATTGCACATGGTTGAAAAAAACCCGAGACTGCGGGTAAACGACACAACACTAAAAAGTCTCTATAAATAAGCATGATTTCTATATGCTTAACTGTATCCCTTCTCACAAATACGGGAGCGCACGTATCAAGATCTTCACTGATAAAAATCTCTTTGCTTTTGTTTTCTTCGTGGGACCGGTCGTAGAGAAGTGAAGCATTTTCTCATCTGTTCAATGTACGAGTATGAACAATGTCAAGGTGTGCGGATGGCGTGCACGTAAAACATCTCCTGGTAACCGAAGTGTAGAAACGTAAACCAGTTCGGCTGAGGTGCAAGTTATATCTGTCGTCAAGGCGCCGCGAATTCCAAGGAGAACAAGAAGAATATGATTAACACAATGGCTTCGATCTTCTCTAGTCATGAGTGGCATCTTGAGCTGGCGATGTAGGACCTCAACCATACTATTTGCGGCAGTATGGCACGGTGTCGTGTATAGGTCGCGCGCGCCAAGACGTTGGTGAGGGCCCTGAAAAAGGCGCATTGAAATTTTCGGCCGCGGTCGGTCGTGATGATAGTTGGGCAACCGATCCGTGAGGTCCAGGTGATTATGAAGGTGTGAGCGACGGTCTTTGCTGTTATGTCCTCGAGCAGAACAGTTTCGGACCATCACGTGAATCTATCTACACATGTCAAAATGTAGCGAAATTATAGGATGAAGGTAGCGGACTCACGATGTCTATATGTACATGATCGAATCTGGCATCCGGCGGTCGATATAGATGGAGCGGTGTGTTTGTGTGTCGAAACACCTTTGAGCGCTGGCATTTGCAGCAAGTGTTCTCCCACAGACGGATGCCTGCATTGATCCGAGGCCAGATGTATCTTGATGCAACTAGGCGGTACGTGGCACGAATTCCCGGATGGCTGACATCGTGCAGAGCGTGGGAAATGGCCTAACGATATTTTCCAGGAATGTAGGGTCTGGGTGTGCCAGTCGACATAAAGCAAACAATCTCGCAAGTGGCGAGTGGCAATGTAATGGACTGCACCTTGAGAGATGTTGATGACGTGCATAGCTTCTGCAGTTCAGTGTCTTCCAGTTGGGCCGAGGCCGATTCCGAAAAACTGAAAACTGGAGGCGAAGATATATTTCCAATGCGAGATAGTGCATCTGCTTGCGTGCTGGCAATACCGGTGACATGGGGTAGATCTGCAGTATATTCTGCGATGTAAGCAATGTAACGAATTTCTTTTGCAGAATTGCAGTTTAGGTTCTCGACGAATGAATAAGTAAGAGGCTTGTGATCGGTCAGCACGTGAAACACTCGGTCTTCCAAGAAGTAGGGGAAGTCGCGAATTGTTGCGTAAATTGCAAAGAGTTGGCGTTTAAACGTGCTATAGCGTGTCTCCGCTGGGGTAAGTTTCTGTAAACAAAATTCCAGGGGGTGCAACTCATTGTTGTTTTGGTGTTGCAACACTGCTACTGCTGCAACTTCCGATGCCCGTGTCCTACTAGAGCGACATACAGAAAAAAACGACAGCGACAAGCCTTAAACCAGAGTCTTTCGCGATTTGAGAGGTTTGTAGAATAAAGGTTTCTATGGGGGGGCTCAAACTCGAGCACCATGCACGCGAGAGTATCTTTGGCAGGCTTGCAATCGCTCGTGCTTACTTCACGAGCACCGAACGACTAAACGCCTGCCAAAGGTACCATCGCGAGCATGCTGCATGTGTTTGAGGCTTGTCTCTGTCTTTTATTTCTGCCTGTCGCTTTTGTGTGACACGGGCACGAAGCATCAACCATGATGTTCGTTGGACCGTCATTTCGAGAGTGCGTCTTAACTGTGGCGTCGGCAAGGGCATGTTTTACAACAGTAATAGCCTTCAGTGCCCTGTCTGTCCATGGTATTTCCTTGAAGGACGTCGGCTGGCCACGTTGCAAGTCTGTCAGAGCTTTTATAGCTTGTGCGAAGTGTGGACTAAATCGTCTATTAAAGTTTATGAGTCCAAGAAACTCTTACAGCTTCCGTTAAGATTTAGGTTTGGGGATATCTCGGATCACTTTTACCTCGGACTGAAGAGGTTCTATGCCAGCAGGGGTGTTGCGGTGTCCGAGAAATTCTAAAGCCGTTGCCCCAGAGGTACACTTTGCCAAATTGATGGTAAGTCCGTAGTGGCGGAGTCGTTCGAAGTTGAGGCGTAGATGTTCGTTCTGCTCTTCGGATGACGCGCTCCCAATCAAGAGGTCATTCGCGTAAACGAAGATAAAAGCCAGTCCATGAAGGACTTCGTAGATGAAGCTCTGAAAGGTTTGCGCGGAGTTGCGCAACCCGAAGGGGCATACGGGTATACTCAAAGAGGCCGAAGGTGGGTGGTGATGGCCGTCTTCGGTATATCACCATGTTCAATTGGGATATGGTGATACGCCTTCACCAATTCTATCTTGCTGTAGATAGATGTGCCATCGAGGTGCTGGGTGAAGTCATTGATGTGAAGCAATGGGTACCAATCGGGCTGCGTTTGATTATTCCGCGATTGGTAGTCCCCACGCCGCCACCAGTCTGGCGTATCTTTCTTGGGGACCAAGTGGAAAGGTATGGCCCAGGAACTCTTCACTGGTCGGATGATGCCGAGCTCCTGCATGTGCTCGAACTCTAGTCTGGCTACGCGAAGGTGTTCGCCCGATAGACGACAGGGGAGAGCAAATGTGGGTAGGCCGCAAGTGACGATATGATGTGTCACGCCGTGCGGCGGTAGCTCTGACTTGTTAGACGTGTTTGTTATCTCCGGAAATTTTTCAGGATATCGGCAAAACTGGAAGCGGGAAGGATGTTTTGAATGACAAATGAAGTTAAGTCGGTAAAGGCTCTATTGACCGCAAGGCGAGTTCTGTTGTCAATCAGGTGACGGTGCCGCATACTGGCATCAAAACTAAAGTGGGAAAGGAAATCCGAACCCAAGAGTTGGGAGGTAACATCGGCTATGCCAAAAATACATCGGAACACTTGGCACAATCCCAAGTCTAGGATCATGGAGCGTATTTCGTATGCTGGAATGTTGGTTCTGTTTGCCGCAACCAGGTGTGATCGAAGCTGTGATTGTTGTATTTCCGCTAGTGTTGGAGGAAGGACGGACATTGCAGCTCCGGTGTCGACCAGGGAACGGTGGCCTGAAATACGCTCTGTAATGAAAAACAGATGGCTTGCTTTTGGGCCTTGGTAACTTGCCGCCTCTAGTAACGGGCGGGAGTGTTTTTCTGCCAGTTGCATGGTTGTTCGCACTTCCGTGCCCTTTTGCTAAATGTCTGGTGGTATCAACAGTTATCGCCTTCTGGTCGTTGTGATGAATTGCGACATAATTTGAGCCTTCTTGGTTCAATGCGGTTTGCTACTCCTGCTAAGGGCCGCGACGCTTGCTGTTAAAGCGTCAATGCGGGATTCAACCGCAAGGCGAGTTTTGTTGTCAATCAGGTGACGGTAATGCATACTGACATCAAAATTCATTGGTGTGAAGTTTCCGCGATGCTCGACAGGCTAGGTTTAGCATATTTGGCGAGGCGATCGGCTGTCTCCACGAGGCGATCAATAGTTAAGTCTGCAACTGGAGCGAGGGCCATGCGCGTCCCTTGGGGCAAGCTCTGGAGGAACAATTCCCGTAAAATGGGATTGTTCGCGTCAGACGCTTTCTCACCCAGCAGTTTCCGCATGTGGTGAAGCAGCTGGGATGGTCTACGGTCGCCCAACTCTTCGGTGTTCAAGAGCTGCTAAAGCCGCGATGTCCCCAACCACGTCTTCATGGAGAGGGTTGTGCGCTTGAGGTATTCGAAACCGTCGTCAGGAGGTGGCAACGCCACGATGTCATCCAGTTCATCAGCCAGCACTGGGGGGAGGGGCGACACGACATGATAGTAGCGTGATAACTGGGTGGTGATGTGTCGCAAGTGGAACTGTGCTTCGACTTGGGAAAACCAGGTTCATAGATATTTCGCCCAGGCGACTGGAAGGCGGAACTGGACGGTGGTGTTCAAGCCTTCGTCATCGGTGGAGCTGCCTGCGCTCTGGTTCATTGGACGTTCGGGGTGACCGATTTGTCGACGGCGTGTTCGACAGCACCGGAGAAGTAAAAAGATGTCTGGCTCAGAGCTTAGGCAAAATTCATATAATAATCAATCAATCAATCAATGTTTATTAAAGTGTCTAGGAACAACCAATCGGTCTTAGTGCTGGCACACTAAAAAAACGAGCAAAAAAAGTGAAAGCCGTTTACAACTCCCTGTAACGCCGAATTGGAGCGCAGCTCTTGAGGAGGAGGAGGGAAGGGTACTGAGGGCCACGTGTTCTCGGGGGGGGGGGGGGTCACGTGACATACGGGAAAGGCTCACGTGACCCGCCTCCGACGTCACGTGACCCCCTCCTGAGGTCACATGACCTCGGAGGGGGCATACGTGACCTGGGGGTGTCACGTGACCAAGGGGGAGGGGTCACGTGACTCCCCAGGTCACGTGATTCCCCCGGTCACGTGACCAAAATTGACCCGCTACATTTAGCGGGGAAATTTTTCCGCTAGATTTAACGTGGAGAGTTTTCCACTATATTTAGTGGGGAAATTTTTCCGCTAGATCTAGCTGGGAAATTTTCCGCTAAATTTAGCGGGGAAATTTTTCCGCTAGATCTAGCAGGGAAATTGTTCCGCTATAGCGAGGAAATTTTTCCGCTAAATTTCGCGGGGAAATTTTTCCGCTAGACAGCGGGGAAATTTTTCCGCTAGATTTAGCCGGGAAATTTTTCCGCTAAATTTAGCGGGGAAATTTTTCCGCTAGACAGCGGGGAAATTTTTCCGCTAGATTTAGCGGGGAAATTTTTCTGCTAGATTTTGCGGGGAAATGTTTCCGTTAGATTTAGCGGGAAAATTTACCCATAACGCACCGCGCGGTTACGCCGACGGCGACGACAACGCCGCTCAAGCCGCAAACGGGCGCCTAAGAGCTGCGCTCTAAAAAAGTGAAAGCCGTTTACAACTCTCTGTAACGCCGAATTAGAGCGCAGCTTTTGAGGAGGAGGAGGGAAGGGTACTGGGGGGTCAACTGACCGGAGGGGGGGGTCACGTGACCTGGGGGTCACGTGACGATGACAATGCTGATGATGTCATCAGTGACGTCACTGATGACGTCATCAGTGACGATGACGATGCGGATACCGATGATGTCATTAGTGACGTCACTGATGACGTCACCGATGATAATGACGATGACAATGCGGATGTCGGTAACGTCATCAGTGACGTCATCAATGATGATGGCGACGACGATGCGGATGCCGGTGACAACATTAGTGATGACGATGACGATGCGGATGTCGGTGACGTCATCAGTGATTTTGACGTCATCCGGGGTCACGTGACCTTGGGGGTCACGTGATCTCGGGGGTCACGTCACCTCAGGGGAGTCACGTGACTTCGGGGGTCACGTGACCTCGGGGGGAGTCACGTCACCTCCGGGGGAATCGCGTGACCTCCAGAGGTCACGTGACATTGGGAGGGATCACGTGGCCTTGGGGGTCGCACGACCTGCGGGTCACGTGACTTTGTGGTGACCTTGGGGGTTACATGACCTTGGGATAACCTTGGGGTCACGTCACCTTGGGGGTCACGTGACCTTGGGGTGAAGTTGGTTACGCCGACGGCGACAGCGACGCCGCTCAAGCCAGAAACGGGCACCTAAGAGCTGCGCTCTAAAAAGTGAAAGCCGTTTACAATTCCCTGTAACGCCGAATTGGAGCGCAGCTCTTGAGGAGGAGGAAGGAAGGGTACTGAAAGGAGGGTAGACCTTTCCTCCTCCTCCTCCTTCTCCTCCCCTCATTCTTTAATATGCTCCGAGGGAGTCACCTAACCTCGGGGTGAGGGGGTCACGTGACCTTGGGGGGGGGTCACGTGACCTCGGGGGGGGGGGGCGTGTCGCGTGACTTTGGGGGGGGGGAGGAGGGGGGTCACGTGACCTCGGGGAGGGGGCCACGTGACCTCGGGGGTCACGTGGGGGTCACATGACCTTGAGGTGACCATGGAAGGGGTCACGAGACCTGGGAATTCACGTGACCTTGGGAGGGGTCACATGACCTTGGAGTGACCTGGGGGTACGTGACCTTGGGTGACCTTAGGAGGGGTCACGTGACCTTGGGGTGACCTTCGTTACGCCAACGGCGACGGCGACGCCGTCACCGTTGGCGTGACCAAGGTCACCCTCCCCTCAGAACCCTTGCCTCCTCCTCGTCAGTACCCTCCCCTCAGTACCCTTCCCTCCTCCTCCTCAAGAGCTGCGCACCGATTTGGCGTTACAGGGAGTTGTAAACGGCTTTCTCTTTTTAGAGTGCAGCTCTTTGGCGCCCGTTCCTGGCTTGAGCGGCGTCGCCGTCGCCATTGGCGTCGCCATCGCCGTCGGCGTCGCCATCGCCGTCGCCGTCGGAGTAACCGCGAGTAACACTCGTAACCCTTGTGAGGGTTACGGGGGTTACGAGGGTTACTTTCACGAGGGCTACGAGGAACCCTCGTAACCCTCACGAGGGTTACAAGGGTTAGTTACACTTAAAAGGGTTACCCTTACGAGGGTCACGAGGGTTATGAGAGTTACCCTCACAAGGGTTACTAGGGTTACCCTCACGAGGGTCACGATGGTAACCCAGGTCACGTGACCCCCTCCTGAGGTCACGTGACCCCCTCCCCCCGAAGTCACGTGACTCCCGTTTACGTCATCGCCACTGATGACGTCATCGGCATCCGCATCGTCATCGTCATCATCACTAATGATGTCATCATTGACGTCACTGATGACCTCACCAGCATCTGCATCGTCATCGCGATCCTCACTGATGACGTCATCAGTGACGTCACAGATGACGTCACCGGCATCCGCATCGTCATCGTCATCATCACTGATGGCATCATCAGTGACGTCATCGGTATCCACATCGTCATCGTCACTGAAGACGTCATCAGTGACGTCATTGGTGACGTCATCGGTATCGTCACGTGACCCCCAGGTCACGTGACCCCCCCCCCCCCCGACGTCATGTGACACCCCAAGGTCACGTGACCCCTACAAGGTCACATGACTCCCCCAAGGTCACAGGACCCCCGCCACCCGAAGTCACTAGACCCACCCCCAGTACCCTTCCCTCCTCCGCCTCCTCGTCAAGAGCTGCACTCTACTTCGGCGTTACAGGGAGTTGTAAGCGGCTTTCATTTTAGAGTGCAGCTCTTAGGGGCCCGTTTCCGGCTTGAGCGGCGTCGGCGTCGACGTCGCCGTCGGCGTAACCGCGAGGTCACGTGATCCACCCAGGTCACGTGACCCCCCCCCCCCGAGGTCACGTGACCCCCTCAGGCCACGTGACCCCCTCAGGCCACGTGACCCCCTTAAGGTCACCTGACCCCCTTAAGGTCACGTGACCCCCTTGAGGTCACGTGACCCCCTTGAGGTCACGTGACCCCCTTGAGGTCACGTGACCCCCGAGGTCGCGTGACCCCCCCGAGGTCACGTGACCCCCCGAGGTCACGTGACCCCGACGTCACGTGACCACCTGAGGTCACGTGACCCACCCAGGTCACGTGACCACCTGATGTCACGTGACCCCTTAGGTCACGTGACCCCCTCAGGCCACGTGACCCCCCTCATATCACGTGTCCCCCCTCAGGTTACGTGACCCCCTGAGGCCACGTGACCCCACAGAGGCCATGTTACCCCCTGAGGTCACGTGACCCCCCTTGGGGACACGTGACCCCCCTGAGTTCACGTGACCCCCTGAAGTCACGCGACCCCCGATGTCACGTGACCCCCCTGACGTCACGCGAGACCCCTTAGGTCACTTGATCTCAAGGAGTCACCTATCCCTCAGTACGCTTCCATCTTCCTCCTCAAGAGCTGCACTCTAACCGGCGTTACGGGGAATTGTAAACGGCTTTCATTTTTTTTGTAAAGTTTTATATCAGCGTACTACAGAAATGAAGAATTTAATATAACTCGCGAGACATCATTTACAAAAATATTAAAAAGGAGGGGGCCCAATAGAGATCCCTGAGGCACTTCAGAGTTTGCCTTATACAAGGACGAGGTAGTATTATTGACGCGGACGCAGGGTTGCCTATCAGACAAATAGCTTTTAAACAAATTGTATACCGAACCACATACTCCGTACGAGGAAAGCTTGTATAGGAGAACATTGTGGTTGACTACGTCGAATGCCTTACTCAGGTCGAAATAAAAATAACGCCAAGCCGACCATTATTACAAACTACTTCAGTGGCAGCAGACGTAAAAGATACGAGATTGGTGGATGTCGATCTGCCGGACATGAAGCCATGCTGATTAGAAATTACTATACTACGAAACTTGAGGGAGAGGAATTGATGGATTACCATTTCAAAAAGTTTGGAAAAAGAAGAGAGAAGAGAAATTGGTCTGTAATTAAGAACCTCACCACTATTTCCAGATTTCAGGACCGGAACAACCACTGCCAGTTTCCAGTCGTCAGGGAATATCCCTGACGTCAAGGAGTTATTGAAAATTGTGCACAGTAGAGGCGTAAGTAATTCATGATAACCCTTAACAATTGCAGCGGCTATCCTGTCATGACCTGCAAACAATATGGGTTTCATTTTGTTAATACATATCCTAACACATCCCTCATCGAGAACCACAGAACCTAATGAGTCACCAAGTACGTCCGAGTGAGGCAAAATAGTTGAGGAGCAGATATTATTATTAATGTAAACTGACGCAAAGTGATCCGCAAACAACTCAGACATGCGCTTCGCAGTGTCGCAATGCTGATTCAAGACGATTTCGGACTCAATATTCTTCCCCAAGCGCGAATATTATTATTATTATTATTATTATTACTATCCCTGACGTCATACAGAGAAGAAAAAGTGTCTTCAAACAGACGTTCTTTTCAATTGCTTCGCAATATATCGACTAAATTCTGGTTTGCCGAAGGCTTGGCGCCCCCACCCCCCCAAATATTACATGAAGGTGGGTTGCGGGTTAGGATACAACATGAGAAAGTCTTCAACTATTGTGGATTCTAGCCAAATCGTCGCTTTGACTTCGGCCTTCTGCTTCATCTCTCAAGATGGCTGCGGTGCTATACATTGGTCCTGCTCCACATCATATCCATGTCCTCGTTGCTTCAACTAGGCATCTTAGCCTAAGAGCGGTCATCCTCACTCGCTGTGGATTCAGCCTTCTCGTCCTGTTCAGGCAGGGCAAGAAGGCTGTGCTGGTCTTACAACCGTCGGCAGTCACTCAGAGGAAACGCCGAGGCGCACACTCTCGCCCGAGAACTTAGCTGCCGAGCCGAGAGAGTGACCCACCTCCCTGTTTTCCCTGACACTATTAGTTCACGCGCGTTTATACTCACCACGTACACAGATATCCTCCAGTACTACCGACTCAAAAGATACACGTATCCTCCCGCACACCGCGATCTAACAAGACGCGAGGCCGTCCAATGGCGCAAACTACAAACAGGCAGCTTTCCACACCCGCTTTTATACAATAAAATCTTTCCACAACAGATAGCACCCAGGTGCAAACACTGCTCAGCTCCAGGCACCCTCATACCCATGGTGTGGACATGTACACACTACAACACAGACAACTTAAACACCCCAGAGACGTGGGAGTCCCTCCTGCGTTCGTCCGAGCCGGAAGACCAACGCCGGCTTATCCAGCGCGCGGTGGAGGCCGCGACATCCCAAGGGATCGCCGCCGACCTCCTCTAAGCGAGCGCAACCGGTCCTGGGACTGGTCCCCTCTGTTTATGGGAGAAATAAAGAGTTCACCACCACCACCGCCGTGAATAGCTGTAATCAAGACATACAGGCTTGATGGTGGAAGAAATCACTCCACAGCACATCCATGTCATCGGTGCTTCAACTCGGCAACTTAGCTTATGAGCCGTCACCCTCACTCGCTGTGGGTTCAACGTTGTCGTCCTGTATAGGCAGGGCAAGAAGACTGTGCTGGTTTTAGACCCACCGGCATCGCCGTGAAGAGCTGTAATCGAGACTTACTGGCTTGATGGTGGCAGACACCGCATACTGGAGCACCGACATCCCGCACCCTGGATTTTGTGCTTCATAGACAGCTTCCTTGAACTGTTGTGCTTTAGTCAGCGGTTAATATTTCCCATTCACCCTTGACACACACACTGTTTTGCGGCAGGTGAGCGTCTGATACGTTTGTGTACTGTAGTCTAAGTTGACCGCGAACTGAAGAGTGTGGCGTTCAATAATTATATCTTATTTTTTGTCGTCTTTTATAGTTAAAATGTCTCTTAGTTGCTGTGCCTGTCTTGATCCCCTTCCTACCAATGGGAGAGTCATGAAATGCTCCGAGTGCTTCAGCCAGTACCATCTTGGCCAACGATGCTCTCACATTGCGGAGAGTACATTTAAGACGACGAGCTAAGCAAAACGCAAAATCTGGGTATATGGCCCATGCAGGAAATCTAAAACTCACTCGAGTTTCATTGATACCGAGTCAGCGTCGATATCTCAGGGTGATTACAACACGATATCGGTTCAACTTGCTGCCGTCAACAAGAAGCTTGATCTTCTGCATAATCTGAAAGACAGTGTAGACAGGCTTAGTGCTCTACCATCAAACGTTGAAGTCCTATTATCAATGAGACCTACAGTTGAGGCCCTAAAAGAGACCGTAGGAGCTGTTCAGACTTTAATAACGTTCTTATCCCAACAATACGACACAATTCTTGCACGTGTCAGCTCCAATGAAAGTGAAGTTAAGTTACTGAGGTCGGAAGTTAGCCCTCTGCAGTCGACAGTATCTGATCAAGCATTGGTGATACAGCAACTGCAGTCCGACATAAATGAAAAAGAGCAGGATCATCGCCAATCTATTATGGAAAATTCTGGAATTCCGTGTTCCGAACGAGGATTTGGGTGCCATTCTGAAGGGTCTCTCAGTCAAACTAGACTTGCAGAATTGTCAGGCTAGCGAGATACTTGATGTCCGCCGCCTCCGGGCCAAGCCTGACTCAACCCCACCTATCCTAGTTCAATTCGCCTTTACTGATATCAGACGAAAATGGATGAGTGCCCGTAAAAAAACTCCGCTCGCTTTCTAATGTAGAATACCCGGAAAAAATATATTTTAATGAAAACCTCTTTAAGGCAAACAAAGAGCTATTCTGGCAAGCGAGATCAAAGGACAAAGAAAAAGGATATACTTTTATGTGGGTTAAAAATGGTACAATATTCGCAGAAAAAGCTGAAGGTTCCATTCCCGTGCGTGTCTCTAAGGCTGTTGACCTTGAGAAAATTGTTTAGTCGCTAACCTCCTTGCTGTTCCTATATGAACGATTCTCGACAATTTACTGATCTTTCTTCGCTAAGCAAATTTTTTTTCCACTCGTAAATAGAGCAGTAACGATAGTACATGTAAATATTAGGAGCATCAAGAAATACTGGGACGAGTTCCAAGTTGTTATTCGTAACATTAAACACATCGTAGATGCTTTTGTTCTAGCTGAGATAAACATACATGATACATACAAAGAACTATTTTCTTTATGTGGATATCGGTCCTTTTTTAGTACACGTGACTCGTCTCGCGGAGGTGGCATAGCGATTCACACTAAAGAGAGGTGGTCTTGTGCTGAATTGAAGTTCTCGTTTAATCACGCTGAGTACTTATCCATAAAAATGTGCGATAGCCAAATTTCAACACTGGTTCTGGCGTATTATAGACCTCCATCAAGCAATGTTAAATCATTTCTAGATGAGCTTGACGCAAACATCGCTAACATCGGCCAGAGTGAGATCATTTGCCTTGTGGGCGATTACAATATTGACATACTGAAATCCACAAGATCGAACGTATGTGACTACCTTACGCTTCTTTCTAACCACGGTATTTCTCCTATTATTAACGTACTAACGAGAGAAGAGTTCACAAGCGGAAAACTTGTTTTTTTTCTTGCCTCGATCATATTGACATCAGGAGTTCAGGGGCGTCTGTGAAATCCGCAGTCATCTCACAAAAGCTGGTTGATCATTATTTCGTGGCATGCCAAATAGACTGTGGCATTGCATCGGAAGAAAACAAGAAGCCTTCAAACCAGATTGCTATTATCGACAGTCACGTTTTTGACAAATTAATATCCTCCTATGTTTGAGAACAGCTAGTAACCATCACGAATTGTCAGACTGCCTAAACATAGTTAGTTGATGCATTTGCGCGTTTTACGGAGAAGAGTATAAAATTCATTAAGACAGGAAAACGAAGACCGCAACATCTCTGGTTGACAGCAGATATTATATCGGAAATTAAACGTAAAGATATCTTATGGGCGCGTTATCGCCGGTCACCAAATTCCCAAGATATAAAATTACAATACGCAAGCCAGAGAAATCGAGTAACCGCTCTTATACGCTATGCGAAACGGAAACACTACCAACGTAAGTTCTTCGACGCACGTTCTAATACTGCAACAACCTGGTCTCTTGTGAATGAAGTAAAAGGCGGCAATAGGCGGAACTCTATCGATGAAGTTATTGAAAAAAAGTTTAATTCCATATGCTTTCTGTGGCGGAAAATTTCAATAGTTTTTTTGCTTCAGTCTCCGGCATATCTGACGATGAAAATGTTTCATCGGTAAATCTGGAAAAACCCTGCCCGAAATCTGCCTTTCAGCCAAACATGACTGAACAAGATCTTCATATGTTGTTGTTTAGCTTCAGGTCTCATAAGTCTCCTGGTATAGATAATATTAAACTTAGCGACTTGCTTCGCAATTTTAATGTCTTAAAAGGTGTTCTCCTACACATACTAAACATAATTATAGACACCGGGGTTTTCCCAAAAAATTTTAAAAGCGCAATTGTCAGACCTCTTTATAAAAATGGTGCACGTGACATTGTAAAGAACTATCGTCCCATAACTATTCTTCCTTGTTTGGCATTGGTTCCCGAAAAACATATTTTTAAAACAATGACCGCTTTCCTTGACAAATACAATATTCTATCACCTAACCAATACGGCTTTATCGCAGGCCGCAGCACCATCTCGGCACTTGAGGATATGTCTGATACGTTACACACCTCATTCGACAATAATCAGTTTACGTGCGCACTCTTCGTTGATGTGTCAAAAGCGTTTGATTCTATCAATCACCAAATACTGATGGAGAAACTTTGCAATTACGGATTTCGGGGTCCATTTTTTTTCTTGCTTCAAGACTTTCTGACTGACAGATCGCAACAAGTATTGGTTTGCAACAAAACAAGCGCCAGTGTATGCCTACAGGAAGGAGTACCACAAGGCTCGGTCCTGTCCACCTTGCTGTTTAATCTTTACGTGAATGATCTCGCCCGATCAACATCAGGATGTACAGTTTACCAATATGCAGATGACACATTGTTGCTAAGGACTCATATCAGCCTGCGCTGTGCAATCAACATGCTACAAATAAATTCTACAAGGGTCATGAACTGGTTTGAAGCAAATCGAATCTCCGTGAATGTGCAAAAAACAAAACTTGTCTGTTTCCGTAACCCTCTCAAGCGGGCATGCATAGACATACCTTTTATATTACATTTATCGTCTTGTGTCTCTTGCAGCTGTACGCCTATACCATACGTAAATACAGTAAAATACTTGGGCATTTATTTCGATAGCGATTTAACATCGAATACACACTTGAATTATTTGGCTAAGAGACTACGAAATGTGTAATGTTTATTATATCTCATCAAAACGTTCCTCCCTATCTCCGTCAGAAAAATGGTCGTTTATGCTACCGCGTATGGAGCTCTGCGATACGGAATTACAATCTTCGCCAACTGTTCAGCTCTTTGGAGAACAAAATTAGATGTCACTCTTAAGAGCATCGCCAAACACGTTGCCTATGATCCCAAATTAATACAGGATGGTGACGTATTCGCATCAGTGGGCCTACCGCGTTTTTTCCCTCTTTTTTAACGATATGTTATCCTAAAGCATTATTGGAATAGCCCGTTTAAAACGCCTCATTTTGTTCAGCACTCTATAAGAAATAGTGAACGCTTTATAATTCCTCGAATATACACCAACTACGGAAAGAGTATACGTTCATTTTAGGTGCCTGACATCTTCAACAAATTACCAGACGTTTTTAGTCAACTCGATTCTCTACGATCTTTGAAAAAGCTCCTAAAAAAATGTGCTAGAAACCATATATGCATTTTTTTTTTGCGAATAACGTACATTTCAAACTCTTTGGACCGTTCTTCAGTTGGTGCTGAATCCACATGGGAATTTGTTTGTGTCTTTATCCGTGTCTATGCTGTAAGTACTGTATACTTGTGTATCCGGGTACGCATGTGTAGATATACATTTGAGTATTTACATATGCCACTGTGCATCTTTGTGTGATATATGCCTGTATACACATATCCGTTTTTTTAACATTTACTTCTTTTATTACTTTTTGAAAGTGTACATTGATTTATCCATGTGTGTAAATATTACTTTGACATGAAGGATGGTATAGTATAGTTATAACAATCACCTCTGTGCTTCTTATTTCGCCATTTGTGAATTATTTCAAATATCTATACTGAATGCCATTTGTGAAATATTTTGAACTTCTTAACTGACTGCTATTAGCATACCAAGAACGCCCGTCTACCACTCACATTGGCTAACATCAGTGCTGGGTCAAGTCAGACAAGCCAACCCTGGCTACGACAGACCCGAGTCTAACATAACAAAAAAAAATGCTGGAATCAAATATATTATTATTATTATACTATCAATAATATTAATAATAATAAAATTAATAATAATTTTTGTTACGCGTGTGGTTCACTTGATAGTGAGGTGGGCCTGTCAAAGCCAGACGAAAGCCTTGTTGGACAAGACCCTATAGTTTGTGGTAAAAAAGCGTTCCCACAGAAGTAAACTTCCAAGTTCCACATACATCGCAATATAAACGATGATGGTCACACAAACATGCACATACACAGCACAGTCAAAATGTTGGCCCTAAAAACATCGGAGCATTTGCTTCAGTTTGTTTAGCGAGTCCCCAGTGTAAACATCGTCCGGTAGGCTAATATACAGGGAAGATAGAAATTCCGAATTCTTTTTCTGTATTTTGTCACAACAAAAGGCATTTCATAGCGCTCGGTGTGTCGAAGTGATCTAGATACGACATGGGGTACTCTGAAATTATCACATCAAAAGTGTTTCA
Organism: Ixodes scapularis; assembly: GCF_016920785.2. NCBI lineage: Eukaryota > Metazoa > Arthropoda > Arachnida > Ixodida > Ixodidae > Ixodes > Ixodes scapularis. The sequence goes on along the minus strand of NW_024609838.1, from coordinate 49,063,734 downwards.
ATACAACGGTCTGAACCAATAAGGAGTGGAACAATGGCAAGTCCAAGACTGCTATGATCTCTTCTTCAGTTTGCGATATAAAACCATAAACATTGGTTTTAAATATTCCTTTTAAGACTGAGTCTATTTTTTGACCCCATCGTCCTGGGCCCTGACCACAAATAGTTATTCCGTAACTCAAAACACAATATGCCAAAGCGTGAGCTATCGTCTTTTTCGTTGAATAAGGTATTAAAGATCTGGTTATTGTACAGTAAACAAGATACATTTCTCAGTCGTTTACAAAGTTTTGACAGGTGAGAATTCCACGACAAATCACTTTCGAATTGAATTCCTAAATATTTAACTTCATCTAAATAAGATATGGGGCAACAGTTATAAGATGTCGAAAGAGAGGTATGCATATATATAGGATGATTGGGCGTTAACATCTTAAGAGGATTACGAAAGCAGACAAGCTGGGTTTTAGATGCCTTTATCGTAAGAAAATTTGTCTTAAACCAATCATGGAGTCGACAAGTGTCCTCTTAAAGTAATGCGATTGCTACAGGATAATCAAGGTGTTTTGAAAGCAACACTGTGTCACCCGCATATTGGAACAATTTACATGTTGAAACTGAGTTGGACATATCGTTTACAAAAATGTTAAAAAGAAGAGGTGACAAAACAGAACCTTGGGGAACCCCAGCCTGTAAGGTAACTCGGGAGCTACGAAAAGTTCCGGAGAAGAGAAACGAATGGGCCGCGGAATCCAATGTTTTGCTATTTTGTTAGTAAAATCTTGTGACTCACTGTATCGAACGCCTTTGCTATGTCAATAAAATGTGCGGAAGCAACCTGATGCCTCTCGAAGGCTAAGTGCCATTCATCTGCAAAATCTTCGAAAAGTGGCTGTGTCCCACGTCCGTTGACAAACCCATATTGACTGGGCGACAAGATATTAAAGCGATCAAGAAAGGCCGTCATAGTTTGAAAAATATGTTTTTCTAAGATTTGGACAATACAGGGCAAGATGAAAATTGGTCGATAATTGTCAAGTTTTTAATGCTCTCCCCCCTTAAATACGGGCTTCACCAGCGCACTTTTCAAATCAACCGGGATCATCCCAGAGGAAATAAAACCATTTAACATGTGAAGGAGCACAAGTTTTACAGAATCATAATTTCGGCGCAGATCATTTGCACTGATGCCATCGATACAGGGCGCCTTGTTAGTTTTGAAACTAAAAAGCAAAGTGCGTAGATGAAGTGCAGACATTTCGGGAAGGAATGCCGAGGAAACATTTGAATCAAGAAAATCTGCTGTGACCATAGTATCATTCCGAGCTACTCCAGAAAATGTAGCGAAAAACTTATTGAAACCCTCTACTAGCTTTGTCGTATTGTTACCAAACACTTTGTCTAGGAAGGCATCTATCGATATCTTTACACCCGTGCCTCGTAATTGATTTATCAAACTCCAAGTCACTGAAATATTTGACCTTGCTTTAAAAAATTTATCTCGAAAGTATTTTCTTTTTGCTGATCGAATAAGCGTGGTTACACGGTTTCGCATAATACGGAATTCTTTTTTCAAGGGGGTATTGGTTGGATATCACCGGCATCTAGGCCAAAGAACATCCTTACAGCGGATAGCTGACAAAATGTCACTTGTTAGCCATTCTTGTTCGCTACGACGCCGCCTCAGAGTGTTAACCTTTTTAGATCGGTCCCTGAAGTAGTCAAATATATCTCTAAACCTACAGTACACTTCATCAAAGTCTTGAATAGAAACTAAACTATTCCAATCATAGGTTTTAACCAAATTATCAAATCTAATTTATCAGTTATTTCCAGCATTTTTGTTATCGCTATTGTTGATTTCATCGTGAGTTGGGATGCAAGTTGGCACGCCACAAAGTAGTGATCGGCTAATTTTTGCTCTATTACGGCCGATTTTGCAACCACATTCGGAGCGGGTATGCTTATATGATCCAGACACGAGGCCACAAGGTGATTATCCAAAAGTTCTTCTCAAGTTGGAGCTGTATGATAGTCACATACAATAGACTTGGTGGGTTGAAGCGTATCAATGTTGAAATCACCGACTAAACAGATGTCGACAGACTGAAAATTGCCAAGTGTATTTTTAAGTTCTAAAAATCTTAAAGGATTAACTGAAGGAGGTCTGTAAAAATCTAGTAAAATCAAGGACCACTTATCATTCCATAGCCTCTTAGACAAAAACTCGCAATGGCAAAACTCTACACCAAGTGTCTCAGTACACCACAAGTCTTTAACAAATATCGCAATTCCTCCTCCTCGGCCAATCGGCCGTGTAAGAAAGAATCATTTATATCCCGGTATCCGGAACACACCACAGAAGTCGTCTTTAACATTGATCTCTGTTAGCAGAAAAACGTCAAACAGTGGTGACATATAGTTTACAGTTATTACAAACTGGTCCCAATATTCACGAATACTTTGAATATGTACATGTAAGAAGCCAAGAGTACTGTCACTAGCTGGTTCCGAGAAACGTTGAAATTAAGAAAAATCTGTACTTCCATTATTCGACGCGGTTGTTATCCACTGGTATTTTTAAGCCGTTTAGCAACAAAATGAGTTAGATAATCAATTCCAGGTCGGCCAACCGGTGGATGCGAACCAGTGACGAGGTTCCTGACTTTTTTTGCAAATAGCTTCCCATTTTTCACCCAAATGAATTGGTACTGCTCGCTTTTTGCTTTCTCCCGCACCATCCAAAAGAGTTCCCTGTTCTTTCGCGTTAGGTTCTCGTTGAGGAAGAGTTTGAGCAACGAACCCTCTGCTGCCAGAGTCCTCAGCGTACCTCGCGTGGCGAGCCATTGTTCTCTTAGCGATACTGAAGCCAATTTAACCAAGATAACTGAAGGGCCGTCGCGCCGAGATGGCAGACGATGCACCGCCAGTATGTCCCTCGGCTGAATGTTTTCAAGGCCTAGCTTGCCAGCCAACTCGCCCACAACGGAGACTAAGTTTTCACTTGGGGCATGAGGGAGTCCATGTATCTCAAGGTTTGAGAGACGTCTGTACTAGTCACTATCGTTCAGCACTTCTTTCAGGTGCTCGATGGTCTGAGACTGCTCTGTTACCACGGTTCTTATCAATGTCGTTTCCTCACGGAGCTCTGTTATTGCGGTTGAGTTGGTAGTGGCTGTAGACATAAGAGAGTCGTACCGAGCGGACAGAAAGTCTACGGCCTTCTGAACCTCCGTGATTGCGGATTTCAGGCTCTCGACTACCGGCTTCAATGTCAGGAGTTGATTCATCTGAGTTGGTAAGTGGAGGAGGGTGTCAACATTGGCCTTCAGCAAGGTGAGACACTCCAGTTTAGCTTCCAGCGACCGAAGATGTTCCGTACCATAATAAGAATAGTTCATTGCATGAACACAGAATCAGGTAAAAACACGGGTTCATCAAAGCCTACTAGGGCTTGTATAATGAACACCATCTTGATGAGCATGCTGCTCGTAAGTGAAACAGAAAAACACAAATGCTAACATATTTTGTTTCCGGAGTCACTTAAATAGAAAAAAGGTAATTTATTATGATTGCTCACACTTTGCGAATAATAATAATAATAATAATATAATAAAAGATTTCGTTTTTCATTTCATTTTATTTATTTAGATACCTTCATAACACTATAAAGTGACGGGTCGTTCAAATCCAGTAGAGGCTTGAAGGACAGAACCCAGCAATAATATTAATAATTATAATAATAATAATAATATTTATTCCGCTTTCATGTTTGTTTTCGATATTTTCGGGCCCGTCAAAGCCGAAGTAGGCTTGTGGGACATGGCCCGGAAGAGGTAGTAACTTATTATATACATCTAGTTAATAAACTAACACCGATAAACAACCATAGTTGTCCGGGGTGGGGGAAGGGGGGGGGAAGCGGCGGGCAGTGAGTCACTTTGTACATGGCAGGATAGAGGGTGTAAATAACAGTGGACCGGTAGAAACATTATAGACATATACATGACACAGACAGAGATACTCAGTCAGAGTGGACCGGCAGAAACATTGTGGAGATATATACAGGTGAAATGAAAAAGTTCCGACAAGGTTGTCAAGAAGAAAGGTAAGGAAATATTAGCGAGTACTTAAGGTAGAGTCCAATCGATTAGGATTTTTTTTTTTACCTGACTTTTTTTTAGCTAAGCGTAAAAATGTCACCAGGAAGCGAATTAAGTAGTTTCGGGACATAAATATCACGAGTAGCTTGTCCGTAGCTAGTATAAGAACGAGGTACAACATAGTGAGGACAATCTCTTAGAACTCGAGAGGACAGGATAGTTAATTTGAAATCATCCATCCAAAAGTGGTGCAAAATTATTGAAATCACGAACAACTTTTGGAAGGAAGGTGAACCAAGATACTCAAAGATGCTTCCGCATTCTTTTAAATCACAGTTATACGCCACGCTCTTCTGTAAGTTCCGCAGAATATTATCGATGCGTACTTGCCATCTTATGGGGCAATTGGAAAGAGTAGTAATTCCAAATCTTAAAACACCGTATGGAAGGCTGCTGGCAATAGCTCTGCGCACACAGATCGGAGCAAGATGTCTAATGGTGTACAAAAAGCAGGCAGTACTTCTGAGTTTGCTCCAAATATAGGACAGGTGGGCGTTCTAAGCAAGGTCGCTGTCAAAATAAACTCCCAGGTATTTAACTGAATTTACATAAGAAACCGCCGTAGAACAAGAAGCACAATCGGAGGTATGAATGAACAGAGGAATGTTTGTCACAGTTTGTTTTAAAGGATTTCTAAAGCATACTAAACTAGTTTTTGAGGCGTTAACTTTGATACGGTAGTCAACGAAACCAGTTCATAGCAGCGAAAACAGCTTGTTGTAGTATTTGTACGGCTGATGAGTAGTGTGTGACACCCGACTAAAACTGTATCATCGGCATATTCAAATATATGACAATTTAAGATGTTTTGTTCAAGATCATTCACATAAATATCAAACAATAAGGGGAGATTATGGATTTTAAAGAACGCCACAAGTCAGAGACACTTGTGTGCTCATGTTTAGCCCTCCCAGAGCAACAACCTGGAAACGATTAGAGAGATAATTTGTAAGAAGTGTGTGAAAATTGCCACGAAATCCCAGCTTGTGCAATTTCTGAAGCAATATACTGCGGTTGACCGAGCCAAAAGCTTTAGAAATATATAAAAAGAGCACGCAACTGTATAGATTATTGTCAAAAGCAGAATGCAGGAGGTCGGAAAATTCTTCTAACAGTGACAGTTCCAAGACCCTGTACCAAACCAATTTGTCTCGGTGAAATTACTTAGAACTTGTTGAGGAATTCTTACATAGTTATTAGGAAGTGTTTTTCCAGAAGCTGACCTATGACAGGCAAAGTGGAGATCGGTCGCTAGTTTTTATAGTTGTCTGTCTGACCCTTTTTGAAAAAAGGTTCAACAAGTGCTGTTTTTAAGGTATTAGAAATTGCACCGGTCGTTATGAAACCGCTTAGCATGAATAAAAGAACAGTAGTTAAAGCCGCAAATATTCGTCGTAGAATTCTGATCGATATGCCATCAATTCCGTTTGGTTTCGTTTCTTCGAAGCTAAACACCGGGGAATTCAGGTCAACATCAGTGATGGTTGGTAAAAGTGCTGAATCACAAATTGATATATTTAGGCTGCAAACGCCAAGAGAAGCTTCAGATGTTACTCGTGATGTGCTTGCAAAATAATTGTTGAATGAATTAGCAACTAGCTGGGGATCATCTTTCAAGTACAGCAGGGGGGGCTCTGGATGTGTAGTTTTCCCACGCAGTTGAATGACGATCGACCACGTCTGTTTGGTGTTTTTGGCGGCTTTGTCAAACTGTCCTCTAAGGTAGCGCCGTTTTGAAGCGCGTATCAGCGCACATACTTTATTTCTTTCTATATTAAATTTTAGGCCGAGCGCGCTATTGTTCGTGAAACGCTTGGATCCTCTCCACTGCAGGTCTTTGTATTCAATTGCTTTAATAATATCTGGGGTTATCCAATGGCTTTCCTTTTTTCTTTTCCTAGAACTGATTGAATGCTTCGCCTCATTTTTGGAAAAAAAACTGGATTTGTTCGCAAAGTTTCTTGTACACTTGACAAGCGTCATTTGAGTCAAGTAACTGTGACAAAGTGAAACATTTTTGTAGAAAGTCGAGTCTCTGGTGATCTACGATCCAAACGTCAGTCTTTTTATCTTCGCCCGGAGATTTTTGCGTATCTTGACGGGAGAACAAGGGTGCCAAACTAACACGCTGTAAAATAATGGTCTGCCAGTTTTTGATTTATTACGCCGGATTGAATATTAAAACTTGAACCACACACGTTTATGTGATCAAGACACAATGCAACTAATGATATAATTAAAAACTCTTCCCTTGTTGGAAACTGAATGCTGCATTCAGTACCGTGAGAATAAAAAAAGTGTAAGGTAATTAATTACTACTGGTTTGGTAGAGGCTAATGTATTTATGTTAAAATTTCCCAAAACACACCTGTTGGTCTAATGTCCATGATGATACGATGTTTTAAAGTTCTAGAATAAAATTGGGAGCACTGTTGGATGGAGGGCGATAGAGGGCCAGTAGCAAAAACGAGGCATCTTTCGTGATTATTTGCAAAGCAACAAATTCAGCATAAACGAAGGAAATGTCCAATCGGGACGGGGTGTATACGTCTCTAACAAAAACTGCTATTCCGCCACCGCGTCTGTCGGGGCGTGTATAGCAGAAAGAGCAATATCCAGCAAAACAAGAAGCTCCGGCGACTCGCAGTTAGCAATAATTTATGTTCGAAAAAAAGCGTCAATTATGTCGTTTAAGTTTAGAGCAATCGTCAAAAACTCATCCCAGTAATTTCTTATCCTACGAATGTTCAGGTTGAGCAGTCCAAATGAATTACCAGAGGTGTGACTAAAACTATCTTTGAATGCGCATACTTCGGGAAAGGTGAAAAAAGCTGGAACCCATGAGCTCACTTGATCTTGACTAAATCTCTCTTTCTGGCAATGTGAATAACTGTTGATTCCTCAAATTTTTGACGAGGAATCTACCTTTCTTAGTCCAAACAAAGTTAAAATTCACTTCGCGTGCCTTCCCTTTTGCTAGCGAGAAAAGTTCCCGCTTTGGTTGTGTTAAGTTTTCATTGAAGAACATTTTTGACAGCGCGTCGTTCTCAGAAAGGGCGCGCAGTTTCTTTCTAGCTGCAAACAATCGCTCTCTGATTGCGACATGGTTGAACTTTACCAGGATGTTTGGGATTGTGTTCAGTTTTGGGGAAGGCGGTGAATTTACTCATTGTCTGAATGTCGAAATCCCTGCAGGTCGAGTTTCGCCGCGATTTCCGACAGACCGCCTGTCAGATCTTCGTTTTCAACAACCGGAAGGCCGCAAACCTCCATATTGGCTCTGCGTGATTGCTGCTCGGATTCGCTTATTTCAGCGCGTAATATCTCAAGCTTTGAGGCTTGGGCAGTGAATGTATCTCGCAGAACAGACACTTCAGACTCGCCTATATTCGCGTGTAGGCTTGCGATTTGTGATGCTTGGGCAGAAACCGTAGCTTTCAAAGCTCCCACTTCAGATTCACAAGCATTTAGAGCAGTTTCGCGACTTCAAGTCATCCATCACGGTGTCATATTGCTTGGAGACAAATGACACTGTGTCTTGCTGCTCGCTTATAGTCTTATTTAGGTTTGCTACTTCTGCTGCTAGGGGGCAGTAGGTCTTTGGTCTGGCTTATCAGAGCTTCGACTTTCGAGCTGATGCCAGGTAGAGCTTTAAGCTGAGCCTGAATGGCAGACAGCTGTGACGAAACGCTTGCGTGAAACTGCGTATTGTCTGTTTGGCTACTAAGATGGCCTCACCTACTGCCAGGATTGAAGCTCTTGCACTTCCACACATCTCGTTTTGTATCACTCATCGCAATAAATTTGTTCGGTGGAATACCCGAGCAGTCCTGCCCTAAATGATACGTAACATTAAGAACACGTCATGAATCTACCATCAGCAGGCGTTGGCTTGTGACATGAGATGCACCCGTTGTAATCACCCATTGCAACGGGAGTTAGTGCGGATGATGCTAAAGCACAGTTACTCGAGAGGAGCGGGAACTCGGAAGCTGTCGGTGGTGACAACAAAGGTCGTGAACAAAACACTGCCGAAAACCGGCGGTGTAATGGCAGGAGGCGTGTCAATGACAAGGTAATTCCAGCAATGAGCAGTTTTGTGGCGGGAAGCAGCAGGATGGCCAGTCACTAAGAGGAACCGCAAAATACTTGGAAAAGCCGTCTTTTGGTTGTACAGTGGCGAGCTTAAGACGATCGAGGCACAGCCTTTGTGTCACGTATGTCGTCTTGAGTTGAGCCTCCACGAGGGCACCTTCCGAAAGCGGCAAAGTTAGCAATGACCAGTGAAACCTAACCGCCGACAGTGCCGACTATGGCTTTATGGTCGGTATCAGAGGATGACTACCCACGTCGTGTCCTGGGCGTCAGTCGACGGGGCCTCGGCCGGTCTCAACTGGCGGCATCAGGATGCGAAGGGGAAGCGATCGGTACCAAGCTGAGGAAGTAGCACACCGTGACATCTGTGCGCCTAGTGAGCGCACGATTCCCGCCGTGAAACAGTGTGTTCAGAGATCATGAAGTCTGAAGGTGTAGGCGATTGACGAGAGCCCTCAATAGGTGCAATAGCTGAGTCGGCCTGTAGCGGTGGCCTGGAGCGATGTTGAAGACTCCAATGCCAGGCACACAAGTGGCGTCAGTGGTACTGGGGCAAGCTGGCCGTAGGAAACATGGATGCGATCGTTCAGGCAGTTCAGCGATCACCTCAGACGATATGCCCGCCTTACTTGGACGGTAGGACGTCGATCAACAGCCACATAGAAACTCTCCTTCTTGTCCAGATGGTAGGACCTCGCAGAGGACTTAAGTCGACGAAATCATGAAAATAAAGGCTAATACTTGCCAGCGGTCAAAAGGAACGGCGGAGCCCAACGACTTTATAATAATAATAATAATAATAATTTTCATTAACTAATGCTTAGAGTCAGGATCAAGTTCCAGGTCTTGTCAAAGCCTCAAGGGCTTCTGGGACTAGACCCAGCAGTTGCAGCAAGCTTATTGAAAATGTTTACATTGTCGCGTACACACTTACACACACACGCACAAACACGAATCACACACCGATGACATCTTCTGCTCAAGGCTGAAGTTCACATTTCTGTCGGTCTTGAAAAAGAGCAGGAACACACGTAGTCTCATCAGAAAAAGAAACGCACACATACGCAGATGTAGTAGCCCGAGAATAGAATAAACACCGTAGTCGTATCGGAAGCAGAAGCGAACTGCCAAGGCCAACTTACTTCCTAAAAAAAAAAAACAAAAAAAAACACGCGCGCGCATTTTGGCAGAATTGCTTTTCTTAAGGAAAAAAGAAGCTCTTTATACTATCAAAAAAAAAGAATGAAATATATGCGCAGTCACAGTTACTCTTAAAAATTACTTACACGATTACTTCAAAAAAAAGGTTTTCATGTTTGTTTTTATATTTTCATAAAAAAAAAAGAAAAAAAATATTCCTAGTAAGGTACAAAATATTTCTACCAATCACGTTTTCAATGATAGCTCAAAACGTCTAAAAAGAAAGTGAAGTGAAAAGACCACCTTATAAAACTAAGGTAGAAAAAAAAAGATAGATGTCACTGTTTCAGCACATCCGAGAACATGCTTTTCAGACGCTTTTTCAACGTTTTGTTTGAGTTAATGGAAAGCAGTGATTCTGGAAGACCATTAAACATTTTCGGAACATAAAATGTGCGCAGACTTTCACCATAGTGAGTCCTCACCCTAGGAGTGACGAAACGTGGAACAGATCTTAGTTCACGAGATGGGGTAGACGCGAGTTTGAAATCACTTTTCCAGAAATGCCGCCAAGCGACAGGTTGAAGGAACAGCGAGTAAAAAGACGGCAACTCAAGTGAAGCGAAGAGGTTAGCATTGGATAAAAAAGTCGCTGTTGTGTGCGGCACTTTTTAGAATTCCTTTTAAAACTCGGTCAATTCTTAAATGCCAGGTAAGCGAACAATTGAAAAAGAGTTATGCCGCACCTTAGTACGCTGTAAGTTAAGACGTGCATTATGTTCCTTCTAACTGACAATGGTATAAAACCTTTAATATGGTGCATCATGCACGACACGCTCCTCAACCGTTGACATACGTAAGACATATGAGTGTCCCATATAAAATCACAATCAAAGTGAAGACCTAAGGACTTTACTGAACTAACATATTCGACAGGTCTACAATTACAACATGGACAACTGGATTTGTGAAGGAATAGTGGAAAAGTCAAACTAACATTTTTAAAGGATTACGGAAGCAGATCAGTTTTGTTTTCGAAGCATTTACACGTAGCTTGTTAGCCGAAAACCAGTCAATAAACAAGCTACGTGTAAATGCTTCGAATACAAAACTGATCTGCTTCCGTAATTCTTTAAAAAATGTCACTTTGACTTTTCCACTATTCCTTAATAGTGGAAAAGGAAAATGTTCTTAATATTAATACTAATAATTATAATTTATTCAACACGAAGTAATAATAATAATGGTAATCAATCAATCAATCAATCGTTAATATACAGTGCCCAGGAACAACCCTGAGGTCTTGGTGATGGTACGCTGGTGGATAAAAAAATACATTATATACATTTCCGCAGAAAAGAAGATACATCTTGGAGCTAATACTAGGCAGTGCACGAGTAATTAGAAGAATAAAAAAAAAACGAGGCAGTAATAGTAGACACAGAACACAAGACCGTAGGACAACGAGTGCACCACCAGAAAGCACGCCATAGAGATGACGAAATTGAGACATAACAGAGGCATTCAGGAATTCAGGAACACGAAATTTCTTCAACTGCCCTACGGACCGGTTTGCTAGACCTGAATTCGAACGCTCGAGATCCTTCGGGACACCTCGACCGCCTTCCTTCTTAGTTGTTTCTTTCCGCTGTGGACGCTGGCTTGATTGGGGAAGCTCCCCGGACAGCAAGCATCTCATTGATGTTAAATCCTCTGTCTCCCATATTTATGTTCACATCCTCAAGAAGTTCGAGCAATTCACGTTCCTTTTTAAGTTCTACATCACTCACTCTTCTGCCCTTACCTTAAAATGTATATCAAATGCCTCCACTTGGGGCGATTCCGATCAGGAACTTAATAGTATTATGGTGTTCGTATGGTGAAAATATTTGTGACCTTGCTCAGAAGGTGCATGGTTGCTCTATGAAAAGACTTGTACAGTCAATTCTGCACCGTAGATTATTGAACAAAGACATTTTGCACAATTTTGGCAGACGACGTCGTATGGCTTCTGTCTCGGGCTCAAAAATGCAAGGTCTGAACTCAGTGCTTAAGATAATTAACCACTCATGAAAGATCTTTGTCACAGTACCATAGGTAATGTAGAATCTTTACCCAAGATCTCTCTTCACCAGTCCAAGCCGCAGCTTCATCAGCACGAGCAGCAACTGCTGCCAGTAGTGAACAGTTGTGTAGTACTTAGGCTTGAATTGCATTATATTTATGTATTCGAGTAGAGCCCAAAACATGCCGGTGTTTGCCAATCTAGTAAAAAGCTTCACGTCTTCGTCGATATTGGGGTCTATGCCAGCAATTGATGTTACAGTCTTTCCTCAATTCATTGCACTCCATTCTTAATCAGCTGTTCTCTTCCGTAAGAATTCGATGTCTGCACCTGTCAAGTCCATCGAACGGGAGATGCCAGTGTCTTCCTCAGACACTTCGTTCTTGGCAGAATAAGTCTGTTCTTCATTCATGTCAATCACCACAGCTGTTGTTGAATGAGCAGAGTGATCATGTGAGGTTGAGGCTTGGCGACGGGATGCAGCACACTCGTGACGTTGTACAGCTCGACGGCTGTCATGGGTTGTGTTGCTTCTATGGGAGAGAGGTGTGGCACCCAAACTGGGTCATGTGTGTCTTTTTATGACTTTCTGGAAAAGAAAGGAAATAATGAATATTGATCAAAACAAGCTTGTCTGCCTCTGTATGACCCAACATCGGTGACATCGACATCGTCTGTCAAAGTTGTGCCGTCCCGCACCACCCGCTAACATCGGCGACTTCTTTAGGTCTGCTAGAAGACAGTAGTGAAAGAGGTTTATATACAAAATAAACAGTGCTAATCGGCCATTTTGTGATCGCGCTTACCAGTTGCGAAAGGCTTACTCTATATCTTCGTAGCGTTCTTTGGCTGGAAACTAATGCGTGGAACCGCGATCCTTCAAGCTCGGCGCCGTCCTTCGTCTAGAGGAAATCTATAGAACCTTACTTGAGACACCTCGTTTTTTTCAGTGCGCATCGTACACCCAAAACCAGAATACTGGGGCATCTCTACAGCTCATATCCAAAGCCAAAGCTCATTGATAAAGCAAGAGTCGTCAAGCGTCCACGCACAAGCCCCAAAAACAAACTAGAACCGGAAGTATTTTCTGCCCCTGTCATAGCGGCCGGAAGTCCCACAAAAAACTATATCATTATCAGATGGCGTTCATTGTATGAATGTACATTCTACAGAGTGTAATTTGCTCATTAACTTATGTTTGGATTTTAACCTTTCGCAATTAGTTCTTCAGCCCACCAGAGTGTCTCCGACGACAGCAAGTGTTTTAGATCTCATATTCACTACTCACCCTGAGCATGCAAGTGCCATAACTTATCTTCCAGGGAATATTGATCGCTTTATGCTATATTTCCTTTTCAAAACGTCGGTATCAAGGCCGACCGTCCAACAGAAGCAAATACGAGATTACAGTAAAGCGAATTTTGATCAGATTAACAATGATCATGTAGTTTTCTTTAACCAGTATTTGACAGGCTTTTCTGGGCGCTTTGGTGATGAAAACGGGGGCTTGTATAAATATAAGGTAATCTCCCTATCGACAAATACGTACCGCTACAAACTATGCTTGAAAATAATAAGTCACCTAGCTTCACAAAAAACTTGAGACTGTCAAATAAAAAAAAGCGCTTGTACAGTACGGCTAAGTTTTCCTCGTGTGAGCGTCGCTAGGCCGCGCATCGCAGTTCTGGTGAAGTTTACTAAAGAGCGGTTGAAGACACTAAATCACACTTTTTTACACGTAGTCTTCCAGACATGTTGGTAAATAACCCCGCTAAGTTTTGGAATACTGTTAAAAAAAAGGACCGTTTTACAATTTTTCTTAAAACTTGAAGTGGTGAATTAAACTTCAAGTGCCCAGTGACGAATGTGTGAATGTTTTAAATAGTAAATTTATTTATTATTTTTCTAATATTAGCAACATAAGGTACCCTTCGATGAACTCTGTCTGTTATCTGCCTGTGTATGCTATCTTTGTTGATCCCGCTGGTATTGCAAAAAAATATAGATAAATTGAAGGTATCATCCCCATCAGGAGTGGACGGTACTAATTCTACGATTTCGAAAAACACCATATTACACCCATCTCTTATCTTTTTCAAATTTTTTGAACGGTTGCTGCAAGATGGTATTTTACCTTGTAAATGGCGAGTGGGGAAGGTGGTTCCAATTCCAAATGGTGGCAATAAACATTTCCCTAACAACTATAGTCCCATTTGATTAAAATTCATACCATGTAAACTTCTGGAACATATTATCTTTTCCCAACTCGTATATTTCCTAGAGTCAAATAATTTCTTCACTGAAGCACAGCACGGATTTCTTAAATAATTATCTTGTGTAACTCATCTCCTATTTTTCACTATGACGTTCCTTCTATTCTTGACCGAGGCTCCCTGGTGGACTGCATTTTCTTAGACTTCGCCAAGGCATACGATAGGGTGTGTCACGAGCTATTACTGCTAAGACTTGCAAAACTTAAAACTGACCCTAACGTTCTCTTATGGATTCGGTCATTTCTGAATAACCGTTCACAATCTTTAATGTATGTTTGCTAGACAGCGTGTTTTCTATACAAATGCAACTGGCTAAAGTAACCGTTCTATACAAGAAAGGTAATAAAAACGACTTAGGTAATTACCAACCTATTTCAATACTCTGTGTGTTTTCTAAAGGCCTAGAAAAATTATATTTCTATGATTAACAGCTTTGCTGATAAGCATAAAATTTAAATCCATCCCAATTTGGGTTTCGCAAACAACGATCTACAGAACTCGCACTTAATGCGCAAAAGGAACATTTTCTTTAAAATAAAAAAAAAACTGAAGAGAGAGAACTCGCGCTTAGTTTATTCATAGGCTTTACAAAAAAAAAACATTCGATTATCGAGATCATAGTTTATTATTAAAAATAGACGTGTATGAATTTTGCGGGCAAGTGCTTCAACGTTTATAATTATATTTATTCTCCCGTAGGCAGTATGTCAATAAAAATAATAATTTATCTGAAATCAAGCAGATTAAACCCGGCGTTTCTCAGCGAAGTATTCTCGGGCCTTTTTCGTTCAACATTTATGTAAATGACATATTAAATATAAGTTCATCAACATACTTTGTTATTTATGCTGATGACGCAAGCCTATTTTTTAACGGTGATAACGCCTCCGATCTTCAAGATGATGCGAATAAAACACTGAGAAAGCTTTATATTGGGAGTAAACTTAATGCTTTCAGATTAAATGCGAATGAAACGAAGGCAGTTTGGTTTCGACCAAAAAAGTGGCGTGTTAATATTACTGAGAAAATTTTTTTAATTATACTCAAATTAAGATTGTTCCCAAATTTAAAACTTTAGGCGTCGTCTTTCAAAAAAAACTATTCTGGGATGACCGTATTGCCGCGCGCGCTGCTGGCCAAGTAGGCAGCGCGCGCGTGGTCCAACAGTTATCGCGCTTGCCTTCCACGCAAAATGCCAGGGTTCGACTCCTGGCCGCGGCTACACATCTTTTTTTGACACTGTAATGTGACGTTCTGGGGAATTCGAGAACCGTCTTGGCTGATTCGAGGTTAGAATGTTCTACACGTCGAGCCTTCAACGCCGATTGTTCCAGAAGCCCACGCGTGTACAAAAGGGGCTCCGCGTAACGAGCCGGACTAAGTTTCACCCCAGCGTTTGACTCTGCTGCTACGCCGACTTTGACGCCCGCGACGCTCTGTTATTATCTTTTGTGCCCTTTTATTTTGGCACAAGTTCGCCACATTAAACGTTTATTTCTTCTTGTTTATTTGTTGTTTTTTTGGCCACCACCCGTGACGATATCAATTATATTATACCTAAGTATACCAAAGTTATCTAGTATAGGCGGTATTGCATATCGTAATAAATACATCTTACCACTCAAAACAAAGTTAATTTATCTAATTTATTGTTCTATTCACATTGAATATATGGTCATCTCATATGGGGCACCACAACCCATACCAAATTTCAGAAAATATACATGTTGCAAAAAAAAAGATACTCA